>NC_133121.1:161425865-161737740 GCF_033568475.1 Henckelia pumila | reverse complement strand
GAGTGTTGCCAACACCTCCGACAACACCTCCTACAGAAAATCCAGAATCAAAAGTTGAAAAACCTACTAATGAGAATATTGATGAGAATGGTGAGGTAAATGAAGCTGGAAAGAATGTTTCAAGCAGAATTCATAGGAATCACCCAACCTCACAGGTAATTATAGATGTGCATGGAGACTTGCAAACTCGAAGGAAAGAGAAAGTGGATTATCGAAAGATGACAGGTTTGTTGTGAATGAGTTCTACATATTCTTAGGTAAGATTCTCTTGTTTCGTGTCAAATATTGAACCCAAAAAGGTTGAAGAGGCTTTAAAAGATGAATTTTGGGTCAATGCTATGCATGAAGAGTTAGAAAAATTTGTTAGGAATGATGTTTGGTACTTAGTACCGTGTCCTGCTTATGGTAATGTCATAGGAACTAAGTGGATTTTCAAGAATAAAACTGATGAGTCGGTAAACATCACTATAAATAAAGCTAGGTTGGTAGCTCAAGGGTATACACAGGTTGAAGGGGTGGATTTTGATGAAACCTTTACTTCTGTAGCCTGCATTGAGTCTGTCCGACTTTTGCTTGCTATTTCATGTAACATGGAAATGAAACTTTTTCAAATGGATGTAAAGAGTGCCTTTTTGAATGGGATCCTAAATGAAGAAGTCTTTGTGAAACAATATAAGGGTTTTGAGGATCCAAATCATCTTGATTATGTGTATAAGTTAAAAAAGGCATTGTATGGACTGAATCAAGCACCACGTGCATGGTATGAGAGACTTACTGAGTACTTGCTCAATATTGGCTTCAAAAGAGGTGAAGTTGATAAGACTTTGTTTGTGCAAAAGTCTAAAGGTAATATCTGAAAGAGTGGGTGCCCGGTTAGCCAACTTGTGGCTAAGGGCTTTTATGACTCTATGTAAAACAATCTTTTGTTTAATATAATTTATACTTTTATAATGGCATTGACTTTATCTTTCTTCATATTGTTATATTATGATATACTATTGTTGTTTTGATAAAGACCTTGAATATACTATAGTGTATGTAAGATATGGTAGCACATGGGGATGGCTATCATGAAACACATCTTATAGTCACTGTATATTCTAAACTGTTCCTAGTCAATTGAGCCATCCGCAAATAAGGATAAGGATCGCTCGAGATTGAGACTAGCATTTGCGATGCCGAGTACCACGTTTCATTGGTATGGAACATAGAGATGTTCAAAGCATGCAAATGGATATTCATATAATGAATGATCGAACTACCCTATTCGGACTTTCCAAGTGGTTATCACTTATCGAGTGGATAAAGTCCGTGGTTTTGGTTGTACACCATTAGTCCTTATTACTTGAAACATCATTGAGACTCTATATGCTAGTACTGTGCTTTGACTCGTTTACCGACTCTATTAGGGTCATCAGGTGTCGGGATTGGGTATAGTTACGACGCATATAGGAGTCGATGATTTGTTGTCAAGGATTCACCACATACTTGCGAGTGTGGATATCCTATGCGATCTGAGGAGATATTAGTGTGACGAATCTCTGGCCAGAGTGCATGATGTGTTTTAGGTTAATGGTTATCCTAGTAACACATGCAATGTCACTAATTGATCTCCAAGACGTAATGCATAGTTATCGAATCTCGAACGACTCTCGATGTATCAATGGTTGTTGATTCGATCGGGATATTTGGTTGAAGGGATCGTACTGTACGCTAACCAAAATCTACTGGTTCTTGCAGGAACTATCAGTAATATCTAGGGAATCATGGGGCGATGTTGCTAGGCGCTCTTACCATGATTCGATGGATAAGTCGAAAATTGTTGTTCCGAGTCACAAGGAGTTGTGAACCCACGGCTAGCTGTATTCCTGAACCATTGAGGGTTACACAAGTAATGGATTACTAAAACCCCGTAGAGATAGTTAAATTTAAAGAGTTAAATTTAATGAAAGAGAAGTTGGACTTCTTAACTAAAGGGAGTGAGATTTCTTAAAATGACATAGGGATGAGCATTTTTGAAAATCACTGAATTCGGATTCAGAAAAATTATCTTGACTCTAAAATATGCAGAAATGGTTTCTGTGCACATTGGTAAAATCAGTTTATCAATCGGAGTCACGATGAATTTTATATTAATTTCTATAACAACGGGCTTGGCTTGTTGGGCTTAAGTTATGGATTGTGGGCTTTAAGGAGTTAGAGTCTTGATACAATTATAACTAGAAATTATCTATAAATAGAGGTGTTGGGTTCGAAAATCACACACATTGTGTCTTATAATTTTCGAACACTGCATAAATAATTCTAAGGGATTTTTCGAAAATTCCTTGCTCCTTTTTGAGAAAATTCGGATTGTGATTTTTGTGAAAAATTACAATTCTGAATTAACAGATCATATCTGTTTATTCTCTACGCAAAACTTCTGATTGATTTCTAGTGCAGTCAATCAGAGGGTTTCTGTTTTCTGTTCGTGGACCTTATTCCGGTGATTGATCGTGACGCCATCGGTTCCCGGGATATACAAGAAAAGCAGATTAAATTCTGTTGGAGTCCATAATATCGTTTCGAGATTTAAGGTAAAACATTAATTGTGATTATTTGTTTTACTTGTATGAATTTAATCGTAAAAGTTTTGATACCCAAATATGGAATCGTTCCATATTAATAAAAATAAATTTTTAAACTTCCGCTGCACCGGGTATCAATTCTAATTGATCTGAACACAGTTTTCCAACAGTGGTATCAAAGCCATGTTGCTTAGATCAAACGATTAAACTAATCGATTGTACAAAATTTTTAAGCCTCGGTTTTTGAAACAGCGATTGTCGCTGCCCAAGGCAGCGCACGGCGCTGCCCAATGGGCAGCGACGGGCTGCCCAGCCCGAGCCCCGGTCGGGGCACGGGCTGCCCGGGATTGTCCCGGGCAGCCCGGAAAATTAAAATTTTAATTTTTTAAAAATTTTGAATTTTTGAAATTCGAGTGTTTGATTCGATCGAAAATTATTTTTGATTAAATCACGAGGCATCGGATCGAATTGTTCGAGTCCGAAATTTTTAAAATTGATTTTTGGATAAATTTGAATTTTTGGAAAATTTATAAATTTTATCCGTTAAATTAAATTTTATAAAATTAATTATTTTGGTACAATTGATGATAAGATATGATCTTATGGATGGATAAGATAAAATATGATTTTATTTTTTAAATTATGATGTCATTGCATGTTTATCCAATTATTTAATTATTGAATTAATTAATGGATAAAGGATGATCGATTGCCATGAACAATGTTTTAGGTGTATGTTAGGTGATTTACATTTGTCTTATTGTTGTTGGTGTTTATTAATGGGCTTGGTTTATAGCCCAATATGATTGTCATATGTAATAAAAGTGGGCCTGGTTTATGGTCCGTTCCCACCCCTAAAAATGTATCTCATATTTGTCATTAAAATTTATTGTAAATTTATTAGACTTAGTGGGAGACAAAGATTTGAAGAAATGGTGGGCCCAGCAGACAATGAAGACCGAAGAAATGTAAATTAGAACACAATGTAATAGGATTGCATTGCATACTTGCATATCACCTAGGATTGGACTTAGACTCGTGATTGGCAACCACGGGTCGAATAGTTAATGGGATCGATCATCCTTTAATAATATATGATATTATTGATGTATGCATGTTTAGACATAAATTGTATGAATCCCGCAAGCATACATAATTTGCATGATGAGACAAATTTTCAAAATAAAATCCCTCATTTTAAATATGATTTAAAATTGATATCAAGAAAAACAAAAGGGAATTTTAAATATTGTTTAAATATTCCTACCTTTCATCAACGATCAATGTATGTGATGCTACCCGTGGATACGGTCCGGCTCATATTATTGGGGGGGCCCGTTCGTCGGAAAGCTGTACATTGGATCGACACATGTTGTAAGTTGGGTGGAACTCACATGGGATTGGCTCATATTATTGGGGATCCACATGGCGACCGTCCATCACAACTTAATATTGATGGGTCATCTTGACATGTCACAATAAACGGCATCATATTATTGGGCCCTTATTGGACATGAGGTAAAAACATGGAGGTTGCTTTGGAAGCAATTGGGCTCTACCTTTTGAAAATTATGGTTGGCTGATATTATTCGGGACCATAGTTTGTCAATTGGACTCCATGTTTCCACTAAAGAAAATGTTTCTCGTTTTCACTAGAGGGTAGTAAAATCGTCAAAATAGTGGGAGTGTGATTCATAAAATAAAATTCGCCATATTTTATGTCTTAGTAAATTATTAAACAAATCATCGATTATTGTCTGTTTCATCTCAGTATTTCATTACAATGAATTCGTAATCCACATGTTTCAATTCTCGAACAAAACAAATTTTCTGGCGCAATCTATACAAGATGGTTCCATAAGTTAAGATTGTCATGAGTTCGGAAAAGATTTTCTAAGTGTTAGAAAAGGCTTCTCCGAAAACAGCCTCGGCTGATGTAACAGCCGAAAGGTTGGCCGAACTAGAGAAATGGTTGGACCATGATATCAAGGCCAAATGTTACATGCAAAATTCGACAAGTCTAAACAAGTTTGCCATTACTGCAAGAAACCCGATCATTGGAAACGTAACTGCAAGGAATACCTCGAGCAGTTAAGAACTGCAAAGGGTATGTTTTACATTGAAATAAATGTTTTACTTAATACTACTTCTTGGGTATTGGATATCAGATATAGATCTCACATTTACAATGAGTTGCAAATGATGACAAGAAGTAATAAGCTAAGGATGGGTGAGACCCAGCTAAGGCTCAGGAATGGTTCTAGAGTCGAAGCCAAAGCTATAGGAGACATTTATTTAGTTTTGCAGAACAATTTTAAGTTATTTTTGAGAGATGTTTTATATGTTCCAGATTTGGTCAAAAACATTATATCTATTTCTATGCTTGATAGAGATGGTTTTTCTTGCAATTTTGTAAATGCGATTTGCAATATTTACAAGAATGAATATTTGATTGAAAATGGACAACTTGAAAACGATCTATATAGCTTAAAATTAAAAGACATTCCAATTAATTATGTTGATAAACCGGTAACAACAATTAAAAGGAAGGACGATAGTCAAAACCCGGCAAACCTTTGGCATGCTAGGCTAGGTCATATTTTCTCAAGGAGGATGAACAAGCTAGTGGGAGAGGGCATGTTTGATATGTCTGATATTAACTCTCTACCTACTTGTGAGTCCTGCCTAAAGGGAAAAATGACTAAATATCCTTTCAAAGGGAAACCTGAGCGTAGTCAAAATCTGTTGGATTTGATCCATACATAGATGTTTGCGGTCCATTTAGGATTGGTACTAAATGTGGCAACACCTACTTCATTACCTTTTGTTAGAACCTAATGGGGGGGGGGGGGGATTAGGTTCTTTGGCAACTTTAGCAATTTAAAGCGATTATACTAAACGCAAGCGGAAGACTAGTAAAGCAATCAAATATAAAGCGGTAAATAAATGCGTAAAGGAAATAAAGCAGTAAAAGAGAGATAGGAATTGTTTATGGAAGTTCGACGATAAATCGTCTACGTCTCCCCTTCTTGGTTAAGTACGATTAACCAAGGATCCACTAGCACTCGAACACTTGGCCTTGATGGCTCCAAGGATAGCCTTTACAACTCAACACGATCACCGCGCCGATACAACTCGAACACTTGGCCTTAATGGCTCCAAGGATAGCCTCAACACAAACACTTGACTTCACACTCAAGTGTTTACAACAATCTCACAATACACTTGGCTTCAAACTAAGTGTTTACAACAATAGCACAACCAACTCACAAACTATTTTCACAAATAACTCTTAAATATTGATTGAGCACTTTGATAGAGAGAATATTGCTTGCAAATGAGAGAAGAAATGAGTTGGGATGTCTCTAAATGGTCTTGGCAAGCCTCTATTTATAGTTGGCAAAGATTTGAATTTGAATTTGTGTGCTTGGAGCATTTATTGGGAAGCCAAGGAGTAGAGACAAAGTGTAGGCGCCGCTGCCTTCTTTTCCAGCACTGAGCGGATTTTGTGGAAAAATCATATATCTCAATCTAACCGTTGGATTGAGCTCAAATTTGGACAGTCGCTTGAAAACATCTCAATTCTTATCTGAACGGTGGAGATTGAATTTGAAAGAATCAAACACGTCCATTAAATCTCGGAAGTCGCAAAATCACGTTCTCGCTTTTGTTCTGAGCATTACTTTTCAAAAATTCGAATCTCACAATCCATCTGTTGGATTGGCCTGAAATTAACACACCATCTTTGTAACATCCTGATAGTGATAGTGATTGGTGGAGATTGGATTTGGATTCCTCCATCGATTCCAGTAGTTTTCTGAGTCCGATACTTCAGCAGTTAGCTCCTTGCAGAAATAGCTACTGTTCAACATATTTGCAAAAATCATAACTCCATATCCAGCCGTTGGATTGATTTAAAATTTGGGTACAGACTTTAAAACATCATGAAAACCCATGTGATCGGTAGAGATCGGATTTTAATAACCGAAGCATTCCCAGTTATTTTCTGAAGTTGAGTCTTCATAGTTCATTCCTTGCAGAAGTAAGTACTGTGCAGCTTTGTTAAAAAAATCATATCTCCATATCCAGCCGTTGGATTGCTATGAAATTTGGAGATAAGCTTGAGAACATCCTGATCTTGATTTTCACTATTGGAGATCTGATTTGGATGACTGGAAAGTGCCCGGTGAATTTTGCAAGTTTCTGCTTTATAATATTGGCTTGTCCTTGTCCATTTCTTTTACAACTTCAAAGTAACTTCCAAGAATTTGATTGTTAATATGATCTAATCTGCAAAGTCTCACTTTAAATGGTTAGTAACAATTAACCGAGTTTTGTAATCATCAAAACATAATAATATGAGATTTGTTAATGCATTAAAAATATTAATCTCATAACACGAGATTTGTATGCGTTTAAGGCGTAACAATCTCCCCCTTTTTGATGATCACAAAACTTGGTTAAATAGGGGAAATAAAAGTACAATATTAAATAAACAATTTAAATTTGCACAATATAATTGCAAGAATAAAACTGTGCATAAATAAAACTTCCCCTTTTTTTTATAGCATATTATTCTCCCCCTTAGTTAACCATTTATATTCTCTCCCTTTTTGTGATAATCAAAAAGGCTGGAAAATTAAATGAAGAAAATAAAAAATATGATTTCTAAATACAACACATAAATTTACATAATTAACAAAATATGAGCGTTTAATATTGAATAAATACAATTAATTTGTATTATCCAACATTAAATTTGCTCGAATTTTATATTAAGCTCTCACTTAATATGACATTAAATTTATTTATGTCTTCAAATGATTACAATTCAATCATTCCAAGTTCACCACGCAAACGAATAAAAATATTTTCATCTAGTGGTTTTGTAAAAATATCGGCAATTTGATTTTTAGTGTCAACATATTGAAGTTCAACTTCATTTCGTTCGATGTGGTCACGAATAAAATGATGACGAATGTCAATATGTTTGGTGCGCGAATGTTGAATCGGATTCTTTGTAAGACATATGGCGCTAGTGTTGTCACAGAAAATAGGGATTTTTGAAAAAGAGACGCCATAGTCGAGCAATTGATGCTTCATCCAAAGAATTTGCGCACAACAACTACCGGCAGCCATATATTCGGCTTCGGTCGTTGATAACGCAACACAGTTTTGCTTTTTGGAAAACCAAGAAACCAAACAGTTTCCTAAAAAGAAACAGGTTCCACTAGTGCTTTTCCGGTCCACCTTAGATCCACCAAAGTCGGCATCACAGTAAGCTTTTAAATCAAAGAAAGAATTTTTCGAATACCACAAGCCGAGATTTGGAGTATTTGAAAGATATTTAAAAATGCATTTTAAGGCGAACAAATGTGATTCCTTTGGACATGATTGAAATCGTGCACACAGGCAAACACTAAACATAATGTCTGGCCTACTTGCAATAGCATATAGTAAGGAGCCAATCATACTACGAAAGGAAGATTGATCTACAGGTTTACCATTTTCATCCTTGTCGAGTCTGATTGCTGTGCTCATCGGTGTGGATGATGATTTTGTGTTCTCCATCCCGAATTTCTTTAGAATCTCCTTTATGTATTTGCTTTGGTTCACAAAGAACCCATCTTTGCACTGCTTGATTTGTAATCTGAGGAAATAGTTAAGTTCCCCCATCATGCTCATCTCAAAGTGATCCTGCATAAGCTTAGAAAATTCTTGGCAAAGATCTTCGTTAGTAGAACCAAAAATGATATCGTCCACATAAATTTGCACAATAAGCAAATCATTATCTCTAGATAAAGTAAACAATGTAATATCAAAAATTTCTCTAGTAAAGCCATTGGTATTAAGGAAAGAAGAGAGTTTTTCATACCAAGCTTGAGGAGCTTGTTTCAATCCATACAAAGCTTTGTTGAGTCTATATACGTGATCAGATAACAAATTATCAACAAAGCCATCAGGTTGTTCAATATAGACCTCTTCTTTCAAATCACCATTCAAGAAAGCACTTTTAACATCCATCTGAAATAATTTAAAATTTCTAGAGCATGCAAAAGCAAGTAACATACTAATGGATTCAAGACGGGCAACAGGAGCATAAGTCTCATCATAATCAATGCCTTCTTCTTGACTATATCCTTTAGCTACGAGCCTAGCCTTGTTTCTAGTGATGGTGCCATGCTCATCAAGTTTATTTCTAAACACCCATTTAGTACCTATCACAGGTCTATCATGCAGCCTAGAAACAAGATCCCAAACATTATTGCATTTAAATTCATTTAACTCATCTTGCATAGCAATAATCCAGGAATCATCAAGTAAAGCATCATCAACACATTTTGGCTCAACATGAGAAACAAAAGCAAGATGATTACAAATATTATTGAGAGAAGAGCGAGTAGATACTCCCTTTGATGGACTTCCAATTATCAGATCTTTAGGATGATCTTTGTGATGTGTCCATTCCTTATAAAGTGGTGTTTCCTCAACTGTAGCATCTATATCATTTAAGCTTGAGGAAACCATTTCTTCTTCAAGTATTTCTTTATCGGATTTGGCATCAAATTTGCCAAGGTTGTCCTTACCATTGTTGTGAATGAAGCACTTAGATCCAAAAGCCCGAAAGAATGAAATGTTAGGCTTTCTCTCCCACCATAACTCGTATGGAGTTTTCTTGAGAATTGACCTTATTGATACGCGATTGATGATGTAACAGGCAGTGTTCATTGCTTCAGCCCAAAAATATTTTGGTAGAGAATGCTCACATAACATGGTCCTTGCAATCTCTACTAGTGTCCTATTTTTCCTCTCAACGACCCCGTTTTGTTGAGGAGTCCTAGGACAAGAAAAATTGTGACCGATGCCTTTTTCTATACAAAAGTTTGAAAAATTCTCATTTTGAAATTCAGTTCCGTGGTCACTACGGATCTTGTTTTATTGAAAGATTTTTCTCATTCTCAACTCGTTTAGCAAAAGTTTTAAAATACTCAAAGGCATCATTTTTGTGAGCTAAAAACAATGTCCACGTGTAACGTGAAAAATCATCTACAATGACAAACGCATAAAGCTTTTCTCCTAAACTAGCGTTCCTCGAGGGACCACATAGATCTAGGTGGAGAAGTTCAAGGGGCATAGAAGTGGATACAAAATTTTTGCCTTTAAAAGATTCCCTTGTATGTTTGCCAAATTGACACGCATCACAAACAGAATCAAGTTTCAAATCAAGTTTTGGCATACCAACGACTAAGTCAAGTTTTAAAAGTTTTTCGATGGTACTAGGACCAACATGACCCAATCGTCTATGCCAAAGAATGTTGTCATCAACATTCACGGATACAAGGCTTTTTATATTTGATAAAGATAAATTATTTAAATAGACCTTGTAAACGTTCTCACTTCTATATCCTTTGAAATTTATGGATTTGTCACTAATAAATGATACAGTGCAGTGTTGGGGAGTGAATTTGACTTCATAACCTCTATCGCACAATTGACTTATGCTTAGTAGATTATGCTTAAGTCCTTTCACTAGGAGTACATCATCAATTAGACAAGAATTAGATATACCTATTGAGCCGATGCCTTCAATTACTCCTTTGCTGTTGTCTCCAAAGGTGACAGTCCCCTTCTCATTTGGTTTGATTGATTGAAGAAGATCCTTGTTCCCCGTCATATGTCTAGAACATCCACTGTCTAGATACCATATGCTAGGGAGAGCATTTTTCTTGTTTCCCTGAAAATAATTGATTTTGGTACCCTTTAGTTCTTTTGGGTCCACAATGTTAGAAAAGAGAGATACAAAATAGACTTCTAAGAGTTCAGTCTCTCATAGCAACATCATCGCCACTTTCCAAGAGTGCTCCCAGTAGTAGGTAGGGCATATGGCCACTTTAAAAACCTATTTCTTTGGACAGAGCAACGTTCAACAGGGAGACCAGCCGCAAGTCAAGGCATTTTTAAGCCGGTCTATATTGAACTCCCTTAGATTGTGATCTCATAATGCTGACTAATGAGTTGTTAAGTACTCTTAGGCCTCCATTTCATATAGCTCTTTTGAACATATTGATATTTCAATGATCTGCATTTATGTCTAACATGACCAGATTTGCAACAATAAGAACAAGTAGGGGGTGATCTCATTTTAGCTTTAGCTATTAGACTAGCAAAGTCTATAGACTTTTTACCATAGCCTATTCCTCCCTTATCAAAGCTACATTTCTGCATGCTAAATAGGTTGTTCAATTTATTGCTACTCACATTGAATTTATCGAAAGATTTTTCTAAGTGATCTAAGTCATCCTTAAGTCTAAGGTTATCATGCTCCTTAGTTTCTAATTCCTTTTTAAGATTTCTATTCTCTTTTCTAAGAACCTTAACCATATCAAACATATCTTTACAAGCATGTAAGAGTTCATCGTAAGTAGGTACCTCGTCATCGTCGTCAGAGACGATGTCATCACTTTTAGCCATGAAGCAGAGGTTTGCTTCCTCGTCGTCGTCGTCGCTATCACTCCAGGTAGCTAGTAGGGCTTTCTTCTTTCCTTTGTCCACTTTCTTCTTGAGTGGGCATTCATTGGCGTAGTGACCTTGTTGTTGACAGTTGTAGCAGGTCACTTCTCTCTCAGGTTTCTTGTCTTTCTTGAATTTGTTTCCTCGCATGAATTTCTTGAATTTTCTTGCGAAGAGAGCCATGTAATCATCGTCATCTTCTTCGACTTGTGTAGTCAAGGCTATCCCTTTGTGCTTGACATCTTCTTTCTTTGATTCTTTTCTTGTGGACACTTCTAACTCATGGGTTTTTAGGGTCCCATGTAGTTGATCAAGATCATAGGCGGCAGTGTCTCCTTTGTTGGATTCGATGATGGCGGTTCTCTTTGCATCCCATTCTTTTGGTAGGGCACGAAGAGCTCTCCTCCAAACTTGCTTGGTAGGATATTGTTCTCCCAATTGTGCTAACTCATTGATGATTTGAGTAAGCCTTCGGAACATGGTGTCAACATCTTCGTTGGATTCCATCTCAAATGTTTCGTATTTGAGTTGGAGTAAGTCGATCTTTGTTTCTTTCACTTGGTTGGTGCCTTCGTGACATATCTCTAGCTTGTCCCATATCTCTTTAGCAGATGAGCACATCGATATCCGGTTGTACTCGTTCATATCTAAGGAACAATGCAAGATATTCATAGCTTTAGCATTTTGCGAAATTAATTTCATGTCCTCTTTTGAAAAGTCATCAATTCCCTTAGGAATTTCAACCCCATCAACTATTTTCATAGATGTATAGGGACCTTTCACCGTCACTTTCCATAGGTCATAGTCTACGGATTGGATATATAGGGACATACGATTTTTCCAATACCCGTAGTTTATGCCATTGAAAAGAGGAGGACGATTAGTAGATTGCCCTTGAGCATAATCACTTGCTAGGTTTGCCATAAAAAGGTTTTGAAAAGTATTTTCAAATGGCTCTGATACCACTTGTTAGAACCTAATGGGGGAGGGGGGGGAGATTAGGTTCTTTGGCAACTTTAGCAATTTAAAGCGATTATACTAAACGCAAGCGGAAGACTAGTAAAGCAATCAAATATAAAGCGGTAAATAAATGCGTAAAGGAAATAAAGCAGTAAAAGAGAGATAGGAATTGTTTATGGAAGTTCGACGATAAATCGTCTACGTCTCCCCTTCTTGGTTAAGTACGATTAACCAAGGATCCACTAGCACTCGAACACTTGGCCTTGATGGCTCCAAGGATAGCCTTTACAACTCAACACGATCACCGCACCGATACAACTCGAACACTTGGCCTTAATGGCTCCAAGGATAGCCTCAACACAAACAATTGGCTTCACACTCAAGTGTTTACAACAATCTCACAATACACTTGGCTTCACACTAAGTGTTTACAACAATAGCACAACCAACTCACAAACTATTTTCACAAATAACTCTCAAATATTGATTGAGCACTTTGGTAGAGAGAATATTGCTTGCAAATGAGAGAAGAAATGAGTTGGGATGTCTCTAAATGGTCTTGGCAAGCCTCTATTTATAGTTGGCAAAGATTTGAATTTGAATTTGTGTGCTTGGAGCGTTTATTGGGAAGCCAAGGAGTAGAGACAAAGTGTAGGCGCCGCTGCCTTCTTTTCCAGCACTGAGCGGATTTTGTGGAAAAATCATATCTCTCAATCTAACCGTTGGATTGAGTTCAAATTTGGAAAGTCACTTGAAAACATCTCAATATTTAATCTGAACGGTGGAGATTGAATTTGAAAGAATCAAACACGTCCATTAAATCTTGGAAGTCGCAAAATCACGTTCTCGCTTTTGTTCTGAGCATTACTTTTCAAAAATTCGAATCTCACAATCCATCCGTTCCGTTGGATTGGCCTGAAATTAACACACAATCTTTGTAACATCCTGATATTGATAGTGATTGGTGGAGATTGGATTTCGTTTCCTCCATCGATTCCAGTAGTCTTCTGAATCCGATACTTCAGCAGTTAGCTCCTTGCAGAAATAGCTACTGTTCAACATATTTGCAAAAATCATAACTCCATATCCAGCCGTTGGATTGATTTGAAATTTGGATACAGACTTTAAAACATCATGGAAACCCATGTGATTGGTGAAGATTGGATTTTAATAACCGAAACATTCCCAGTTATTTTCTGAAGTTGAGTCTTCATAGTTCATTCCTTGCAGAAGTAAGTACTGTGCAGCTTTGTTAAAAAAATCATATCTCCATATCCAGCCGTTGGATTGCTATGAAATTTTGATAGAAGCTTGAGAACATCCTGATCTTGATTTTCACTATTGGAGATCTGATTTGGATGACTGGAAAGTGCCCGGTGAATTTTGCAAGTTTCTGCTTTATAATATTGGCTTGTCCTTGTCCATTTCTTTTACAACTTCAAAGTAACTTCCAAGAATTTGATTGTTAATATGATCTAATCTGCAAAGTCTTACTTTAAATGGTTAGTAATAATTAACCGAGTTTTGTAATCATCAAAACATAATAATATGAGATTTGTTAATGCATTAAAAACATTAATCTCATAACACGAGATTTGTATGCGTTTAAGGCGTAACACCTTTACTGATGATCATTCTAGGTATGGGTATTTATATTTAATGAAATATAATTCTGAAGCATTTGAAAGGTTCAAAGAATTCAAGGCTGAAGTAGAAAACAAACTAGGTAAAAGTATTAAGGCACTTCGATCGGATCGAGGTGAAGAATACTTAAGTACCGAGTTTTTGGACTATCTAAAAGAGAATGGGATTCTCTCTCAGTGGACTCCTCCTATGACACCTCAGCTTAATGGTGTTTCGGAGTGTCGCAATTGAACTTTGTTGGACATGGTTCGATCCATGATGAGCTTCACTGAGCTCCCACCTTCGTTTTGGGGCTACGCGCTTGAAACGGCACTATTGTTGTTACACAACGTCCATACTAAAGCAGTAAATAAAACACCATAAGAGTTATGGAATGACAAAGCTCCTAAGTATTCGTACTTGAGGATTTGGGGATGTCCTGCTTACGTGAAGCAGACAGTGGGAGATAAGTTGGATAGTCGATCCACCTTATGTTATTTTGTGGGGTATCCGAAGAATTCAATCGGATATTATTTCTATCATCCTAATGAAACAAAAGTGTTTGTTTCAAGGAATTCCACCTTCTTGGAGAAGGAGTTCTTATTGGATAAGAAAGGCAAGATGATGGAACTCGAAGACATTTGAGAAAAACCCGAGATACAAAATAGCGATCCTACACCTCAAGAATCATCACAAGACACGCCTACTACTAGGAGATCCGAGAGGACTTCTAGGCCTCCTATTTGATATGGTCTTCTTCTTGAAGGGGATCAAAGTGAACCCGACATTGGATGTGATCCAAGAAACTTCAAGAAAGCAATTTCTGATGCGGATTCAAATTTATAGCTTGAAGCTATGCAATCGGAAATAGATTCGATGCATTCTAACCAAGTTTGGTCTTTAGTAGATCCTCCCGATGGAATTGTTCCAATTGGGTGCAAATGAATCTACAAGAGAAAGCTTGGGCCTGATGGAAAGGTATTGACCTACAAGGCACGATTGGTGGCAAAAGGTTATACTCAAAGACAAGAAGTTGACTATGATGAAACCTTTTCACCAGTCGCAATGTTCAAGTCCATAAGAATCCTTATTGCCATAGCAGCATGGTATGACTATGAGATATGGCAAATGGATGTAAAGACTGCATTTCTTAATGGAAACATTAAGGAAAAGATCTATATGACGCAGCCTGAGGGATACACATCCATGGGAAGCGAGCATAAGGTATGCAAGCTTCAGAGGTCAATCTATGGTCTCAAACAAGCATCAAGAAGTTGGAACCAAAAATTTGATGAAACAATAAAGGATTTTGGTTTCATCAAAAACCCGGAGGAACAATGCATATACAAGAAAGTAGTTAAGGATGCGGTAACATTCTTAGTACTTTATGTTGACATTCTACTCATGGGAAATGACGTAGGGATGTTGCAGTCAACAAAGATATGGTTATCAAGTAGATTCTCGATGAAGGATTTGGGTGAGGCCTCCTATATTCTTGGGATATAGATCTATAGAGATATATCTAAGAGAATGATAGGACTTACTCAATCAACCTACATCGAAACCATATTGAAAAGGTTTTCAATGGATGGGTCCAAGAGAGGACATCTACCTATGTGTCATGGAGTTTCTTTATCCAAGTCTATGTGTCCCAAGACTGACGAAGAGATAGAGAAGATGACACACATATCATATGCGTCAGCCATTGGTAGTATCATGTATGGGATGATATCTACCAGACCGGATGTGGCCTATGCTCTGAGCATCACGAGCAGATACCAAGCCAATCCCAGTCAAATGCATTGGAAAGCCATGAAGGATATTCTTAAGTACTTGCGAAGGACTAAGAATGTGTTCATGGTTTATGGAGGAAGAGAATTGAAGTTGGAAGGCTACACCGACTCTAGCTTCCAATGTGACGTGGATGACTCGAAATCAACCTCTGGATTTGTATTCGTGCTCAATGGCGGTGCTGTCTCTTGGAAGAGTTCCAAGCAAGACACCACAGCGGATTCCACCACTGAGGCAGAATACATTGCAGCATCAGCTGCTGCTAAAGAAGCGGTTTGGATAAGGAAATTTATCCAAGAGTTGGGTGTAATTCCTGAAGCTGTTGGTCCAGTCCCGGTGTACTGTGACAACACGGGTGCCGTTGCTCAGGCAAAGGAACCAAGGTCTCATCAGAAGTCCAAACACGTACTGAGGAAATACCACATCATCCGGGAGATCGTGGAAAGAGGAGACATCAGTGTCGAGAGAGTGGCCTCTACAGACAATATCGCTGATCCGCTTACTAAGCCCTTGTCAGGACCATTGTTTGACAAACATCGCGAAGCAATGGGATTACGTAGTATGACTAGTTGGCTTTAGGGCAAGTGGGAGATTGAAAGAGTGGGTGCCCGGTTAGCCAACTTGTGGCTAAGGGCTTTTATGACTCTATGTAAAACAATATTTTGTTTAATATAATTTACACTTTTATAATGGCATTGACTTTATCTTTCTTCATATTGTTATATTATGATATACTATTGTTGTTTTGATAAAGACCTTGAATATACTATAGTGTATGTAAGATGTGGTAGCACATGGGGATGGCTATCATGAAACACATCTTATAGTCACTGTATATTCTAAACTGTTCCTAGTCAATTGAGCCGTCCGCAAATAAGGATAAGGATCGCTCGAGATTGAGACTAGCATTTGCGATGCCGAGTACCACGTTTCATTGGTATGGAACATAGAGATGTTCAAAGCATGCAAATGGATATTCATATAATGAATGATCGAACTACCCTATTTGGATTTTCCAAGTAGTTATCACTTATCGAGTGGATAAAGTCCGCGGTTTTGGTTGTACACCATTAGTCCTTATTACTTGAAACATCATTGATACTCTATATGCTAGTACTGTGCTTTGACTCGTTTACCAACTCTATTGGGGTCATCAGGTGTCGGGATTGGGTACAGTTACAACGCATATAGGAGTCGATGCTTTGTTGTCAAGGATTCACCACATACTTGTGAGTGTGGATATCCTATGCGATCTGAGGAGATATTAGTGTGACGAATCTCTGGCCAGAGTGCATGATGTGTTTTTGGTTAATGGTTATCCTAGTAACACATGCGATGTCACTAATTGATCTCCAAGACGTAATGCATAGTTATCGAATCTCGAACGACTCTCGATGTACCAATGGTTGTTGATTCGATCGGGATATTTGGTTGAAAGGATCGTACTGTACGCTAACCAAAATCTACTGGTTCTTGCAGGCATTATCAGTAATACCTAGGGAATCATGGGGCGATGTTGCTAGGCGCTCTTACCATGATTCGATGGGTAAGTCGGAAATTGTTGTTCCGAGTCACAAGGAGTTGTGAGCCCACGGCTAGCTGTATTCCTGAACCATTGAGGGTTACACAAGTAATGGATTACTAAAATCCCGTAGAGATAGTTAAATTTAAAGAGTTAAATTTAATGAAAGAGAAGTTGAACTTCTTAACTAAAGGGAGTGAGATTTCTTAAAATGACATAGGGAAGGGCATTTTTGAAAATCACTGAATTCGGATTCAGAAAAATTATCTTGACTCTAAAAGATGCAGAAATGGTTTCTGTGCACATTGGTAAAATCAGTTTATCAATCGGAGTCACGATGAATTTTATATTAATTTCTATAACAACGGGCTTGGCTTGTTGGGCTTAAGTTATGGATTGTGGGCTTTAAGGAGTTAGAGTCCTGATACAATTATAACTAGAAATTATCTATAAATAGAGGTGTTGGGTTCGAAAATCACACACATTGTGTCTTATAATTTTCGAACACTGCATAAATAATTCTAAGGGATTTTTCAAAAATTCCTTGCTCTTTTTTGAGAAAATTCGGATTGTGATTTTTGTGAAAAATTACAATTCTGAATTAACAGATCATATCTGTTTATTCTCTACGCAAAACTTCTGATTGATTTCTAGTGCAGTCAATCAGAGGGTTTCTGTTTTCTGTTCGTGGACCTTATTCCGGTGATTGATCGTGACGCCATCGGTTCCCGGGATATACAAGAAGAGCAGATTAAATTCTGTTGGAGTCCATAATCTCGTTTCGAGATTTAAGGTAAAACATTAATTGTGATTATTTGTTTTACTTGTATGAATTTAATCGTAAAAGTTTTGAAACCCAGATATGGAATCGTTTCATATTAATAAAAATAAATTTTTAAACTTCCGCTGCACCGGGTATCAATTCTAATTGATTTGAACACAGTTTTCCAACAATATCATAATTTGACAAGTTTATGTGGATGATATAATTTTTTGTGCTTCAAATGATAAAATTGTTGATGATTTTGTGAAGTGCATGTCTTCTACATTTGAGATGAGCATGGTTGGTGAGTTAACATATTTCTTGGGCTTGCAAGTGAAACAAATGCATGATGGTATATTTTTGTGTCAAAGCAAGTATGCTAAAAATCTTGTAAAAAAGTTTCTGAATGACAACACTAAACACATGCGCACACCTATGGGGTCTAATGAAAAATTGTCTAGGGAGGATGTTGCCGAAGGTGTTGACAACACCCTCTACAGAAGCATGATTGGTAGTCTTTTGTATTTAAGTGCTACTAGACCTGATATCATGTATAGTGTTTGTTTGTGTTCTAGATACCAGTATAACCCAAAAATTACTCACTTGAAGGCTGTAAAACGTATACTGAAATATGTGGCTGGAACTTTGACTTTGGGTTTGTGGTACACTAAAGAAACCAATTTGAACCTGGTAAGATTTAGTGATGCTGATTGGGCTGGAGATTTAGATGAGAGAAAGAGAACTTCGGGAGGATGTTCTACTTGGGGAATAACTTAGTGTCATGGTATAGTAAGAAACAAAATTGTGTCTCACTGTCTACTGCCGAGTCTGAGTATGTTGCTGTTGGTAGTTGTTGCTCTCAACTCCTTTGGATGAATCAAATGCTAAATGATTATGATCTTAAGAGTGATACTCCAATTGTGTACTGTGATAATTCTAGTGCCATTGATATATCCAAAAATCCAGTACAACACTCTCTAACCAAACACATTGACATTAGACATCACTTCATTCGAGATTTGGTCGAGAAAAGCATGATCTTAATTGAGTTTGTTGGAACTAATAATCAATTAGCTGATATATTCACAAAAGCTTTGAATTTTGAGAGATTTTTCAGTCTAAGGAAGTCTCTCAGTATGTGTGCATTATAGACAGAACCGAGATGTTGTCAGGAGTGTTGCCAACATCCTGTGATAACACCTTTTCATGCATGTGCATTTTTAGGATCTTAGGCATACTGCATTCATGCATTCATTCTGTTTTGTGACGTGTTTGATACTTTGTAACCATTGACTAGTTTTCACTCAGGATTCTTTGCAAAATATTTTACAGTTTAATTCGGATAAATTGAAGAAGAATTCTGACTGAGTCACGAAGTAGTGGAGGGACGTTCGTGTATTCCATGATCTTGTCCCAAATGAAAAGTGACTTTGCAAAATCAGAATATCAAAAGAACAAGGATGACTAAGCTTGAATTTACTCAATCATCAAATTTGATTGATAATCAGAAGCAAATGGAAAAAGCTACCTAAAGGGGTCTATTTGAAGATCGTTCCTTTAGTGTGCAGGCTACCACTTCTGCAAAAATAATGAATTGGATATAATAATTTTTTCCCGGAATCCTGAAGTGTTGCTGGGAGATGTTGCCAACATCGTGGATAACACCTCACTTTCAACATATTTTTGTGCATAAAATTGCATTTTATTTTTAAGTCGCACTCTGTTTTTAGACATAATTAGGGCATGCATATTTGTGAATATATTTGGCCGAAAGGTTACAAATTCTGATCAAATAAAAATTTTGATTTTTGCCCTATCCTCTGAATTTTTGAATTTGAATGTGATTGGATTTTGTTACAGTGGTGTTATATTCTGATGAGAAGTTAAATTTGGAAATATTTGATGAAATATTTGGGCCTAGATTATCGGTGGAAATCAAAGAGATTTATTGCCTAATTAAATTGGATTTGTTACCCTTTTTCGAATAGTTACCGTTGGGGCCTACTCAGAATCTGAGTTAGAATAGGAAAAGATTTGGTGTGATATATATTTTTGTTCTTATCTGTTTAAGGAAATATTATATTTCTTTGCTTCCTATCGCTCCATTGTATTCTCTGTACTCCCTGTTTTCAAATTGCTCTAAATTTCTCTGTGTTCACTCTCTCATATACCAATGGCAGTAAAGGGTTTTGATTCACAAGATATTCGTTCTGAGATAGGATATACGGAAGATGCTGCGGAAGGTGTCACAGCACCTACATCACCATACCCCGTGGTTGAGCAAGCAATCATTCCCGTTGCCGAGGAACCTGTGCCTCTGGACTCCATCGCTCCAGGAGAGCCTGGTAATGCCATCGATGTGGAGAATTTACCAGACATAAGCATGCTGAACAAGGTGTTTTCCACGAAACCCTTAACTCGCCGATCAAAGAGACAATTTGGATACAACCCAGATTACACTTCTTCAAAAAGATTCCGTGGGAAGGGTCAACCATCAAGACCATCTCTGGTGGACACTGAATTTACCTCTGGGGATGAAAGCTACGATGAAGACTTTAAGTTGGTACATCGAAAAAGGGGAAAGACGAGTGTCATGGAACCCTCTGTCCCAACCATCCCCGTTCCGTTTGAATCTGAGGAAAAATCAAAGGGAAGTTCATCTTCTGATGATGAATCCACTGAATCAGATGCTGCTGCTGCTACTGCTGTTCAGAAAGATGCTTCTGCATCCATTCCTATTCGTGAGGAACCATCATCTACTGTTCCTCCTGTTCTGTTTGATGAAGAGAAGATGTCGATAGCCCAATTCATGGCTAAAATGAAGAAGTCTAAAGGTAAGAAGTCTTCATCCACTGCTACTGCTCCTGTTCCAGAATCTGAGGATGAACCAGACAAGGAGATGCTCGTAGAATTTGCTGACAACCGCTCTCAACCTTCTGATAGTTCCAGCTCTGATTCGAGCGAAGATTCAAATGCTGAGAAGGAGTTGGAAGAAGAGTCCGATTCTGATGACTCTGAAGAAGAAGAGAAAGGTGCTGAGGAAGGTGTTGCCGACACCCTGGACAACACCTTAGGTGAAGAATACCAGGTAAACTTGTCCTATTCATCTGCTTTTTATTCGAAGGAGATTGCTGATTGCTGATTGCTGGGAGAAGTATGCTGATCGTGAGTTCTTGGAAGAACACAACATTGATGTGGAAAGCTACAAAGCTCAGAACATGGTGAGATTTTTTGAGGTAAGGAACATACTCTCTATAGTTACTACTGCTGGTCCTTATTGCAGAAAACTTGTGCATGAGTTCTACTGCAATCTCACTGAAGCTGTGAAGGATCCAAGATACATGAAGTATGGGAAAGTTTATGTGCGTGGACAAATTTTCTCTTTCAGTCCTGCTATTATAAATGGATTTCTCCAGACTCCTGCCTCTGATGATGTTGCTCTGCCTACCATGGATGAGATGACATCTGTCATCACTGGAGGACATGTTACTGTTTTCCCAGCTCATCCTAAGAAGCTGCCAGCAGCCAAGCTCACTTCTTTGTACTCTGTTCTCCACAAAACTGCTGTGAAGACCTGGACTCCATCCGAAAATTCTACTGTGGTTACCAAGCATCAAGCCCCTGTCTTGTATGCTATTGGTACTGGAATTGCATTCAACTATGGCCGACTCGTGTTTGACACAGTCATGGCCTTTGCAGATTGTGCTCAACCTACATTGAAGCTGCCTTATCCATCACTCATCTATTCTATGCTGTTGTCTCAAGAGATTGAGAAGGATGATGATGAAGTACTTATTGAGCCTGAGGAGTTGCTAAAGATCGTACCTGCATTACTCAAAGGAAATAGGAAGATAAACCTTCCATGGTCTGAGTCAGCTGGTGCCGCAGGTGTTGTGGCAGGTGTTGCCAACACCCCCTCTGCCACTGCTGTTTTTGTACCCCCTTCTGCTGCTTAAGATGTTGATCCTGCATTCATTCAAGCTCAATTGGTGCATGCTGAGCAGAAGATTGCACAAGCAAAGGCTGGCCTAGCCTATTACGAAGGGTTAAAGGCTTACTAAGAGTCTCTTTTAAGTGAAGATGGCTCTTCTGAACAAAAAGGGGGAGAAGGAAATGAAACAGAAGAAGCTGAATCCGAGAGCAATCAATTTAAATCTTAGTTTTAGTTTTCTTTTTGGTTTTGCTAGTTTAGTTTGATTTTTTTTGTTTAATTTTTTAGTATTTTTTTGTCTGATCCTAATCAAAACTATCTTTATGTGGTGTTAAATCTGATATGATTTCTTGTTTTTGTTTTTTCTTGCTCTTATGGTTTCTGATTTAAGGTTTCATAGCTAGATGTTGCCAACATCTCGCGACAACACCTCTAGATATACTTAGGAGGAGAATCTATTCAGAAGGTGTTTTGATTAAGGGGGAGTTTTAGTTGATCTGTTTGTGAGTTAAATGTGTTTTGTCCAGAAAGGCAGAAAGAGGGAGATTGAAAGGAATATTTTATTCCTTAAAATCATCATATTTTGAAAAAAATTTATTTAATATTTTTTGCCTTTCTTGGATATGAAGTAATTTTATATAAGTTATTTATTTCCTTGAATAACTTGATTTAAGATATGATTAAGTTTATCATAATATTTATTATCTTATCTCTAATGATTTAATTTCATTATTATGTAGATTTGACTTGATAAAAAAGGAACAAGATCTAGAATCCTATGTCTACAAGTAAATAACTACAAGGAAGGATTCTAGACTATATATTGAAGGAAGGAGACCGACTAAAAAGAAAGAACGATATAGTTTCAATATACGCACGTTGAGAAAGAATTGAAGATCTTCTAAAGTTAGTGCCGGTCGTGGTTGCTTGAAGCCGTGAAGAACACTCGAAGATTGTTGATCGAAGAAGTGTGCTACTCACATGTTTTGGCTTCAAGATTTTTCTCCTTACTTTGTTTTCGTTATTCTATTTTATATAGAATGTTTTAGGAGAACTTTTACTATTTATTTTCTCACTTGTTTTGAGAAATTGAATTTTACAATAATCACTAGTGTTAGAGTTTGTAAAACTCTTTGAAATTTTTTTAGTGAAGTTTTGTCCTGGGGCGCTGCAAGAGTATTTTATACTCTTGCTTAAATCATTTGAGTCTATTTATTTGGTTGATTGTTTATTTTATTTACGCTTTAATTATATTCCGCTGCAAATTACTCAAGGTGTTATTGTAGGTGTTGTCAACACCTTGTGACAACACCTCAAACTGTTTATGTGCAACCCTCATTCCCTTAAAATTTTAATATGGGACGCGTAGGAAAGTGAATAAAGCCGGCCATGGATAGCCAATCAATTCCACTCCGCTCCCCCATTCCCTCCCAAACTTTCAGTAAAAAAAAAACTAAATATTGGAACTCACTTTATTTTTCAAAAAATGAAATTTTTGGTCAACATTCCCCAAAAGTGACTTCATTTCAAACATACATATGTGTACATGTATGTAATCATGTTATTCTAGCGTCCGTTTTTAGTATATGTCGATCTCGTATGATGTTTGTGTGAATATCTTATTAAAAAAGTTAAGTTAAATTTTTGGAAGATGGAAAGACGGCTGTCTAGCATATTCAAATTATACATGTTATGATTATGATTATTAATGTTATTAGGTAGTTGGAGATGGTAATTAACTCTGATCATCATCATGACCTAATTAAAATTGACGTTATTGCACCATATATATATACATAATAGAATAAAAAAATAATTTTTGATTCATATCATTGAGAAAAGTTTATTAAAATAAATATGTGGTTTTATATTAAAATATGTAAAAGTTAAAAACAACTATTTTAAAGTTTTTCAATATTTAGATGCTAAAATTAAAAATTTAATCACTGCAAATAAAATATTTAACATGCAGATTAAAAATTAAAATAATATGTAATTTTTTATTTATATTTATATTATATTTAGATAAATTACAATACTCGATTTTTTAATACAATTTCAAACTAAGTACTGATTAAATTTATTATGAAATTTTGAACAAAATATGCATAAGTATAATATTAACGAATAAATGTTAAAATATTAATTTTCCATATTTAATTACAAATTTAACAACTAAAACTCTACACTCTATAAAATTAAAATTGAAATAGTTAAATTAATCTAATTAATATATCTATGACATACTAACATATATATTATTTTTCAGTTTTTAGAATAGTGATTATAATTTTAATAGTTTGATACATTCAAAAATTGATGATTATACAAGAAATCAAATTAAAAATATAAATATTTATCTAAAGGTAACTGTTTTTTATTTGTTAATTCGTCGAATACATTTGTTTCAATTTTTTTGCAATTAAATGTGATTCATGTTATGTGAATTTTTGTATCAGAGTTTGTTCTTGCGGAATTAATGACAAATACATTGATATCACAAATATAAAAAAAGTTCATTTTTAATTGTTTATTTATTTATTAATTAATTTCAAAACAGAATATTCCAAGCATATATCCAAAAAAACCATGAATGCCAGCCACTTATATCGATCATACAATATAATTGTAATTTTATTATTAGTTGAGAAGTAGAATTGTTACAATTGAGTCTCGAACTCGAGGTTTCATATGTACACGTACGTTTGAAATGGCATGATTCAATTAAAGGGTAAGAAAATTTTCCTTGATATTGTATATTAATTGTGTTTTTTTGTCAAGTGTTGCATCCATGAATTTAACATTTTTAGTGTCATTTCATATGTAGCTTAATTATGGTTTAATAAGTCGTAATCAGAGACGGAGCTAGGGGTTAGTGATCGAATTTATACATATGTACGTAGGAGGGTATACCGTATACTGCAAGAAGCAAACGTTCATCTTCAAGACAAGGTATATATGTAATGTACTAAATATTATGTCTTAAAACAGCTATATTTATATTTATATATATATATATATATATATATATATATATATAACTGATTTTATAATCCATAATATTATATATTTAAGGATCAATGCATATATCCATATATGTGTGTGTACGTATATATATATATGTAAAATTATTTCGGTGATAAAGTGTTTATTCATATATATATATATATATATATATATATATGTATGTATGTATGTATGCTCATACAAAACTAGCTAATTTTGCAGATCGATGAGCAATTAGAGATAACTGCTTATAATATGGCACCAATGTTCAATGAAGACCTTGATTACACACTAACTACTAACAATATTCTAGCTACACAAAATGACTATGGGATATATCAGTTTTAATGATATATATATATATATATATATAGACAAATACATATATATGTGTGTGTGTGTATTGATGTCAACTAAATTATCGAGCACATTATACTTGGTGAATAAAGCACGTGTATTGTGTACTTTTAAACAAAACTATGGGTGGCAAATGTTGCATAAGGTATAATTTCTGTAATATTGTTTGTGTCATGCATGTATTCTAATACACGATATTTCGGTATGGTTTGATACAATTTGGATTGCTCAGTTTAACGTTTGACGTTATTACTATTTGTTATATATTTTTTTTATCTTCAATACTTCTCTGCCCCTCTATGATCACTCTCTCCGTCCCAATTATATAGTAATACCTTTTTTTTCCGCACAGATTAAGAAAAATCATCGGGAAACAAATTTTGTACAAACTTTATATTTTATCTATATTTAATGTATTCAAAAAATGATACCGTTCTCCGTCTCAATTATATAGTACTACCTATTTTTTCCGCAGAGATTAAGAAAAATCATCGGAAAAATAAATTTTGTACAAACTTCTTATTTTATCCTTATTTAATGTATTTAAAAAATGATACCATAATTTTCAAGGTGTAGTTAATAGGAGTATATTACTAAAATAATGTACAAAAATATTACTAAATATGGTATATGTCTACATATTTGGGACAAATAAAAAAGCCATGACACATATAATTGAGACGGAAAAAATATATAAGTTAATTTTCCTTTTTCGTTCGTCTCATATATAAATATGCATTCGCATTTAGCAATATTTTCTCGATTCTTCTCCTAATACACCTTTATTTAATTTGGAGTTTTGTGTCACTAAATATTGGAAAAGGATAATTAAAATATTTATATAAGTACTTATAACTAAATAAAGATAAAGATAAATCTGAAAAGTTGTTTTTATAATTGATGTTTCTAATAAAAATGTCTAATTAAGCGGTGTGAAAAAATAAACAAATATCTAAACAACAAATAAATATCTAGAAAAAAAGGGTTGACCCCGAAAGGGACCCCATTCCACATGAATCAGAGGTCCATTGGCTCATGCGGAGGGTAAATCAAGGGATGTGCATGAGCGGCAGAGACCTGAAGGAGGGAGCACATGATCCAATCCCCAGAGCATACCCCACAATATTTCAGCAGAGAATATGCTCCATACGAGGATCGAACCCGCAACGCTAGGAAATTTCTTCCCACGTCACCTCACGTCTTACCAACTCGCATATGCCCATGTGACAACAACAAATAAATATCAGGAATGGAGGTCATGGAATTTATAAGAGTATGTATTATTATTATTTAATTTAACAGGGGACGCGTAGGAGAGTTAAAGAAGCCGGCCATGGATAGCCAATCAATTGATTCAATTTCACTCTGCTTCCCCATTCCCCTCCCACATTTTCAGTAAAAAAATATATATACTAATATTGGAACTCACTTTATTTTTTCGAAAAATGAAATTTTTGGTCAACATTCACCAAAGTGACTTCATTTCAAACATACATATATGTACATGTATGTAATCATGTTATTCTAGCAACAGTTTTTAGTATATGTCCATCTTGTATGATGTTTGTGTGAACATCTTGTTAAAAAAATTAAGTTCAATTTTTGCGAGATGAAAAGACGACTGTCTAGTATATTCAAATTATACATGTTATGATTATGATTATTAATGTTATTAGGTAGTTGGAGATGGTTAACTCTGATCATCATCATGACCTAATTAAAAATGACGTCATTGCAAATTCTTGAAAAATAAATAAAATTAAAAATGTTTGAAAAATATTTTATAATTAGAACTTAATAAATATTGTGTATTATTATTTAATGCAAATTCTACAATGCATTTAAAAAATTTAGATTTTGGTTAAAAAATTTATAATCCTAAATTAAAAAGTAATATACATGAAATTATCATTTTGATTTAATATTTTGGTACATTTAGGTATTTAAATTTCGTTTATGAATGCATTTTTAATTGAAAAGTTGAAAACAAGGAGAAACTTTAATAAAATAATGATAACAAGATAAAATAATAATATTTTTAGAAAATAATTATATAATCATAATAAATTAAAAATTAAAAATAAAATTAATAAAACAAAAAGTTTTTGCTAAATATTTTATAATTAGATTTTAATAAAAATTATGTATTATGGGTTGAATAGATTTAAATATTATTTTCACAGGGGTCAAATATGCATGCATTTTAAATATTTCACAGGGGTATTTGGTACAAAACAAATATCAAAATCTTTGTCCAGTCGTATGAGGGGCGCGTGCCCAACAATCACTCGTCTGAGAGGGCGAGTGTGCTAATTTTTTTAAAAGGTTAGGGTTTAAGATGCCTATTAAAATTTCACAGGGGAGAAGTGTGCATTTTTAATATTTCACAGGGGTGTTTGGTGCAAATAACTTCATATATATATATATATATACATGTAGTCTCTACTCTTCTTTATTGGTGTACGTAATATTTATACATGCTATATGTGTTAATTATTACGACTAATTAAACGATAAGCTACATATGAAATGACACTAAAAATGTTAGATTCATGAATGCAACACTTGACAAAAACACAATTAATATACAATATCAAGGAAAATTTTCTTACCCTAAGCATGCCATTTCAAAAGTACTACGTGTACATAGCAGCTCAAATAATTAATTTCAAAATAGAATTTTCCAAGCATCTAAAAAACCATGAATGCCAGCCACTTATATCATACAATATAATTGGAATTTTTTATTATTAGTTGAGTGGCAGAATTGTTAAAATTAGGTCTCGAACTCGAGATTTCGTCCCAAATTTGAAATCTTGATGCAGTTCGAGATTTCGTCCCAAATTTGAAATCTTGATGCCAGATTAGCTACAAATTATCGTTTACAATATTTAAGAAAAAACAAATTAAATTGATGAATAATATGATAGAAATAATTGCATGCATATGTGTGCTAATTACTGCAAGAGTTACACCCACCCACCCTCCCACCCCTTGGTTCAATAATATTTACTCCTCCCCTAACCAGTAACCACCTCTCCATCCCCCCATGCATTAAACCTATACAACCAACCTCAATATCCATCCATTAAATTAAAGCTAGCTAGCCCTGTCTAGTCCACTCCTAGATCCATTCAGAAATGGCTGACTCGGCCGCCGGTGGGTTTCTTGCGGTGGTGGTGGTGTTGGGGTTGGTTAGTCCTGCAATTAGGTGCGCCTCCGTGCCCGCCATGTTCATATTCGGCGACTCCCTTATAGACAACGGCAACAACAACAACATGCCTTCTCTTGCTAAAGCCAACTATCTTCCTTACGGCATCGATTTCAATGGCGGTCCCTCTGGAAGATTCTCCAATGGTTACACCATGGTTGATACAATTGGTAACTAAATTACATACATACTGTATTTATGTATCATGGATCCAACCATTTATATATATATATATATATATTTGTTAACTTGATTCATGCATGCATGCAGCTGAATCGCTTGGACTCCCGCTAATTCCTGCTCATTCCGAGGCTTCTGGTGATCAAATGCGATATGGCGTTAATTACGCCTCCGCTGCTGCTGGTATTCTTGATGATACAGGCAGAAACTTCGTGAGCATGCAACTCATAATATTGTTACAGCTTTCATTTCTTTATTTAATTAATTATTACATATGCTGTAAAATTAGATTAATTAAGGTGGTACGTAGTGTTTGGGATAGCTTAATTCTAGAAAGCACTTCTCAGCTTCTCTTTAACAAAATTTCACAAATTTTTATCAAGGAAAAACAGAGAATTGCTTACTAGAAGCTCTCCCAAACACTTTCACAAATTTTTATTAAGGAAAAACAGAGAATTGCTTACTAGAAGCTCTCCCAAACACTATCTTAATTGTGGGAAGTTGATGGATGATGATATTGCACGTATGTATACAGGTTGGTCGGATTCCATTTAATGAGCAGATAAAAAACTTCGAGACCACTCTTGATCAAATGTCAGACAATCAGCTTGCTGCAGACGAGTTAGCAAAGTGCATTTTCTTCGTTGGGGTCGGAAGCAATGACTACCTCAACAATTACCTCATGCCCAACTACGATACAAAGAATCGATACAATGGTCAACAATATGCAGATCTCTTGGTTCATCAGTATTCCCAGCAGCTCTCAGTAAGAAATATTATTATTATTATTATTAATTCCCATATACTAAAATTTTGAGGAAATATATAATGATGGATATATATATATATAGTACTCCTCATGAATATTATTTCTTGATTTTTATGTGTTAATAATAATTAATTAATTAATTAATGTGAGTGCAGAGATTATATAATCTTGGGGCTAGGAAATTTGTGATAGCAGGGGTTGGACTAATGGGGTGTATTCCAAGCATTCTTGCTCAAAGCAGGGATGGCACATGTTCACAACAAGTTAACCAGCTTGTGCTTCCATTCAACGCAAACACAAAGGCCATGATCAACAACCTCAGTGATAATTTACCGGCCTCTAGATTCGCCTACGTTGACATCGCCACCATGTTCCAAGATCTCCTTGCAAATGCTAGATCATACGGTAATTATTCGAAATTAAACCAAGATCGAACTAATTGACGTTCATTATATATATTATTCGAAACCGTTGTCAGTATTATTAATTGTACGTGTATATATATATATATATATGTTGTAGGATTTAGCGTGGTGAATCGTGGGTGCTGTGGCATTGGGAGGAACAGAGGGCAGATCACTTGTCTTCCGTTCCAGACACCGTGTCCGGACAGGAGACGCTACATATTCTGGGACGCATACCACCCAACGGAAGCAGTTAATGTGTTGTTTGGCCAGAGTGCCTTCAATGGAAATACGGATTTCGTTTATCCCATTAACATACAGCAACTAGCCAATCTTTAATTTGCAGACAACTACCTAAACAGATCGATCAATGTTTAACTTGTCAAGGCAGGAAATTAATTTAATTTATTTAGGTATTTTGTTTTGGAGTGATGATGTAATAAGAATTCATGACTATTTTTTTTTTTTTTTTTTTTATAGTTCCATTGATTATAATATAATAATACATAATCCAGATTAACATATATATTACATATCTCAAATCAAACTCAACTGGTGATCATAAACTTGCAGCAAGGATTTAAATTAAAGCTAATTAATCTTAAAGCATGGCTAACTGCTGTATATTAATTGGATAAGCAAATGATTTAGACTTGGAACTATATGCGTTCTTGGCGAGCAAAATGTTGACGTTTTCGGTGGGATGAAATGCATCCCAGAAAACGTACTTACTGCGATCATCGCATGGCGTTTGAAGAGGAAGGCATGTTATCTGGCCATTGTTTTTCCCCACTCCACAGCATCCCTTGTCAAACACTTCCAATCCTACACCAAATTAAAGTGTTCACAAAAGCAAACTGTACGTTGTAACAATATACAAAATTTCATCAAAATTTTCAATCAGGAAATGCATGATGAAATTGTATGTGTAAAAATGTATATATGCACCATAAGATTTTGCGTTCAGAAACAACTCTTGGCTGGCTTGAGATGAATCAAGGTAGACAAACTTCGCCCCTCGAAGCTGGCCATTGTTGAATCTATCGACCAAGTTCTTAAGGCCGACGTCAAAGAGTTCAATAGCCCTGTTGATTTCTTCATTACACTTGCTGTCATTGCCATTGCCATTGTATCGCGCTAGATGGTACGGTATGCATCCTATTTGTCCAACTGATGCCACCACCACTTTCCGCGCGCCCAAGTTATATAATTCCTAAAGACACACACACATATATACACTTGTAAAATCAAGATCAACATAAATGATGAAGAAATTAAATGTGCAGTACCATCAATTGTTTGGAGTAATCTTGGATGAGAGCAGCTGCATAAGCGCTAGGAGTGTAGTCGGAACTCGTGGAATAGTAGTCCGTCATGTAATAATTGTTGAGATAGTCGTTGCTTCCCAGTCCCGAGTAAAATATGCACTTGCTAAGATAGTTCCCTACCGCATCAACGTCTCCTCGAAAGAACCTACTAATCTGCTGCACACTCCTTGCAAAGCTACCAATTTGCTGGTTCATGGACATGTGATCACCCTGCATCACATCGGATATATACTCGAGATAAATACCAATCACTCCCTTTTGACATTAACAAAAAACATGAATGTATGTATGTATGTATAAAGACCAAGTTATTTCCAGTTTCGTCGCGTATCCCAGAAGCTCCTGATGCATAATTTACTCCTCGGAGTAATTGTTGTCCCATAGCCCTGGAGTTTGGTGGAATGTAGTTTGGAAAACCCAACAGTTGAGCTGAAAAAAGAATCAATCTTTTTTAGCATATATACATTATTATACATATCATTCTAAAAAGGATATGTGATTAATATAATGATATGATAGTACCGTACCTAAGATATCGACGAAAGTGCGGCCATTGGTGAAGCGTCCTGTGGCGCCTTGCAAGAAATCAATCCCATAAGGATCGTAGTTTGATCTGGCAAGAGTGAGCATGTCATTGTTATTTCCATTGTCCACCAACGAATCGCCGAATACAAAGAAACAAGGCACTTGGGGAACTTGATTGATAGGCTGTGACTGTGAACATATCACTGTTATTAAACACCACAGATTCAAAACAAGCCACATAACAAATTCATTGATGATCAACTTTGCCATATTTTGTTATCGATTTTCGACACAAAAGAATTCTAATCTATGTATATTATATACATGGTGAACCTGAAAATTAATTAAGACATGCACTTGTATGGTATTCTTTTGAGCTGTATTAATTCACGGATGTTTTCTGAAAGTGCATGAATGTGCGTTGGAACAGCTACGGGTAAAACATACTTCTTCTGTCCCGTGAGAGAAATTGGTTTGATTGCTAAAGCAATGTCAACAAATGTTGATTTAAGGGCAACGTGGAAATATGTACCCAAGCCAAACAAAAGTTTGAATTTAGTACCTAGACTTTCATTTTCCAAAAATGCCCTTGTCTTATCCGGAAGCATTATTATTTTCGAAATTATCAAATGTAGAATCGGATTCAGAATCTGATTCACTTGATTCATCAAGGTAATAAATATTTTCATCATCTGATGAAAATTCAATTGTTTCTACTGGATAAAATCCAAGAGTGTATAATTCATCTAAAATTTTAACTTTGTTTTTCTTTTCATTTCGTTTTGGACACTCATTTGCATAATGACCTTCTTCATTGCACAACCAACATGTGCAATTCTTTCCTTTACCTTTTGGGTAAGGTGGTTTTTTATTATCAATCTTTTTATAAAATTTTCTTTTATAAGGTTTTCTGAAGAAATTCCTTTTAAATTTCTTTTTCTTATAGGGAATAAATTTTCTATTAAAAGATTTATAAGGTTTATTAAATTTATTTCGTTTCTGTCGTTTTAAATGTTTGTGTGACTTGTTTGTTTTACAACCCTATTCTTTTACTGTGAATTCCATTTTGTCACAACAAAGTTTATTGTTTTGTTTGTAAGATTTGGATATTCTTTTATTTAATGTTATTTCATGACATTTTTTTGTTATAATATCTTTAATATCTTTAATAGCTCCTCCTAGTGTTTTGGCATAAGCGCTAGTTAAAAATTCATCTTTACTATTTATTGGTATATTAGGTATTTTATTAAAAATACTTAATTTATAATGTTTTTTTTTATCAGCATCTATTAACTGATAATAGTTTGTTTCATAATCACATATAAATTCTTCTAGATAACATAAATTGAATAATTTTATATTATCCAGAATAAAAATTGCTCTATTTTGTTCTATGTTTTTGGCTACTAAATTAGCGTCATTATTAGAAACTCCTAAAAATTCTTGGTACAAGACATCAATAAATAGTTTGAAATATCGATGTCCTGTCATTCCTTGTGGTAGATTAGTAATTACTAGGTTTTCATCCCAAGTTCTTACTGCTCCTATCAATGTCATTTTTATCATTACATGAGTTAATACTTGGATGTTCTCACTTTTATCTAATAGTGATGTTAATTGGATTTGTACTTATAGTTCATTTGCCCAATGATCTATCTTTGATATTTTTCTTTCCTTAGTAGTAGAGCATCCTAAATCTAAAATATTTTGTTTTACAAATCCTGAAGTTTTTGATTCTCTAAGAATATCTCTAACATCTTTATATGTTCCAGAATATTGATCTTTATTATATTCGAATCCTTCATTTTTGGTGCCACTACCACTACCTACATTCATTCGTAGAGTTAATCGTGGTCTAGAATCATCTTCTGATTCTGGTTCTAAGATATCCATATCTCTATATTTTTCTGTTTCTTGATGAGAATGATAAAGTTCTTCTTTATTTATTCATATTTGTTCATAATCAGATTGATCTGTTTCACTAAAAATCTCCATACTTAGTTTTTTCATAAATAAGAGGATTTCGATAATCAGATTGATCTGTTTCACTAAAAATCTCCATACTTAGTTTTTTCATAAATAAGGGGATTTTTATACCATGATTCAATTTTGAATGGTGGTTCTTCTTCCAGTTTTCTTTTTCCTTTATCTATTGGAAGAACTTCCTTAAGATAACTTAATATTTCATTACTATGTCTTTCTTGTTCTATTATTAATCTGGTCGTAGCTAAATCAATATATTCTTTGAAATTTCATTCTAATTCTTGTATTGTTAAATTGATCTTCTCAATTTTACTCTCTAATTCTCCTAGATCTTTTTCTAATTTTGTTAAGGATGTCATTACGAGGTTGATTGATCAGTAACCATGTCTTGTTTAATTTTAAGGATATTTTGATTCATGGTTCCAATCTTTTCAAGAATATCTTCATCATTTCTAGCTAATGATAACGATCTTCTTGGAAAAGAATGTTTCGTTCTTTGGAGGTCATCTGAACTCCATTTATTTTACAGAAATCGATTTCTTCAATAAATGCCTTTCGGGGATGTTCAATTATTATAATATTTTTAAACATTCTTTCAACAAAAATGGTTGGTTTTGTTGAAATTATTCCTTTTTGAGAATTATTACTCATTGCTAAACCGACAACATAGTTTATATTGATCGGATAATTTCCTGTTAACATACGATTATTTTTATAAAAACAATAATCTAATGTTAAAAAATCATTTATGTTTTTATCAAAAAGAGATATAAATACAAAATTTCATCTTTTTATAACATAAGTTTCCTATATTTTTTCCAAGGATTGAATCCTCAAGATTACGTATCCTTTGTCACGAACTATGATTTCAATTGGTACATCTATTCCTTCTCGGTAGTGAGCTGATACAATTATTTCAATTCCTCCGATATGAACATATTTCAGTTCAGATTTTTTTTTTCACTGGCTTTTGCCATGATGGTATCAATATCTTGAGTTGTTAATAACTTCAGTGTGTTAGACCTTAGTTCGTTATTTATTTTACATGATCGTTCTTTTGTTCGTATCGAATAATAAATTAAATTTTTTCTGGGATTAAGAAGATTTAAAATTTTACTTAATATTCCAGGTTGATTTATTAAATTTGTTTTTAAATTAGAAAATCCTGTTTTTTGTATTTCAGCAAACTTACTTTGATTGAATATAATATTCAAATTATACTCTTGATGCTCTTCAGATTCATCAATCTGAATGTTTTGATTTGAAGTTATTATCTCTGTCATTTTAACAGATGATATAAATTCTTAATTTTCTTAAAACTATTAAAAGTCTTTTTGTTGAATCTATTTGTTTTAATAGATTCTGGAAATATTCGAAATTATCAATTGAAGATTGACAATTCTTAAGATGTTTCAAATTGTTTTCACAATTTTCTATATCAAAATTTATATTTTGAGAATATAAATTAAAGATATTTGTTTTTGTATTTTCATACATTTTCCATTTAGTAAAAATTGTTATTTTTACTATTTTGTTTTTGTTGACCGGGTTTCGATAATAGAGCTTATTCTTATACATAACAGATTGTTATGTCTTCAATTTCTTCATTTTCAGAAATTTGAATTATCATTTTCCAGTTGCTTGAAAAATGTTTTTTTTTATGATTTTTGAAATAACAGGTTTGAAGATCTTTTATTCTATTTCATAATTGATTTATTTGACGTAAATCTTTTAGTAAGATTATTTTATCAAATAAATTTTTAATCTCAATATCAAAAGTTAATCCAAAAATTAATAATCTGCTTTAAACCTGCTCTGATACCAGGTTGCGGAACTCTTCTTATTCATTAGTTTACACATCGGTTTATAGATCTGATTCATTTGTAACAGATAAATGATTTAATTCCAATTTGGTTCCATTCATTCATTACTATTACAATTTTTAGTTGATAAACTGATTCGAATATGGTTAAATCAAAATTATTTATATGATATTCATGAAATATATCATATCATGATCATCCTCTATTTCAAACAAGTTTTTAATTATTAATCTCCCATTTCTTATAAAGGATGATGACATGATTAATATATTTTGAATATTTCTTTGATTATTATTTTCATTATCAATTTTATTATATATTTCCTTTATACTATGTTCACCAAACCGAACAATTATATAAGTTTCAACAATGAATAATCTTTGATTTATTTTATTCATTTTGTTATAGATCTGAATGTAGAGTGGATCTGTAATTTCTAGATTTTGAATTTTATTTCTCAGATCTCGAAACTTTTTATTTAATATGAGTACTTCTTGCTTCAGAGTCATTCCAGAAATGATAAAGTTTTGAATAATTTTTAAATTAAGGGAAGCAGGAGGTTCAGGAAGGTTACCTTAATTGATTGATTCTTGGTTTTGAGCAGAGGCCAAATCTTTGCTTTTCCTTAAAAGATCTCCTGATCGAATGGTACTTGCTTTTTAGATCTTCAGGTTTACTCTAACCATGAATATTCAATTATCAGCTTCCAGCCTTCTCACTCCTTTCGCCATGCTTGCTTAGTTATTAGCCATAAGGCTTAATTTTGTTTCTGATTTTTATGTTTCTTAGTTTCTGATAGTTTTCATACATCTTGTATGAACCAGATTATAAGAAACTTAAGAAGAGAGAAAGATACTCAAACTTCACTTGTTCATTTACAACACAAACATCTCCTTTTATAGGCGTGGAGAAACGCGTACAAAATTAAAATAAAGGAAAATAAGGGGGACCACCCGACGCTACATAATGGAAAACAGCTCATTTTACATCTGAGTGGATGTCTTTCACATGTGGTGTGGTCCACAATTTCATTTGTTTTTACATTGCCTCACTATCTGAATCACTGGCACCTTCGGACCATTTCTTTATTGGTTTGTCTTCTTTGACAACTGCTTTTTCTGTCTGAATTGGTTGGCAATGTCCACATCTATGAGTGGAAATCATTGTCTTAGTCTTTGACACAGCATTTGTTGAGTTTCTCTGGTCATGTCAACTCTTGCTTCATAGATTGGAGCTTCGAATTGAGCTAACATGGCTTGTTCTTTCTTTTGGATTGTCTCCTTGTGTCCAGTGGTTAATAAAATTTTACTAGTTGCAAAATTTATTTTAACCTTTGAATTTTCATCAATCTTTCCTGTCTTTGAGATCATGTCAATCAATGTTTTTATTCTTATCTCAGGAAGTGTTGAGATATCCATTACTGGTTTCTCTTTATTTGATCCTTCAAATAAGAACTTGTCTTTATTTCTTTGACATTGAATGTATATCATCGGTTGATAGAATTTGTCATTTTTTCAATCTGGAAGGTTGAATGAATACTCAATGTTAACACCGGATCATCTTTGAAGACTGTTTTCTTGAACTGGATGATACTATTTCTCAGTTGATATAAAAATACTTCTATCTCTTGATTGTTGGGACTGACTTCTAATCCACTTAATAATCCATTTGAAAAGAATCTTGCGACTTCATGCGCTGGAGCACCCTGCAGTGTTCTTGCTCTTGATATGCTTTGTGTGTTACAAGTTTGTAGCCAAGATCCTACAGATGGTTTGGCTATTCTCAAATAGTTTAGTGTTTCAAAGAATTCAGTCTTGAGTTTTTCTGAAATTTTTTTTTTTTCAAAAATTGGTTTTTGTGGTCGCAAATTGACCATCTTTCTTTCTTTTGTTTCAATGGCGCTTTTAAACGTCCTTTCTTCTTTTTCTTTTTTCTCGGTGTTGGCTGTGACCACCGATTCTTTTTTCATTTCTTTTTCTTTGTTGTCAGTGTTGGCTGTGACCACTGACTGTTTCTCATTCATCTCCATTATTTTATCTAATGGAGTTGCTATATTTTTTGGTGTTCTTGGTGAGGATGATGATGATGATGTTGTCATCTTTTCTTTTATCCTCTGAATTTTTTCATTTATATTCTTTTTCCTTTGTTGAAGAATCTGAATTTCTTCATCTATGTCAATCAATTGTTCTTCTAATTGATTTAATTGCTCCATCCTGCACAATATATATATATAATGATTAGAAATTTAACTCTTTATCGTGAGTAATTTGGATAGTTTTATTATGCGTATAATTGTATTTATGGATTCTTTTGCAAGAATTGAACCAATCTTCATAAATGAAATTGATTATTTTACTCATAGAGTAATTCATGTTTTTGAATATAAATCTCATTTCATAAATTTATATTTCTCATGCTTTCTGAGGCATGTTCGGATGACTTAAAATCATTGAGTAATTCATGTTTCTGAATATAAATCTCATTTCATCAATTTATATTCCCCATGCTTTCTGAGGCATGTTCGGATGACTTAAAGTCATTTTCTGGATCACTTAGGATCTCTCTCTTTTGTTATTCCGTTACTACGGATAGTATAATTTGGATGAAGTTCTCTGGTTAATGCGTCGGGTAATGAGTTATCCATTTCTTTGACATGCTGGATCTCGAACTGATAATGGTTCAATTCCAATTGCCATCTAATTAACCTTGCTGCATTTCTCCCTGCATTTCTTGATATTTTCCTTGTCTTGAAATATGTTAAATTCATATTATCTGTTCTGACTAGAAATGGTTTAGAAATAAGATAAATTTCATAAGTTCTAATTGTAAATATTAAAGCTAATAATTCTTTTTCATTTGAGTGATAATTTAGCTGTGCATCTTGAAAAGTTCCTGATGTATAATTACATAATTCTTCATTATTTCTGGTAGCTGTTTTAGTAAGTTCTTCTAAAGTTCTTTCACCTGTATAAGCTTTTAAACATGCTCCTCAGTATTCATCTGAAGTGTCTGTTTCAATTATTATTATGTCTTTATTAGAAGGAAAATATAACTCAAGAAGATTACTAATTATTTTCTTTTTAATAGTGTCTATATAATTAGTATCTTCTTTAGACCATTTCCACTTATAGACCTGTTTAAGTTTTGCCTGAAGAGGTTTTTTGATTTCTGCAAGTTTCTTAATGTAATTTCCAGAATAAGTTAATAATCCTAGAAATCTTCTTAATTGATCTTTATCCTTGATTTCATTAGGAAAATCATGAATTTTCTTAAGTATATGTTGTTGTAAACAATGTTTTCCATCTTCTATTTGTAATCCTAAATAATTTATTTTTGTTTTAAACAATTGTGCTTTATTTTCAGAAAGTATAATTCCATCTTTATGACAAATATCTAATACTGTCATGAGGTCTTTATAATGTTCATCTAGTGTTTTTGAATAAATTAATATGTCATCTATATAAACACAACAAAAATCTACATATGATTTAAAAGATTCATCCATATATCTTTGGAAGATACCTGGTGCTTGTTTAAGTTCGAAAGGTAATACCGTCCATTGATACTGTCCTTTTGGACAACTGAATGCTGTAAGTAATTGTGTTTGTGGTTCTAGCTGAATTTGCCAGAATCCCGATTTATAATCTAAACTGAAAAAATATTTCATTTCTCCTATATAAGATAGTAAATCATTCTTATTTGGGATGTAATATCCATCCATAATTGTTGCTTTATTCATTTTTCGATAATCAATTATCATTCTTTTTTTATCAGTATCTTTCTTACTGACATAAAAGGCTGGTGAGGAGTGTGGACTCTTACTAGGGATGATTATCTTAAGTTTTAGTAATTCTTGAACCTCTTTTTTGAATATTTTTACATCATCCATGTTGCATCTTCTTGGTGCTTCACAGATTGTGATATTAGGGTCTTTAAGTTTTATTGAAGCAATAAATTGTTTTCTTTTCTTAATTTTGTCATGAGGATTTTCAGAACAAATATCATGAAATTTTTTCATGATTTTTTTTTCAAGATTAATCGTTAAAATATTTTCTATTTTTAGTTCTATTGGAAAATTCTTTGTAAATCCTTCATTTTCTACACGAAATGATGTTCGTATTTTAGGAATATAAATCATTGATGATCCTTTGTTTAAAGTTATGTGATCTTCAAATTGTGTAAAAGGAAGATATTGTCTTAAAAAGTTATTTCCTATTATAATGTCCATTCCTGATTCTATTTGGTATATAATGGATATTACAAATTTTATTTTCTCAATTTCTATTTTTAATTTTTCTGCTACTGTATCAAGCATGATTATTGATCCATCTCCTATTCGAATTTTTATCCTTTATCGTATTTCTTTCAATAATGATTTGGAAGTATATGTTTGCTTCCTAAACACATACTTGCTCCTGTATCAACATAAGCATGTATATGATATGATTTATGTTCTTTGATTTTAATTTGAATTTATATATATATATACTATTTGGATTAGTTTTGTTTTTAGTTTCCATTCTCTCAACTCTTTTTTTTTAAAAAAAAATTGTAATTTTAATGGTTTAAGAGGAGGGTAATAGATAAGGGTAGAAGTGACATTTTTAAACAAAATTTTCTCTCTCCAGGGAGTAGAAAATAAGTTTTAATGGAGTAGGTATTGAAATGTAAGTTAAAAATGGGTTTAGGTATTGATTTGGAATTTATCCTTGATTTAATTACTATAGTTGGCAGACATATTCCGTGCGTACATATTCCGTATTAAAGTAAAGATTTCTCAAATATATATATGTGTGCATTTATGGTTTTGTAATTTTGATGCGATTTTAGTTATTTTATGTTGTTAAATTTTATTTTTAATTGTGTAACTTTTTGGTGAGAAGAGGTTGTACGGAAAATGAGAGGCATCTGGCAGGCTTCTTGGCAAAAGTAGACATAAATGAACCGATCTCGTGCCAGAATGAGAGAGATTCTGAGACTGTGTGTAATATGAGATTACACGGTTGAGGAAGGCTTAAAAGATTTGATAAGTAATATTCATATTAAGAAGGTGCATCTTCTTTTCGGAAGCTTATGAAATAAAAACTCCAAAGTTAAACGTGCTTGACTTGGGGAATTTATAGGATGGACCGATGGGTGATCTCTTTGGAAGTTTTTCAGGGTGCATGTGAGTGAGAACACAAGCACACTAGAAAGACCCGTCTTGATACAGTGAGGATCAGACAGTCGCCGAATCTGTGATGCTACATCAACGGGGAGAGTTCGAGATGGTTTTGACAAAACCCGAGACCCACCCCACAAAAAAGGAACCGAACCCGGATGCCTCTCCTGCCTCAAAATCTGACGGGTTGGACCCACGAACTAGTTAAAAATTTAATAGAAAAAACTAAAATAAGTCGCTTGTTATGTGAAAAGTTGGTCCACTTCAACTTAACTAAACTGAAGAAGCAACTGAGAAACTAGAAGAAGCTGACTGAAACTGGAAGGCTCAGTGGCGATACTAAATATATCAACTGAGGCTGGAAGTTTGTTCTAAAACTAAATGACAAGTCAACTGGATGAGTGTCACTTCAACTGAAACCTCAAACTGAAACTGGACGCGAAACTGAAGATGGTTGCCAGACTGAAACTGGATATTTCAGTCTGGTTGGAGCTCGATTGAGAATATCAATTTACTTAGAGCAGATCGAGAGTTTTTAGTTATGGATTTTTTACTTAGAGCAGACTCCACATCACCACAAGCATTAATAATCATCAATTTTTTATTTGGGCATTGACTAGAAATATGGCCAATACCTTGACACCTAAAACATTTAATATCTTTAGATCGAGTATTGAAAGTTTCAGATATACCTTTAACCACTTGCTTTGGTGCCTCTGATTTGGTGTAATATTTTGGTTTGGACACTGGCCTGTTGTCCTCTCGTTTTGCAACGTTCGGACGCCAAGAAGTCGACAATCCTCCAGCTAAAGAAGATCGTCCAGCTCCTCTTCTCTTGAGCTGCTGCTCTACCTTCATGGCCGTCTGCACCATTTCATCCACATCTAAACAGTGACGAAGTTCCACTTGATTTTGGATTTCTCTATTCAAACTGCACAAAAATCAAGCCATTGTGGCTTCATTATCCTCCTCGATGTTGGTCCTGATCATCGTGGTCTCCAACTCCTTGTAATAATCCTCCACGCTCCTTGGACCCTGCCTCAAAGTCTATAGTCGCCTGTACATTTCACGATAATAATGGTTAGGAACAAAACGTTTCTTCATGACACGATTCATCTCTTCCCACGTCTCGATAGGTGGCTCTCCACACCTCCTTCTAGTGGTCACTAATTGATCCCACCAGATTAATGCATAATCTACAAATTCAACCATTGCCAACCTCATTTTCTTAAGGGCAGAATAGTGATGGCAATCGAATACAAACTTCACACGCTTTTCCCATTCCAGATACGCCTCCGGATCAGATTTCCCATGAAACACTGGAATTTTCATCTTAATGCTACTAATATTCTCATCCTCCTTACTGCCCTCCGTAAATTTTCCACGTACCACTTCTCGCCTATGTCTACCCCCATGTATTCTTCTCTCCTCATCCCAATTCTCATCAAAACTTTCCTCATCGTCTTCAAAATCATTACCCTTCCTATTTTTATTTTTTTTTTCACTACCACTACTCTCCTCCAATTTACGCATCCGCTCATGAAGAGGTTCTAACTCCGATCTCATCACCCTAGTCAACTGCCCCATCAACGCCTCCATTTGAACCTTAGAAATTCCTTGGTTCACACTTTCACTAACATCTTTATTATGATTCATGGTACCTTCAAGAAAATAGTTAGTAATAAATGTCCTCACACAAGTTCTCACAGTTCACTCCAAACGAATCACTCAATCACTCTTTTTTTTTACTCAAACTTATGGAGAGGCTTTGCTTTGTAGAATAAAATTCAAACCTTCAAGTTTAAAACTTTTAGACGCTTGAAAATTGACCCACAAAGATTGACAAAAACAAGCAAGAATTTTTATGGACAAATTGACTTTGACTCACGCCCATTAATGAACAAAGACAAAGGAATTGGCCACAAGCTACTTTCTTCACTTTTTTTTTTTTTTTTGAATTTATAACTTGTAGCACAAGACACGAGACGTGGATAACAAGTTTGAAAGAAACGACACAGAAATTTGATATGAGATAGACGAAGAACACAAAGAACACAAAGAACAAATCTAGATGTAGATAGGATACTTACTTGATTCAAAACCTTGGCTTTGATGTCAAATGATATGAATCTTGATGTGTAAGATTAGAAAACACGATTACAAATCTGAATCATACCCTCTAATCAATAAACAAAAGATCCAAAATTTTGCCCAATTTTTGAAACAAGTAAAAGTGATAGAATTTTGGACTTTCATCTTTAATCGACGGAACGATTAACAACAGAAATCACGACAATTGAAACCAAAGAAAACCTTCAGATAACTTGTATCTGACAATCTTCAGTGAGAAACAATCGACAAACGCTTCCAAGTAATTAAACTGGAAAAAGTTTGATTTGAAAAGCCAAAGCAAAGTTTTGAATAAAATTCTAGATAGAATTTCAATAATTTGTGTATAAACTGAATCTGAATTCTTATTAATGAAATAAACAAAAGTATTTATAGTTTACAATCAAAAATAAAAGATAATGCAAAATATAGCCTAAAGATATCAAAGATATCATCTAGAAAATTTCCTAGTGTAATTAAAACTCTCAAAAATAGGAAAATAACATCAAAATATCAAAATCCCGCACACACACAAAACACGCTGAAGTGTGTAAAAACTCGCTCGCTCGAGCGGACGCAACCCACGCTCGAGCGAGAAACTTTCTGGTCTCGCAATTTCCCAAGCTTGCTTGAGCGGGCACGAAGTGCGTTCGAGCGAGAATTTCTCTGCCCCAAAATTGTTTTTGCAGCTCGCTCGAGCGGAACTGGGTTGCGCTCAAGAGGGACCTCTTCTGCCTTACTTTGATTTTTTTTTACTTCTTTTGACTCCCAACACTTCAAGGACGCATATGCAACTCCCAAATTGATCCTCAAGTGCTCCAACTCCATCTTGGTAATTTAACATCAGCTTTTGAAGTGCCTTCTTGAATTTGTTAGCTCGGCTCCTCGTTATTGGCCCTCGTGGCAACTCCAAAGGATCTCGAACTCCACTTGCCACTCGATCCACATGCGAGCTATCCATGATCGCATCACACATACTGGAGTATGGATTGCATTGCACAAGATATCCTGCGGTGCTTGAAGTATACAACAATGCAAATTGGATTCCAGATACCAAAGACTCTAATTCCACAAGTGACTATGTTTTTAGCATTGGTGGTGGCGCAGTCTCTTGGAGGTCATCCCAACAAACTTGCATCGCTAGATCAACAATGGAATCTGAATTCATAGCACTTCATAAAGCCGCAGAAGAAGTTGAATGACTTAGGAATTTTCTGGAGGATATTCCTTGTTGGTCAAAGCCAGTGCATGCAACTATGATACATTGCGACAGTCAATCGGAAATTGCAAGGGCACATAGTGCTATGTATAATGGTAAGTTTTGACATATTCGTCGAAGACACAATATCGTATGAAAATTGATCTCAAATGGAGTTATCACAATTGATTACATCAAATCAAAAGATAACTTAGCGGATCCGCTTACAAAAGCATTGAGTAGATATAAAGTTTACAACTTGTCAAGAGGAATGGGCTTAAAATCTACAAAATAAAGCTCTCATAGTGGTAACCCAACCTTGTTGATTGGAGATCCCAAAATCTTGGTTCAATAGGACAACTAAATTATGAAAACTTGAGTAACACTCTAGAATTTTTTTCTGACTCATTCCTAGGACTAAGAGTGTTGTAGCCTACGTATGTAGTGAGGTTAAGTTTGAACTTTTAATGGTTCCTTGCCTGGAAAAAGGTGGAGTACTGTAGGATAATCTTCATAGGAGACCACCTATGTAAGTGTGAGGACGGGCCGCCTCAATGAAATACTTTATGAAGCCAAGATGTGTTCCATGACCAAAACGGACACAACCGGAAAACCAATAGAAATGAAGAAAAGTCATTGTGTAGGTACTATTGTCTGGGTTTACACAAACCGCCAAGAAGTCCAAGACATCATGTTTACTTCGTGGCCTAGTAAATCCGATAGTATTCTACTAAAATTAAAATTAAGCGATTAAGCAATGAGAAGTTCAGAAAAAGAAAAAGGGATGAGAAGCTCGGAAAATATAAAAAAAATTGGAAAATTTAGGTGTAGGGGCGCTGAAAATTGCGCCCCTGCACTGGTCATGCTGCCTGGGCGTTTGCCCAGGCAAGCTGGGGTGGCTCAGGGGCGCAATATATTGCGTCCCTGCACTAGATCTTCTGCCTTGGAATTTTCCAAGGCACATGGAGTGGTACAAGAGAGCAATATATTGCGCCCCTGCACTGGTGCTTCTGCTTCACGAAAAGGTGCATATCTTTTTCAAGTTTTCTGATGGTTTTTGACATCTTTTGGTGATATTTGTCAGTTATTTCGACTAAAAGACACACCACATGATTGAAAAGTTTTGTCTTTACACCAAAACAATATAAATATGAGAATCAAACATCATTTTAATAATTTTTAAAAAGATTCTCAGATTTTTTAAAAACACATTCCTGCATACAATTTTGTTTCTTCTTCTTTCTACAAAATAGAGTTTATATCATTTCTGGTTATTGAACTTGTGATTTATTGTGCTATTATCATAAGTTTGTTGTTGTTGTATCTTGAGAGAAGTTTGTCAAATTCTGTCAGCACCAAGAGCGGGGCAAAAACTTGTTAAGGATATCGCATTCAACAAGAGCTTCAACAAATATTCATTATGTTTCTGTTTACTACCATCTTCAAATCAATCCTAACAATACACAATCTCGATATAATTCTACATCTACAAACAAAGTGAACCAAAAGGGTCGAGTTACAAGCTAATAAATTCTTACAATGACCGATGATGCTTCCAAACTTCGAAAGATCAAGGTCTTTTGCTTTCACCCCATGATAAACTTGTTGCGCATCCACCTCAAACATGATATTTTGGAGATCTAAACTACGAATCCATGAAAATGCTTCCAAGAGTCCGAGTGCTTCTCCTTCCTTTGCACAACAAATCTCTTTCATCAATGTTGATCTGACCATTAAGAATATTCCTTCTTCATCGCGCACCACCATCCCAAGACCAGCAGAGTTGATATCCTCAAAAAATGCAGCATCGACATTGCATTTTAGTCCACCAGGAGGTGGGGGATCCCAGATGCAGGTATATATGGTTCATGGCTTCCGGGTCTTGTGGTATTTCGATCCTACTTGAAGCAGATAACCAATCAAACAACAAAGTCATTGCTTCAAACACCACTCTATGAGGAGTCTATGCAATTATCCCATAACTTAGAATTCCTATGCAATTATCCCATAAATACTTTATATTACCTATATTTAGTGTCGCATATAATATCTATGTGGTTTTTATAAGTTATATGATCTGTTAAAATTGTGAATATAAAATTTTTGAAATAAATTTTTATTTTTATTTATAATTTTAAAAAACAGTCGCTTAAAAAAAAGTTTGTGTTCCATGCAAAAATTTGGTTTGATGATAACCTTTTACGATTGTCCGCATGTGTTAGTCGATTAAATTGTAAGAAACGTGATAAAAAGTTATTATTCGTTGAATGAACTCAATGCCCCTTATGCAATCTGCATGAGAACATAAAACAAACCACTTGAGTCACGTTTTAGTCAGAATGGACAATTGCACTTAATATTTATTGAATTGATCTACATATTTAACAATTGATTTCAAAATACACTTTGTTATCACTCTTGTATCTTATATATAGAATAATTTTAGCGATCTTTCACACAAGTAACAATCTACGACTTGATGTTGCCAAAAGAATATCTCAAGGGTAATTGCAAATTTACAATACTTTGCATCTCCTATTTCTGAATGGTGATATAATATGGAGAAAAATGTAGCATTTAAACCATCGAATGCTGAACAGTATCACGAATATAATAAGAACTATGGAATACTATCTAGACAGCCATTCAGCATCAGAAAAAGATCAAAGTTAAACCAACAACAAAAAAACAGGTCAACAGGAATAGCAAACGACAATCAACTCAGTTATGCAACTACCATCAACTGTAAACAAAAGAATCGACATGTAGTGCAGTTCAAGAAAACTGTATTGCAATCAGTCGAATCTTTCAACTGCTAAAGACTAAACTAATATAATCTAGAATTGCAACTCTGCCTCAGTAGCAGGGCCAAAAAAATGCCAGCTTGAACCATGGAAGGCTCGAAAAGAATCATCAGAAAATTTTTTAACCATAACCTCTTCAGTGAAGTTCTTGACAGCTAGGATGTGTTTTCTTGAGTTTGAAACAACAAGATTATTACAAAGCGATGCGTGCTGCTGGTAGGAACCAAAACTATTCCCAAAGAGTACAAGACGAAACAATCGATCAACTACCCAATTTACTGCTAGGAGATTCTCATAAAGATCTGCCTCACAGTGTGGCATGAAGAAAAGAGTAGGTTTTAGGACTTGTCGACGGCCCTGTTCATTAACCGACAGAACAGAACAACCAAGAGAATTCAAAACCTTCGATTCTGTCAAAGAAATAATTGGATCAAAAACTTCTATTTCTCCAATCCAATCAAATTTTGTCTTCATCAAAAGTGCGAGACTAAGTTGAAATCGAGGGGGTTCAAATGATTCGATGCTACCAATACCATAAATGACCATCAGCATTTTTTCTTCTGAGCCTAGAATATTAAGAAACCTATTCAACATCTCGGGATTCTGCATCTGCTCCAAGAAAGAACTGAAGAAGTTAGAAACAGCAAGCTTTTGAATATAAATCTGCATTTTCTGCATCAATTTGGATTCCCTCTCAGGATCTATTTCCATATCTGTTGGAGTCCATGATTGCACTTCTTTTTGTTGAATCAGGACCCCAGGATTGCGAAAACTTCTATTCTTCTTTCCACGACGTGGCAGAACAATGGTCCACTCTTCGGCCATACTAGATTTTTCTGAGAGGCCTTTCGCAGTAGCAGCCATTCATTCAGGCACTAAATTCTCCCACACTCAGAACAGCTGACATTTAATTTGTGAGCAATTGTTGTCCTTGTAGCTAAAGACATCAACTCCAATGTTAATTGCCGTCAAAAACATATATCCATAGTTTATTAAACCACTAGCCAGTAAAATCAGAAATATATGTCCATACTTAAAATGTCAACATTATGAATTTAATATCTCAAAAAAAAAAAAACATTATGAATATAAGGTGAAATGTAATGTGACTTAAGCTTAAAAGCATTTGTTTATCGTTCAATAATTTGTAGAGTACATAATACATATTAGATGATACGAGATAACTTCCTACATACATGCAGATTCTAAAATACAATATTCAATACGCCTTAGTGTACCTCGTTAGGATATCCATTGTTTCTAGCACCTAGGCTTCATGTTACTCAAATGCAATTCCGAGACGTGCATTTAACAACTACGCATATAATATAGGTAAAATCGAGAAGAGATTATTCAGCCCAATTAAAACAACTTGCAATCCCTATTTGCTGCCCTTCTCCTGAGAATTGCTTTCAGTTAAACCCCAAAAGGAACATTAACCAAAATCAGTACCAATCCTACAAGCTATCAAAAAAATTACGTTCTTGCAGAAAATTCACCACTTAACAACCAGAATTATAGATAAGAGTGCAAAAGCCTCCTTTTCAGTTGAATTCAAATTCAATGACTTACACCACCCAACCTAAAACTATATTCCACGCCGAATAAGCCAATTCGAACACTATGTTTTCAACTTCCAATTTCCAGGGAATTTGTAACCATTAGTCCAATAATATAAAATAAAAAAAAAAGGAAAAAAAGATTAAAGCTCTCAAGAACAGGTAACATACACTCTGACCATCATTTAAGCGGTGTTTATTTGTATATCAAATGAGTACTGTCTAACATCAATATTCTTCTTTTTATATTTTTAGTTGAGTAATTAAGGAGCTCAAAGCAGCATAACAATATTAACTCCAGTGTCAAGAGGCTAAGGTGGTAACGAGCATAAGGTGGTAACGAGCAGAGGAAGTATGCAAGTGTATAGCATTTCAAGTTTCTTCATAGTAATTGTTATTGGATAGTTTGATAAAAGTAAACCAGATCTTGCAGTGCAACATAAAGATAAAGGCAATTTTAATACAATAAATAAACAATACCATAGCCTCTATGTGGTTCCACTTTACGAGTAATGAATGCTTTTCTCCCCAAACTCAAGGTCAATTGAACACCTAAAATTGAACGTCTAAAATTGTAATTTCAATTGCACACCTAAAATTGCCAAACTCACGGCCAAATAGAAGCAACAATATTAATTTAAAAACCCAAACATGGAGAAGAGAAGATCAAAGTGCATATTTTAACAATAAATCCATATGCAAACATGTTATTTTAACTACAAACACAATTATTGAATTTTTCAGCATTCCCAAGACATAACTATACTGACTCGGAAGATATTTTTGTAGGCAAAATATTTATTTCTCCTAGTGAACAGCAAAACGTCGGTGGTTCTGAATAAATAAGTTTTGCATGACAAAATTAACAATTTGGCACGTAGGCAATAAATCTGGACTACTTGCTATATATCTTAATGGGACGTGACATCCTCAAGATTTTGTGTATCAATTGTACTTAGGATTGGCATTTGCCTCTGTTCCCTTCTCCCAATATTCTTTGCCAATCTACGATCTTCTAAACAAGAATATTTCCTTTTATGAGAATTCATTATCTTGTTAACTTCTTAGACGTTTTCTTTTCTACTTCGGGGCATTATAACCAATTTGAATGACTAAACAAGATAAAATAGCCTAACTTTAATATTTTTCAGTTTAGTCTTGTTTAAGACTATAGAATAAAACACTATATAATACAGAACTAATTTTAATAGTTGAGTACTAATTAAACTTAAACAGAAAACTACAAGGTAAAACAGTGTCACCTAAATATTTTTAGGTTTAATTTTGTTCAAAATTACAAAATAAAACACTATGACACAAAACTATGCGCAACAGTTGAATACTCATCAAAGTTGGACAAAAAACTGACAGAGGAAACATGTATATACAAAACAGCTAGTAGTAATAAAATTGTAACAAAGAACCAAATCTATATGATGGCCGAGTCGAAGAAATTAAAATTTTTTATTTATCACCCTTCGGTAAGTGTAGGACATATGATTTGATACAATAACACCCAAGTAGTCCTACGAAGAAAGCAGTATAAATAATCAGCAAAGTAAAAATCAATTTTTAGTTGTACTAATCCTTTCAAAATCTGAGCAGGCATATTTAAAAGAGTCTGGTATGTGGAAATTTTAAAAGCAAAAGTGAGATGGTAACATTTACATTTATGCACACTTGGAGATCAATCAAAATTTAAAAACGAATGTCAGAATGCACCTTTCACAATCACGTCCAAACATTTTTCTTTTTCTTGATACAAAGCTCCTTTCACAATTGAGTGAACTTGGAAGTTTGCTGTCAATCAAAAACAAGATAAAAATGAAAATATTCAGGCCATCGTCAAACGATATTATACAGTAACAGGGTGGCCCGTTACTGTTATTATTGTAAGAAAGCCAGACGTATTATGAGTCTATGACCAACTAAATACCAACATTATTCGATGGAGGCTGCAAATATATAACATTAATTTACTTCAATGTAAAATGTTCCACTAATGGAATCTATTAGCGATAGGTGCTGGAGTTTTGAGATCCAAAGTTAAACAAGCACATGGAGCCACAACAAATAAGTATGGTTATGGAATCTAAGGAAAATTCCATCTCCTGCAGGCTGCCTATATTAAAGACTACAGTTGGAAAGTCAATGATACATATTTGGAAAACTGTACTTACGAATCTAAAAAATCAGATCATATTTGGTTATTCAACAACCCCCAACTTCCAAAATTTAAACTTCGGTAGATCTTATATGACATTTGAAATATCCTTGTTGTATCAAGAGTATATTATCCATATGATCTACATGCCGAATTAAAATAAGATATGGTATGTATGTAACAATTGCTCATCCTATAAGGATCACAAAGCACTAAAACCAACTTAAAACATAAATGGCTAAGGCTTCTGCCCAAAAAACAGTGTAATCAATTTTATGCAGACACAAAGGTTTTTAGAAACTATTACTTCTTGAACCTATACCCAAAAACAGCCTAATCAATTTCAACAAGATGAAAAGATTTCAACCAGTTTAAGGGAGTGAACAAGAAATCTTGAGCAATTTTCTTTTGCTAAATGCTCTCGTGAGGTCTAATATAGTAATTCACATCGTAAGAATGTCAAAAGACCAAATGAAGAAACCAAACATTGACAAAAAGTAGAGAAGAAAACAAATGAAGACTGAAAGTAAGAAGAGGCCACATAAAACACACTGGACAGAGAATAGGAAATCAGGTCATATTTGATTATTTAACAATCCCTTTAATTCCAAAATTTAAATTTGAATAGATCTTACATTAATATTGGAACATCCTTGCTATACAAGAGTATATTATTGTCATGAACCGTGAAGAAGATGTGGGCCAAGAATGGACTGTGGACCACGATTTACAGGAGGGAACAGACAAGCCCAAAGTTTATCAACGCTTCACTCATGGAAAATTCAAGTCTAAAGATTGAAGAGCAAGAAGATTTTATTTCCTTAGTTGATAAGAATAATTATTTCCTTGTTTTTTATTTCAGCGTATCTCTTAAATTTGGTAGGATTTTTCTGTTTATTTTTGGATTGCATCTTCGTTATATGCATGGACTTGGTGGGAAGAATTATTCATTCAGAAAATATATCAATATAAACGTTTGTTTCACAAGATCGGGTGGTTCTCTTGTTTTCCTCGAGCCACAAATATTCAACTAATCATAGGTCGTCAAGGTCGTAAATCAAATCGGCAAGAATCTTATTCCGAACTAAGAGATTTCTCGGTCCAACGTCCCATAACTCGATCCCAAACTCAGGCACGCAACATATTGGTATCAGAGACAGCTGTTATGGGGGACATGAGCAAGCTGGAGCAGAAATTCGAAGCATTCATGAACATGTACCAGGAGGATAAATGTGCTACGGAACAGAGGCAGCGCGAGATGGCCGCACAATTACAGAAACGTTCATTGAGTACGACAAATATGCGCTCTGAAAATACAATTGGGCAGAACAGGGAGAATAGCTACAAGGACTCACGACATCAACGACGTGAGGAATCGAAGCGCACCGAAGATGGAGAAAACCGCGGGTATATTCCAAAATACTCAAAACTGGAATTCCCTAAATACAATGGTCAAGGAGACCCGTTGGGATGGATTAATAGGTGTGAACATTTTTTTTCGACATCAACGCACATTGGAAGAAGAAAAGGTGGAGTTAGCATCATTCCACCTAGAATAAGAAGCGCAAGTTTGGTTCCTAAAATTGGAGAGAGATAGGCCGAACTTACCATGGGACGAATTCAAAACACAATGTAATCTCAGATTTGGCCCGACAATCCGCAGTAATAAATTGGGTGAATTATCCAAGTTACGTCAAACGGGAACCGTAGGAGAATATCAGCACAGGTTCGAACAGTTGGCTGCTCATGCTTGTGCACTCACCAGCGAACAAGTGGAAATATTTATCAGTGGGCTCAGGGAGCAGATTGCAATAGAGGTGGAAATCCAGCATCCAAAGGATTTAATGAGTGCCATGAGCCTTGCTCGATTATTTGAGCGCAAAGAAGGCACCAAAGAACCGCGCAAACCAGGGGTTAATCCTAGTCCGCCATCATTTGTTAAGAAATTAAATTGAGGGGAGATGGAAGAACGACGATCACGTGGGCTCTGTTTTAATTGTGATGAGATGTATGCCCCCCGTTATCGATGCAAAAAATTATTTTGGTTGGAAGTGACCGATGAAGAACAAGGTGAATCAGAAGAATCCCAGGATTTGGGACTGACCATACATGTTATTCCCAAGCACAAACCATGAAAATTTGGGGGGCTATTAATGGTGTTCTAGTTTTTGTGCTTATCGATTCTGGTAGCACACATTGCTTCTTGGACACCAACTTGGCTCATAAATTGCAGCTGCCCATAGAGAAACCAGCGGGCCTTTGGGTGACAGTGGCCAGTGGAAAGAAATTGCCGTGCATCGGAGTTTGCCGTCATATAAATATCCAACTGGAGCGACATCTCGACAACCACGGGCCATCTTGGATACACGCATACGCAATGGCAACCAAGAGTTTTTAGTTCATTGACAAGGACTGGCACCATCTGAGGCTTCTTGGGAAGCTGTTTCTGTTTTGCTAGCACAATTTCCATCATTCAAGTTCGAGGACAAACTTGCATCTCAAGGGGACGGCAATGTCATGAACCGTGAAGAAGACATGGGCCAAGAATGGACTGTGGACCGCGATTTACAGGAGGGAACAGACAAGCCCAAAGTTTATCAGCACTTCACTCATGGAAAATTAAGTCTAAAGATTGAAGAGCAAGAAGATTTTATTTCCTTAGTTAAAAAGAATAATTATTTCCTTGTTTTTGATTTCAACGTATCTCTTAAATTTGGTAGGATTTTTCTGTCAGTTTATTTTTGGATTGCATCTTCGTTATATGTATGGACTTGGTGGGAAGAATTATTCATTCAGAAAATATATCAATATAAACGTTTGTTTCACAAGATCGGGTGGTTCTCTTGTTTTCCTTGAGCCCCAAATATTCAACTAATCATAGGTCGTCAAGGTTGTAAATCAAATCGGCAGGAATCTTATTCCGAACTAAGAGATTTCTCGGTCCGTCGTCCCATAACTCGATCCCAAACTCAAGCACGTAACAATTATCCATATGATATACATGCCAAATAAAAATATGATACAATATGTAGGTAATAACATCTCATCATTTAAAGATTCTGAAGCCCTAAAACCAACTTAAATGGCTAAAGTTTTTACCAAAAAAACAGAGTAATCATTTTCAGCAAGAAGCAAATATTTTAACCCAGTTTAAGGGAGTTAAAAAAAAGCCTGAGGAAAACTCTAATTTTCTTTTTCTAATTGCTCTGATGAAGTCTGATTCAAAAAAAAAATACACGTCACGATAATATCAAAAGAACAAAAAAAATCAAGGAATAAAAACCAAAACCAGAGATGAAAACTAACGAAAATAGAGTAGAAACTGTTACTTATTGAACTCTCAACCAAAAACAGATTATGTCATAAGCATTATTCAGGTTTTATTCAGTGAGGTCATTAGCTTGAGCTAAGGTTTTTGAAAAAAGGGCTTAAGCCTTTTGTTCAGTGTTTCATTCAGATTATTGTAATACCTTTAGTTTTAATCTATGTTGTCTGGTATAACTCCATAGTCCTGTCTGTATTCTTTTTCTCTCTGCTCTATATCTAACATATCAAATTGTCACCAAGAAAAAATAGAGAACCCCTCCTAAGGACACACAAAAACCCAGACTACCTCGTTTTCCTGGAATTATATTTTATGCAGTAGCTATTATTAACTTAAAAAAAGGTAAAAGCCAGGTTTATTCTACATGATGCGTGTTTTATCTTGCAGCGGTGATGCAATAAGCCCACAACGCATGTAATTCTTTTTATCTGCAACCGGACAAAAAATTAGGATTAAAACTATTTTTATTAACAGTAGAAACTTTTTACGTAAATTTTAACGTCCAGGTCCAGGTCAAATATACGTACACAGTAGTAATATACAGGTAAACAACCCATGTAATTTCATTCAATATCAAATCAATAATTTGACATGAAAGTAGAGTGGTCTCTCGTTTGCTTTCAGTTTATATCAAGAACAAGCTAAAAATTCTGGTTCCATTACCGATGTCCTTAAAGTAATAAGATGGGATAGGAGTAGCCCTTTGATTATGATTTTTAATAAACTTTGTGAATTTTTTTATATACATAAAGTTAATTTATCGCACCAAAAAATGAAACAATTTTGGGGATCGAGAAGACTCGAGAGTTTAGAGCCAGTGGAAAATATAGTTCAATAATGATCAAAACAACAAAAAAACGAAAGAGAAAGTAAAAGCAGTAAATATACATGGAAGTATGCTAACACGTCAAACCAAAGTGATCACATAAAAAAAATAATTATTCAAAATTCTCATCAATCTCTTCCAATAAAAAAAAAAAGACATTAGACTTCGAGCAAACAAAACAGACTGAATATTGCTGAAAAATAGCCTCATTGATTTCATAAAAACACTTTAAAAAATGACCAATGAGTCTTCAGACTCCAATTTTCCTAATATAATTGCTCTAATGAAATCCAATACATTAGGAAAAAATTCACACATCTCAAAGTAAAAAGAATGTTACTTGAAATAAACAAAAAAGAGGTATTGTAAGTAAAGATCCAAAGAAGCCATATAAATCACACCAAGAAGTGGCGATGAAGAAGGATTGAAATATTTCGAGATTATCTCAACTGACTTTTGGACGAAAGCGAAAAGAGAGAACACCACAAAATGTGGGGAAAAAAAAGCAGAAACAAAACAAGAGCAGCACACCAACCCAGTCGAAGAAGGATCAAAGTCGAGAAAATCCTAAGCAATCTAAAAAAAAGTGCAAGAAATAAGAAACGAAGAACAAAGAGGAAATAATAACGTAAATAAAACTAAACAAAGAACGTGAAAGAGCAGTGGAAAAAAAAAGCAAAAACAAAAACAAGAGAAGCGAACCAGTCGGAGGAGGACCGAAATCGAAGAAATCCTGAGCCATTGAAGGTGGAAGAAATTAGAATCGAAGAACAAAAGAGGAACTGATAACCTAATGCCCTAAACCACTCCGGCTTTGATCCATATTTTGTTTGCTGCGGTGGATAAAGAAGCGAATGCACGCATGTAATTTTGTTGACCTGCAACCGGGAGGAAACTGACCCATTTTTCTTTCTTTACGCTTTAATATATGTAGACTAGGTAAATATACAAAAACATGTACAGCCTAGGCATAACATAAATATAATTTGGTTTTGTTGTATTCACTTTCCACTGTTTTGATTATTAAAAAAACACAGACAGTATTGGACTTGTACGTATAATAAGTACCTTAGTCTTGTTTTGGATGTTTTACGCTTTTGTATCTTAAATCTATTTCGGAATCGAGGCACATCACAAGTGAGTGCAGCAAAACACATAGAAAAATTTAGGCAACACGTATAAAGGAAAAATGAAACATAGCAAGTGAATGTACCCACTCAAAGTTTTCCAATCCGTTTCAGAAGCAACACCTCGCAAAACGATCAACAACCCAATAAATTGCGAACAGCTGAAACCAAATATGCATAGACAACAAAACAAAGGAAAAATCAAGCACAATATTGGTTAATCAAAAGAGAGGTATTCTAATCCAACATTCGCACTGCAACAACATATATAATGGAACCGAAGCATTTGAAGCAATTAAAACACTACAGTAAGAGTGAGTAAAACCTACAAACATACAGCCTCTATCAAAAAAGCTTACAACCGATCGCAAGAACAGCAAAGAAATCACCAAATCCACAGATAAAAATTTCCAGATCTATACTAAGCCAACGACACCCACAATTTACTACAGCATAAATCTAGATGCAAACATAAAATACACAACCTATATCAAAACAGTTTTATAGCCTCTATAAAAAATCATATGAATCAGCAAATCCACATGCGAGACAATAATAACTATGTATTAGCAGCATGGTATGTTACCAAATCAATTTAAATATATAGCTAAAATAAATATAAATATTCTGTCTACCTAAAATCTTCATTTTAAACTGGGTTTCAAAATATATGCCATGGAAAAGATTCACACTGTTACTGGAAAAGAAACCTTCTAGTATCTATATTTTTTAAAAAGAAAATGCTTCTTCTTTGTTCTCTTCCTTAATTAATTAAGAATGAAATAAAAAATTTAGAAAAGGGAAAAACAAGTAAAATAAAAAGGTTGTGACTGCAATAGAAGGAAATCAGAAACATAAAGAACCATGAACTTTCGTAATAATAATAAAATTGGCAGGAGGGTATATTGGACAATTCAGACAAAATATTAGTTTAATAAACCAAATAAAAATCACACCAAACAGTACATAATTTATCACGTTATATTAATTATCCCACATATTTCATTTTATAATCATCCTTATATTATATATTTTAGTTATCGTATCCTATGAACCAAACGGTACCAATAGTATAAGAAGCAATTTTGGGGATGAAAAAAAATATGCAGGAACAACATTAAATGTCTAGAGAGTGGAAAACTGACTTATTCCAAATAGAAACTGTTTGGACCAAACAAATAATTCCTGACGGATTCAAATTTCTAATTTTTAACATAACTGCATAAGTCCGCTCAAAATGTCCGGGGGAACTTTTAATTCCATGGTTCATTATAACGGAAGGACTCCATTTTAACGACATAACTAGATAAGTCCACTCAAAATGTCCGGGGGAATTTTTAATTCCACGGCTCATTGTAATGGAAGGACTCCATTTTAATGAATCAACAACGTCTACCAAGTGTAATTACAATGCACAATGTATAAATTTCGAGCCATAGTAAGCAAAAGAGGTGTAGAATACTAAGAGAGTGTTTGCAATCACTAAAAAAAAGTGATTGTTAGCTTTTGACTTAAAAAAATCATTTTTGTGTGTGTTAGCTTATGTTTAACTTAATTGAAATCCAAAAGCTAATCATGTGGTAATTATGATTCTCCAGCTAAAATCAGTCTAATCACTTGTTTATCAAACACAACGAAACTGTAATTTTTAGATTTTCAAGTTTGTTTCCAAGCACTACCAACTTTTGATTTTTCTTAACTTTTTTATAATCTATAAATTAATCAATTCCACAAAAGCACAATCTATTGCAAACACTCCCTAAGTATATCAAGATTAATGTTCCAGTCACTTTGTTAGAACATAGTTGCATCAGTTCAGTCACAACTGATTCTCACGAAAAGAGACAAGAATACATGGACAAACATCACAATTTAGTGATTATTTCCAGTATTAACGTTCAGTATAAGGGGGCATGGCAAGATTTATGAATCTACAGATAATAAAATCAGTAAAACAAAGAGACAGAGAATGAGAGAACTCACAATAAAGCACGAAACAAACCACCATACGTCAGTAGCAACTCAAACCAGTCAGTCCCAAGTAGAAAGACGCAAAATGAGGGTCGGTGTGTAGACAGACGCTTTGCTTGATTCACGAAAGGAGAAAGGCGATAAACAGTCCCAACTATCCGATTCGATATATGTAAATAATAATAATAATAATAATAATAATAATTGACGGAAATTATGATGAGGGTTTAGGCCTAAGAGATCCAAAGGAATAAAATGAAGAATAATTAAATTAAATTAAAAATAATAAGATTCGAATCACTTAAAACGACGTCGTAACAGCCTCTAAGAGTCTTGGTTTTGGGTTTTTTTGTTTTTTTTATTATATATATATATATATATATATATCTTGTTCGCTCGTTCGCTCACTCACAGAGAGTTGGATGGATAAATGAAATAGAATTGAAGAATGGCGAAGAAGACGAAGAAAGAGCTGCTGACGTCGGCCCCATGGAGAGTGGAAAGCGATGAAGAGAAATTCAAAGACGCGAGGCTCAAAGTCACCAGCCAACCAGGCTCCACTCCTACGATGCACGTCCCCGCACCCAACAAAAACTCTTCCATCCACCACGATTCCCCCACGGAAATCGACCCCGAGCTACGATACAGCTTCCACCGCAACTTCCAGGTACCAACCAACTAACATACATAACTCCCATTCAATTCTTTCCTTTGCTAAATAAATATTAAAATTTTCTTTTCTTTGTTTTCCAGTTCCTTCAACGAGTTTTTAGTATCGATACCCTCGTCAAACCTCTTCCTCCGCCCATGGCCTATAATGTTTCCCGCAATTTGACCTTCTTCACCAGGATTTTCACTCAATTTTTCGGTAACTCACTTTCTTTATTTTATTATTATTATTATCTCATTTTTCTTTCTTTCTAAAGATATAATTCCAACTTTGCAGATCCCCAAGGTATCGCAGATGCACAGAAATCACTGGGACTAGGCCAGGAACAGAAAGCTCGCAATGTCCGTTGAAATGTATTTGCTGTTCATTTTTATTTATTTCAGACTTGCTTTGTTTTGCTGATTTTCCATTAGTCTCTTTAAATATTACTTCAAACACCGCTTGCTATCTTCAAGAATTGTTATTTACAAACTTTTCATACTAGAAGAAATCTCACTAAGCAACAAACTTTTATCTGACACAATTTTCTATGCGGGGAAACTTTATAAGTTTCAGGGATATTAATTATTACTATACAATCACCAGCAGCTATTGATGCCATAATCTTGTTACTATGACATCCAACTCTATTCGGGCGAACCTCCGCGCCAGTAACCCCATTCACTCATTCCACACTTGGTAAGGAACTTTTGATACTCATCTTCTACCTTTGCATAATCACGAGAGTGCTCGTGGATATACGATCGATCCTCGTCTTCCAAGACTTGCTGTCAAAAAATATAAAAGAAGCACAGCATTTCAACAAAATACCCACAAAATTTGTACTTCAAAGAAAGAATCAGATATAAAACACAACTCTTACAGCAAAGTCTGGTTCACATTCGGTATCCATTGCATCTGGATCCCTCAACTCACTGAGAGCCGTTCTCCATCTCGTGCTTTTAGACATGCGGTGACCAACTCCCGAAATTTGTGGTTCTTGATTTCCCAGATCTCTTGCATTTCTACTTCTAATAGCCACCATTATGCATCTGATGCAAAAGACTACCAGAGGGACCAGAACTAGAAAAGAACCTGTGGTTTTAGCCTGATGATAACATGAACAAGTTTGTTGTGGTAGAAACTAACTTCTAGCGTTCTTGTGCGCACACAAACGCTGATGACATAGTACTCGCAAAACAATTTAGTGAAACTTGAACCCAAAATGAGTACAATCAAGAAGCTTACACGAAGTAAATGATGGTGCGATGACTTAATAATGATCTGATTCCATTCTCTGCGACGAAATCCCAAGTCTTGACTGGTTTTAGACAGCTTATTTCTAAGCCATTCCCTGCCTCCGCAGTGATGCTGATAAGAAAGGAGACAAAAGTACCAAACAATAACAAAGATTTCTCAAGCCAAGGCGACAATAGCTAATCACATAAGTCACTTGATTAAGCTGCATGTGGCATCTACTTGTTAGGCCCAACCGATGAGATGTGAGTTGACAATAGTCTTCCACTCCACACTCAATTCATAACGTTTAAGTGGGTCATGGGTAGCAGGGCAGAAACTAAATGTCCAGGAAGTATACATATTGGCCAGATATTGAACAACATCAAAGGAGTGTCTCAAACAAAATTCATGAAATATAAAGGGGTTTCTAACACTAGTTCGATTTCAAGGAAATTTTGAACTTTCCGCACTCTATTCATAACAAACCAAGTCACCGGGAAGCTAAACTTGAGATTCAGAAGTTGCAAGATATAGCATAGTAAGAATCACATCTAGCTGAACTTAATGATTCAGAAGTTGCAAGATATAGCATAGTAAGAATCACATCTAGCTGAACTTAGGTAGAGTTTAGGAGAGCTTCGAGGTAGAAATTTACATTGACATATAAGTTGATAATTACAAATGAGAGTCTTTGTCTTATTTATATACTTGGTACTACAATAACTATACTATGATAACTATTCTTTGTCTATTTCTTTTACAATTATATGAAACTATACTAACTTGTTTAACTTCGAATCCTCATATGCTCAACCCATTTACTCTACACACTCATATCAGAGTGGTTCAAACGAAATTCATGAAATATAAAGGGGTTTTCTAACACTAGTTTGATTTCAAGAAAATTTTGAACTTTCCGCACTCTATTCATAACAAACCAAGTCACCGGGAAGCTAAACTTGAGATTCAGAAGTTGCAAGATATAGCATAATAAGAATCACATATAGCTGAACTTAATCACAACCCCAAAGTATCAATTACTCTACAGATTCCACACAAACCCAACCTCTTAAACTTTTATTCTCCAACTTCCTGCTACATTATTATCTCCATCCCCAATAACATAGGCATTCAAGAAATCTCACCACTTGAGCATATGTGATGACAGGAGAAGTCCCTTCAAAAACAAGATTACCATCCACAATATCCTTGTCAGCAAGAATGGGCATCCCATACAATTCTGAAAGGGAAGGCAGATTTTCATCTCTGCAAAATGTAAATAAATCACACCACAAGCAACAATTTTGGTAAAAAAACAAGTAACAAATCAAGGTAAATGGATTTACTGTTTGACAACATGAACCAAGCTTTTCTTATCTTCACTCTTCCAAGATATCCGCTGAAGATGAAGCTTACATCTCTGTAACGACAAAAACCCACAAAAGTTTTCAGCTCCTTTTCACAATCCAATCTTCCTACAATTTCTTAGACAACTAGTACACGCATTTCTCCGGCAAACGCTCATTTAGTGCCCACTCCAATCCAATGCTTAGAAAACAATGTCATCAACTAGGAATAAGATGAAGTTAGGACAGGGAAGATAACCTGCGAAGATATTGTAGAGTTTCTGTCAAAAAATGCAGAGGATTTGAAGATGTTGGGGGGATGAGCAAGCTTCAGTTCCATTGACCATTGTTTGATTTTCCAATCGATCAGAATCACAAAATCGTTCTACGGCCTTTCTTCGTGAGAAGAGTGAAAGTGACCCAGTTGGGTCTTCTTCGTGATGGGCTTTGATTACCTTACATTACAAATGGCCCATCAAACGGCCCACTTTCATATTTTTAAATTTTTTTTTTTAAAAAAAAAGAATTGCCCAATTTTGGGTTTTTTTTTATTTTTAATTTGAAAAAAAAATCGATTTCAAAAATAAAGTATAATAAAACATAATAACAAAAATATCGTAAAACACTGTCAGAGAGAGCGGACGCTCGAATGGTGGTGTGTAGTGTGTCCCGGCTAGGGGTGTTATCGAGTCGAGTCGAGCTCGAGTAGCACACTACTCGAGCTCGAGCGCGACTCATATTTTACTACTCGAGCTCGAGCTCGATCGAGTAGTAAAATATGTGCTCGAGCTCGAGCTCGTTTGTAGTTCAAATACTCGAGCACGAGCTTAAAAATTATATATATATAAATTAAAAATATATGAATAAATAAATAAATAAATATTATATATATTATAGATTATAAAATAAATAAATATATAAATATTATAAATAAATAAATATATAAATATAATATTATATATATTATATTTATATATATATTTTTTATTTTTTTATATATGGTTTATCGAGTAGCTCGCGAGCTACTCGAGCACATAGTGTCAAAGCTCGACTCGAGCTCGATTGTATGCTCGAGCTCGAACTCGAACTCGGTCAAATCAAGCTCGAGTCGAGCTTGGACCGAACTGCTCACGAGCTGCTCACGAGTAGCTCGGCTCGTTTACACCCCTAGTCCGGCCAAGGTGTGTAGTGTGTAGGGGCAAGGAAGGGTTTTAATATTTTTAATGAAAAAAAGTGGGGGTCGTGTCCCCCACTCATATTTTATTTTTTAAACATTTTTTTAATTATATAATTTATAAAAAATATATTATATTATATATCATTTTTGTTATCAAAATTTTATATTTTTTTTTCTACAAACTTTAATTTTTTATTTTTGAATATTTACTCCAAAAAAATATTTTAGAAAGGTAAAAATACCGTAAAACGCTTTCAAGAAGAGAAAATATTATAGTTATTGATTGCATATCTAGGTAATAAAAACAGGTAAAAATTTGAGTAAAAATTATGAAAGAAAAAAAATTGATATTTTTTTGATTTTGCATAGATATCTGAGCATGTAATAATAGTAAATACAAATTTTATAATTTTGATAAAAAAATATTATATATATATACATACATATATACATGCTTTATTTTTTGGGCCCAGTGTAGGCAAAAGCCCACACTGGGCCAAGGCTGGCTCCGCCAGTGCTTGTGCGGGTGTCTTAGAGCCAAATAATAACTAGAAAACGTAAATCAGTTTTACAAATCAATAATAGTGATTTTTACAAAAAACATTAAATACTATTTTTCTCAATAAGTTGAGAAACCAAATTGCATCTTAAACACTTAGAAACATAAATAAATCAGACGCAACTCCCGTATGTCAAATTTGAAAAAAAAATATCGTCAAAAAAGACTATGCACTAAGTGTTGTCTCCGATGTCTTCAACATTCACGGCAATACGGGTAGACCTGGCCAAGGGACGATTTTGACCCGGACCCGACCCGGAATCGGTCCGTGGTCAACGGGCCGGTTAACCGGGTCAACGGGCTGGACCCAAAACGGGGACCGGACCCGCAAATGTCCGGTCCGGTCCCGGTTTTTCCTTTGGAAAATCGGCAACCCGCCGGGTTGTACCCGCCGGTTAAACGGGTCTGACTTGCCGGGTTGGACACGTGGCGCGCATCCAACGGCCACTAGCAAGTGGCTGTTGGAGCTCTCAATCGTGGCCGTTGAGATCCGGCCGACCCGGCGGGTCGGTCGAATTTTTTTTTTCTTAAAAAAAAAAACTACTTTTATCTATAAATACCCCCAACCCCCATTTATTTTGTTTACACAATTCTCTCTTCATTTTCTTCATTCTCAATTCCTTTTAATTTCTTGAATTATCAAAAATATCAAGTTTTGATTATTGGTTTATTGTCAATTGTTGATTTATTTTCTTATTTATACAATTACAAATGTCCGGAGCGAGATCAAGTCGTAAGGGTGAAAAAGGAAAAGAAAAGGAAAAGAGCATCATACCACCCGAGGTCGAGTATCCTCAATTCAGTGTCGATGGCTTTGATCTTGAATATTCCGATGATGAAATTCAAGAAATTCGGCAAGAGGCGCAACAAAGACAAGAAGTTGAACAACCACCACCACCACGTCATAATGCAAGTCAAGAAAGTATGAACGATCCGACGGCCTATCAAAGACAAACTCGACAGTGCCTCGCCCGACATCCAATATCTTCACCAAACATTTCGACAAGGTGACACTTCCCTCCGGTGATTTGCAAGCCAAATGCAAATATTGTTCAAAATGTTACAAATTTAAACAAGGAGGTGGTTATGGAACTTTGACGCGGCATATCGAGAAAAATCATCCGGTGGAAATTGGGATGGATCGTGCTCAAACTCAAATTCCGGCATTCTCTTCTCAATCGGGTAATGAATCTCAACTATTTAAATATAACAAAGCTAAATTTAGAGAAGAAACGGCTAAATTTTGTGCGGTTGAAAAACTTTCTTTTAGTTTTAGCGATAAATTATTTTTTGAAAATTGGCTTTCTACAAGTGCAAATCCTTCTATTAGACGTATTCCAAGAAATAGTCTCAAACGCATAATGAAAAAGTTAGTTGTCTATCAAAATAAAGAATTAATTAAGAAATTTTATAGTTTGAATAATAAAGTTTCTTTGTGTTCCGATATTTGGAGTGATCATTGGCAAAGTTGTTCACATATGGGTATTACATGTCATTGGATTGATAATAATTGGAACATTCAAAAAAGGTTGCTTGCATATAGATGTTTTAACGAATCATAGACAACACAAAATATTTCTCAACTTATATTTGTTATTTTAGAAGAATTTGGTCTAACTACCAAAGTTTTTTCAATGTCTTTTGATAATACTAGTGCAATTACTTCTAGTATTAGTGAGCTTATTGAAATATGTAAACCATCACTAGGTGGCAAATTTTTTCATATTAGATGCACATGTCATATTTTAAATTTGTATGTTCAAGATGGGCTAAAAATCTTAGGCATACATATTCAACCAATTAGGAACGCTATTCATTATTTATGAACGCATCTTCAAGTTATAAAGCAATGGGAAAAATTTTGTAGAGTAAATGGTATGAAGCCTAAGCGGTTTGCACGAGATGTTCCAACTCGTTGGAATTCAATATATAAATTGTTATTATCATCTTTTGAATATAAAGATTTATTATGTACATTTTTTCGTCAATTTGTTCAAGCTCGTGATATTTATTTATTTTCAAATCAATGGAACATATGCACTAGTATTTGTGAAATTTTAAAAGTTTTTAATGATGCTAGTGACCAATTATATGGTGTTTATTATCCTACTTTACATTTAGTTTTAATACATTGTTGCAACATTGCTTGTATTTTTCATGAACATGTTAAATCTAATGATAGTGCTTTATCTCAATGCATTCTCGTCATGAAAGCAAAATGAAAAAAATATTTTTTGCTCATTCCTGAAATTTTTTTATGTTCTTTTTTTTTAGATCCTAGACTTAAATTAGATGGCTTAAGCGACATGTTAACATTATATTATGAATCTTTGGAGCCTATTGCAAAAACGATTCCTTCTATCTCATTTATTTTGTTTAATATTAAAAGTCATTTACTTGATATTTATAATGAATACAACATCAAATATGGTGGACAAATTATTACACATAAAACACAATCCACTGCAACTAGTAATGTTACTTCTAAACTTACTAAAGCACAATTTTTATTAAGGGAACGGACAAAACGTCCACGAGGATCCTCAAGTTCCAGTCAGTAACTTGAGAATTATTTTACCACTACTTTTGATTTTAGTGATACAGATGAGGAAAACTTCGACATTTTGAGATGGTGGTCGCAAAAAACACAAATATATCCAATTTTGGCTATAATGGCAAAAGAAATTCTAGCTTGTCCGGTTTCAACAGTTGCAGTGGAGAAAACATTTAGTATTGGAGGAAATACATTGGACGAGAGACGTTCTAGCTTAAGGCCGGAAAATTTGGAATACCAATGTTTGCTCAATGATTGGTCAACCGCTACTCGAACACAACATATTCAAAGTGTTGAAGAAGACCAAGATGATACCGAAGATACATCCGGAACTACGACAGGAGAAAATGCGAGTGAAGCAGAATAAAATGTAATTGATATTGAAATTCTAATATATATTTATTTAATAAATGTAATATATATTTATTATAGATATGAACTATTTGAGTAAGTTTATTTAAATAATAGTCTTACAAAAAATATTAAAAAAAATTTGAAGAGCAAAAATAAGCTTAGCGCCTTGGAGACGCGCCCGTGCCTCTCATTTGGGCGGCCACGTGGCTGCTGCGCAGCATTGGCGCGCCCGCTCCTTGAGCGACGCGGCCGCTTCGCATAAAATAATGCGTAGCAGCCGCGCGGCCGCGCAGGTATAGGCGCGGACGCGCCACGCCTGCGCATTTAAAATGGCGCAAATTTTTTTTTAAAATTATAAGGGTTGACCCGGACCCGGAACCGACGGTTAACCGGACCCAGACCAGAACCACCGGTTCCCCAACCCGGACTGGAACCGGCCAAGGGCAGGCCGGTTAAGGGTTGGTAAAATACCAACCCGGACCCGGCGGTTCCGATCCGGAACCGGCCCGTGGCCAGGTCTAAATACGGGGACAGTAGCAACGGTCGGCTACAAAAACTTTCTTCAGAAACCTTCGAATTCCTAAACATGATTCTTCTTTGGATGCTGTGTGAATTCTCGTCTGAAAAAATTGTTTTTTTGTGTGCGGTAATATAGAAATATTTGAACCTAGCATATCATCTCATATCATATTATATCTATAACGTCCCAAAATTATCCTAATCGAGATTATAGGAGATTAATCTTGATAATCAGATATTATGAAATCCGAGGTTTGAATCGATATTTGATCAGGGACTGAATTGCAATTTTTGAAGAATTCAGGGATCAAATGAAAAAATGGGATTTAATATATTATCTTGCACTTTATTGTTGACTAAGTCTTCATTCCTCTCCTCCTTCTTCTCCTCTAGGCCGACACATCCATTGAAGAGCAAAACGTTTCCTCCAAGATTTCTGATTTCAGTTCTTGCACGATCCGTCATATTGAAATTAAATCCGAAGGTATATTCGCGATCACGACTACGAGAGTTTCGTTCTATTGTAAGTTTATCTTCGATCGATTATACGTCAATTTTTTGATGCCATTAGAATTTGATGATTTTTGGATATATCGTTCTTGACCTAGCATGTATTGTTTTTTCGAAGTCGGATCGGAAAATGAACGATGTTCGGATTTGTAATGAATTTTGGAAGCTAATTCGAAAATGAGGTTATAGATTTTGTTGGGTTTTGAATTGTTTTGTTGGATTATTGAAGTTAGGAGTTGAATTGTATTGATTTGTTGAGTTGTTGATTTTCGGTTAGTCGATATACATCCGTTATGCCTTCGGTTTGAGATTTTTGGATTTTGGGAATTTGATTGAGTTTTGGAATTGATTTGTATTGGATCTATTGATATTGAGCTCTTTTTATCTTTGTACAGATTGGACTGAAGACGATTGAGCTCAGAATTCGTGGAATTCGAATCGTAGAAGATTTGATCGAGAATTAGCAACAAGTTTACTTAATCGTTGAATTACGATTGAATGAGTTTTGATTAGAACTCTCGTTCATGTAGCTTGTCCAGATTGGAAGCGACATCGAATCGAATAAAGGTAAAAGTCAACATCGAATCGAAAGGGATGAATACTCGAGTTTTGATTGATTCTCGAGTCTCTAAGTCACATACATGCATGATTATTTGTTTTGATTGATTTCATGGTTTTATTTGAATCACTGAATGTATTTCGAATTTTATATGCATTCATCTTGAGCCAAATTACTTGATTATATATCGAATTAGACGATTTGGGGATTATAGTTGAGGAGCATTGATAGTCGAGTTTAACTCCAATGACCCGACCAACTCCCTATAATTGCTCCAAAGTCTAGAGGAGCAAGATATACCACATTCACCTCGATCGGGAGAGTCGGTGAGTTGCGATGATATATCTTGGCTCGGGATCCCAATCGACGAAACGAAATTCTTTTTGATTATCCGAGTTAGATAATCTTTAACCCCGATGACATGCATTACATTTATTGCATTTGAATTGAGTTATTTTTATTCATGTTGTTGATATACTACGTGAAATTACATGTCTGGTTGTTGATATATTATGTTTTGTTATATTAATTGATATTTCTTGTAATGAGTGCATTTTTTATGAATTATTTCGTTATATTTTTATGTTTATTTTGTGTGCATTCATATTTTTTATGTGTTTTTATGTTTTTTTATTGCATATGTGTGCATTTCACTTTCCGGATTAATTTTTTAGGAAAATTGATTTTTGAAGAATGAATTACGGAGCAGCTTTGGTCAAAAATTCATTTTTAATTTTAGATTGATCCAAATCCAATATTTACTGTTCAAAATGAATTTCAAGATGTTTTGAAGCTGTTGTCCAAATTTCAGCTCGATCCGACGACTAGAACTCGAGATATGATTTTTTCAAGAAAACTGCGCGCAACACATACACGGACCCAGGAACGGACCTGGCATGGGGTCCGTTCATATCGCGAAATTTTCAGAATTGGGACCTAAAACAGATCGCTCGAGTGCCCCTTGAGCCTATTCGAGCGAGAATTACGGACAAGAAAAAAATAATACAGAAGATCTCTCGCTCGAGCGCATCTTGAGCCCGCTCGAGCGAGACGGGGTGCAGACCTTTTATTTTTGGAAAAATTATTGAAGGATGCAATATTTTGAAGATTTGTGGCGTATAAATAGGCTTTTTATCATCAGATGAAGGGTTCTAGATCGTGCACAACACAGAGGGAGACGGCTACAGGCTTGGGAGAGAAGATTTCTCTTTTTTTTTTCTTCTGTTCTTTTTTCTTAATTTTTGTTTAATTATTGTCTTCAATTATTGAGTAGTTTTTATTCAACCAAGACGGCGTGATTGGGCCGGACAAATATATGTAGAAAACTTGGATGTTTATTTGGAATTTTTCAACTTGATTTTATTTTATTGACTGTCAGATTTATATTTGTCTTGTGAATAGCCTGATCAAATGTTTGTTTGAATGTTAATTGATTCTAAGTCGACAGATGAGGTATTGATTTTGATCACTTTGATAACCAACACATGCTAAAATCGACTAGAAATGGAATTCGATTTCAGTGTGCGGTTTAGGTGTAAACTGAAATTTTCACAGATATTTAATGCATTAAAATTTGATTAGAATTACGAAAGATTAATCCGTCAATATTTGAATAGGTTTGATTGTTCTATAAATAGACCTTTGAACAAGATAGGATAATTTCCGTAATTTAAGATTAAATCTGAGTCATGAATCGACTACATGTTACATGATTTGTTCGGTACTTGCGAGTATCTTGGTTGTCTCGTTTTAATTAAATTTTCTTTTCAACTATTTTAATTCTTATTTCTTCAGCGATTTTTATTTTAAATTCTTATTTTATTCAAATCAAAGTGCTTTTTATGATTTTGTCTAAATTAAGTAAAATAATTAATTCTTGAGAATTGACAACAGTCCCTGTGGGATCGATACTTGGACTCTCTGTCCACTTTACTATTACTTGACCTAGTGCACTTGCTAATAAATACCGAATTAAGCAGTTACCTATTTTGTTTCTTTTAATGGGAATTTTATTCTCACCAAAGTAATCCGGCTGTTGTCTTTTTTTGTATGTGTGCTTGACAACAGGTGGGATAGGTTCAAGTCAGAGGCATCATGACTAGATCGAGTTGGGAATGATAGAAGTGAGGTCTTGGTTTTAGAGTCGAATTGTGTTTTCGAACTTTTGTATCTTGTAATGTATTTTGAATAGTAGAACCTAGAACCGATGCATGTTCTAACTTTCCGAGTATATGATCAACCTTAGAACTTCATGTATTGTATGATGTTAGATTGATGGTTATAATGCATGTTGTATATTGAGATTTGAGTATTTGAATTGGTTTTGGAATATGCATGATCTGCTGCCTATGTTTTATTTTTCAGAAAATTAGCATGGCACGGACCCGTGCCTACGTCCGTGTAGGGGTTCGTGTACATTCGCATTTTTTGAGTATGCTAAATTTGTTCATGCACGGACTCCGGACATGCATTCGTGCATGGGTTCGTGTGAACTTTGTCCAAGGCAGTAACTTGTTGATTTTGAAAATTTGGGCACGGACCCGAGCACGGAGGGTGCACGAGGTCCGTGCATAAAACAGAGAGTTGATTTTTTAGTGCATTAGCTTCGCACAGATCCAGGAACGGAGGGTGCATGGGATCCGTGTATTTTGTTTTTTTCGAACCCTTGGATACAGGTTAATGCACGAACCCGGGAACGGAGGGTGCACGGGGTCCGTGCATGTCTTTTTTAAAAAAATTCTTTACCTTTTTGTCCGGATTCTCTGTCGATTATTAAATGATTTATTTTGGTTAGATGATTAGAATCAAGGTCCTCACATTAAGTGGTATCAAAGAGATAAGATCTTGGTTTTAATTAGAAGTGCGCGGGGTAGATCGAGTCCGTTTGATTTAAAATTTATTTCTCGCATGTGATTGAATTATTAAATTGATTAATTGAATTCCATGCGAACATGCTTTCTTATTTCATGATTTATTTGAATTACATGATTTTGTGATTTAAATTACGAAGCATGATTATTTGTTAAATAGTAAAACATGATATATTAGAATTGCAGATTTGAATATTCCTGAGATGGATGAAATTTTTGAAAAAAATATTATGGACACAGAATTATTGAAATTGAGATATTTGTGTCCTAATTCTCTTGAATATGATATATGTTTCCTCGACGAATTTTGAACAGGAAACATCCAGCATCGAACCCCGATTGAATAGAGTAGTGCTGTGACTGATCAAATGGATTCCACTCCGACACCGATGGAAGAATTACTGATGAGGTTTTAGTCGTTTAACCCGCCGACTCTGAAAAGTATTGAGAATGCAGTTGGATGTGAAGGCTAGTTAGAGGAAATTGATCAGTTGTTTGATTCTCTAGGATACTATGATGTCCGTCGAATTCGGTTACTGATGTACCAAATTCAGGGTATTGCGAAAAGTTGGTGGATATCGAAGAAGAAAACATTGAAAAATCAAGGTACGATCATTTCATGGAGTCTGTTCAAATCCGAATTTCTTCAACATATTCCGTTTCATTATTCGACTGGATATAGAGGAAGTAACTTTAGAAGTCACTTACAACCAAGGGGAAAACAATTCAAGAAGTCTGGGAGTAGTTCTTTGAGCTTTAGCGAATCAAAACAGTTTGGCTCAGGACAGAGTATGGGAACATCAGGTATGAATTGTAGTAGTTGTGGAGGTCATCACCTTAGTGAGCTCTGTCGTAGAACCTATGGTAGCTGTAATATCTGTCAACAGCCCGGACATTTCTCTAGAATATGTCCTCAACGAGGTACTGAGCGATCTCAGAGTGTTCACTCTTTCCAACCACCTCATCAGAATCTATTGGGAATTAATCAGAATTTGAATCAACCCCGATGAAACAGGCCTTTGTCTTTGCTCTTACTGATGATTCTCAGACTCAGGCTGCACCCGATGATGACATAGCAGGTAACTGTTCGATTTTGGTTTTCTGCTCTTTTATTGATAGATACTGGTGCAACCTTTATTTCTTATTGAGAATTTACGTTAATGCATATCTTCCTTCTGAACTTCTGAATATCTTATTTGCAAATCTTTGCTTTCGAGAGGAAGATTGAGTTGCTGCGAGGTTAGTCTAAAATTTTGAACTTTGATTTGATTGGAGTAAGATTGAACTGGGAAGTATTGTACTTGAGTATCAGACTTTGATTATTTTATCTGTTTAGCTGCTTTAATCAAGTACAGGGAAACTGTGGTTTGGTTTCAGAAAGTTGTCAGAATCAGATCCGAGATTATAGACGAGTGGAAATCTTTCGTGATTATAGAGTTTGCTGACGTTGATCCAGATGAGATTTTTGGATTGCCTCCGATTCGTCAGATTGAAATCAACACTAAATTGAGATTAGAATATCATCAACTGAGGGTTCGTGAAGAAAATATTCTAAAGATTGCAGTCAGAACGAGGTATGACCGCTTTGAATTTTAGTTCTGCAGTTGGAATTGTCACACGCTCCTGCAGTGTTTATGAATTTTAAGGACTGAATCTTTCAGAAGTTTGTAGTTGGACTCATAATTATTCTTATTGATGATTTTCTTATCTATTCAAAGAGTCGTACTGATCATTCAGAGCTCTTGAGAATCGTTTGCAGATTTTGCGTGCCGAGCAGTTGTTTGCCTTTTATCGAAGTCCGAATTTTGATGAGATAGAGTTATCTTTTGCTATCATACTATCTCTGGCGATGGAATTTTTGTTGACCACCGCAAGACTGAAGTTTTTATGAATTGATTTAGATCGACATCTGTACCTGAAATTTGAAGTTTTTTTAGTTTAGCGAGTTTCTATCGCAGATTCATCGAGGGATTCTTATCGTTTGTGAAGACGATTACTCAGCTAACTTCGAAGAATGTGATTTTTTTTTCTGAATCGAATCTTATGAGACTAGTTCTTATTGACTTGAAGAAGAGATTGATCAGCGCTCCAGTATTCTCTATTCCTTTTTGTACTGATGATCTTACAGTACATTGAAATTCTTCTTATCGAGATTTGGGTTGTGTTCTTATTCAGTGGAAGCGTGATAGCGTATGCATTGAGACAGCTGAAACTGCACGAGACTCAATGTCTGAATCCTGAATTGGAGCTCGCAGTGATCTTATTGTTTTGAAAGATTTGATGTCACTTTATTTTCGAGCAGCTGATGTTTTGAGCCAAAAGATCTGATCTTATTTTATCAACTATCGGTATTTCTCTTTGATCGATGATTAATGAACTTCTGATTCAGAGTTTGAAGCAGATAGGAGATCTATCAGAATTTTTCTTTTCAATCCGAACTGGAGTTGATTGAGAAAATCGAGAAAACACAGAAATTGATTCAAGTTTTTAGAATTCGATGAAGAAAAGTCAGAACTGGACACAGTCTGAGTTTTAGGTCAGTGTTGATGCTTTATTTGTGAATAATCTTATTGTTGGGCCAGATGTTTATGATTGAGACAGCGTATCTTGTGAGTGGCACATTGCATTCGATTCAAAATTCTTTCAGATGGCCGAAAGATATTCAACGATTTGAAGAATCAGTTCTTGTAAAAGCAGATGAAGAATGATATTCGAGGTATGTATCCTGATATTTTTGAACTGTCAGCAGTTGAAAGCAGAAAGAGAACGATACGAGGGTCTGTTGTACAGTTTATCTGTATCAGAGTGGAAATGGGATTACGTCTCGATATAGTTTGTCACAAAACTACTACGATCAGTCTGAGATTGAGATGTCATCTGAGTAACGATTGACTGATTGATGAAATATGATACTGTATTCCATACAAAATGGCTTTCAGACATGATCAGATGATCGATATTCTGTCAGAGTTGTTGTCAGATTGCAAGATTTGCCGAAGTTTGTCATTTCAAATAGAGGTCCTCGATTCACTCATTATTTTGGCATAGTCTTCAAGAGGCTTTTGATATTCGATTACATCTGAGTACATTTTATTATCCTTAGAACGAAGAACAGTTAGAGCTGATGAATCAAGCTTTAGAGGATATGCTTTGAGTTGTAGTTCTTGACTTTAGCACTAGTTGGCAGGAATTCTTCACTTTTTGTAAAGTTTTGTACAACAATAGCTATCAGTCAAATATATTGATGACATATTTTGAAGTGTTGTACGAGAAGAAATGTAGATCTCATTTGTTTTGAGATGATTTTTTGAGTTACCTGATTTGGGACCAGATATTATTCGAGGCCTGGTTAAACATGTGATGATTATTCAGACGAGAATGAAGACAGTTCAGGACAGATAGACAAAGTATATGAATATCTGAAACCGACCGTTGTATTTTGATAGAAAAGATTGAGTATTCTGAAGATTTTGAGAAAGAGAGATTGTCTTCGGGATTCATTGAATTTTTAGGAGATTCTGGAGACGATAAGCGATCTTGCCTATAGATTTCTTTTGGTTCAGTCTCTTTCCGATATTCACGACATAATTGTCGTCTCCTTGTTGCTGAAGTACTCACTCAGAACCTTCTTTTGTTCTTTAGCCGATGAGACCAAATTTAATGAGGCGCTGATTTGCTTTGAAACGATCGATTCAAGTCCTTGACCGAAAAGAGAAGCAACACCAAAACAAACCGAATTCAGTTTGTGAAACTGCAGTGGAGCCGATAGGAATTTGAAGAAGCATTTGAAAGATAGAATTCGATATGAAGCAGCGATTTTTAGAGTTATTCCAGTGAAGTGAATTCTTATTGCAGTCTCTTGTCTCTATCTCTTATCTTATGTGATTAAACTGTATTCGATTTCGAGGACGAAATCAATTCTTAGAGGGGAAGAATTATAACGCCCCAAAATTAGCCTAATCGAGATTATATGAGATTAATCTTGATAATCAGAGATTATGAAATTCGAGGTTTGAATCGATATTTGATCAAAGACTGAATTGAAATTTTTGAAGAATTCAGGGACCAAAGTGCAAAAATGGGATTTAATATATTTTCTTGAACTTGATTGTTGACTAAGTTTTCATTTCTCTCCTCCTTCTTCTCCTCTCGGCCGACACCTCCATTGAAGAGGAAAAATTTTCCTCCAAGCTTTATGATTTCATTTCTTGCACGATCCGTCGGATAGAAATTAAATCCGAAGGTATATTCGCGATCACGACTGCAAGAGCTTCGTTCTATTGTAAGTTTATCTTCGATGGTTATACGTTAATTTTTGGATGTCATTAGAATTTGATGATTTTAGGATATATCGTTCTTGAGCTAGCATATATTGTTTATTCGAAGTCGGATCGAAAAATGAACGACGTTCAGATTTGTTATGCCGCCGGTTTGATATTTTCGGATTTTGGAAATTTGATGGAGTTTTGGAATTGATTTGTATTGGATCGATTTATATTGTGATCTTTTTTTTATCTCCGTACAGATTGAACTGAAGACGATTGAGCTCAGAATTCGTGGAATTCGAATCGTAGAAGATTTGATCGAGAATAAGCAACAAGTTTACTTAATCGTTGAATTACGATTGAATGGGTTTTGATTAGAACTCTCGTTCATGTGGCTTGTCCAGATTGGAAGCGAAATCGAATCGAAGAAAGGTAAAAGTCGACATCGAATTGAAAGGGATAAATACTCGAGTTTTGATTGATTCTCGAGTCTCTAAATCACATACATGCATGATTATTTGATTTGATTGATTTCGTGGTTTAAGTTGAATCACTAAATGTATTTCGAATTTTATATGCATTCATCTTGAGCCAAATTACTTGATAACACATCGAATTAGATGATTTGGAGATTATATTTGAGGGGAATAGGTAGTCGAGTTTAACTTCAATGACCCGACCAACTCTCTATAATTGCTCCAAAGTCTAGAGGAGCAAGATATACTGCATTCACCTCGATAGGGAGAGTCGGTGAGTTGCCGTGATATATCTTGGCCTCGGGATCCCAATCGACGAAACGAAATTCTTTTTGATTATTCGAGTTAAATAATCTTGAACCCCGATGGAATGCATTGCATTTTATTGCATTTGAATTGAGTTATTGTTATTCATGTTGTTGATATACTACGTAAAATTACAATTTCTGGTTGTTGATATATTATTTTTTGATATATTAATTGATATTTCCTGTTTTGTTGCTTTTACTGGGAATTTTATTCTCACCGGAGTTATTCGGCTATTGTCTTGTTTTTGTATGTGTGCTTGGCAACAGGTGGGACAGGTTCGAGTCAGAGGCATCATTATTAGATCGAGTTGGGAATGATAGAAATGAGGACTTGGTTTTAGAGTCGAATTGTGTTTTCGAACTTTTGTATCTTGTAGTGTATTTTGAATAGTAGAACCTAGAACCGATATATGTTCTAACTTTCAAGTGCCCACCTATCATGCCCACTACCATGCCCACCAATGATGTGGCACTATTCTATTGGATGTGATAAAGATGTGGTCCAATAGAATAATGCCACATCATTGGTGGGCATGGTAGTGGGCATGATAGGTGGGCACTTGAAAGAAACTCTATATATATATATTATATATAAAAAGAAATGTGAAGGGTTATGTTGAATGACACAATTCCCATGCATGCTTCCAATTTTCCATGCATGACCTCTTGTGTGCTTTTGACCATAATAATATATACACATTTCCTTCTCCAATAGACATACACATGGCCGAAACATTCATTCAAAAAATCTCCAAGTTTTGTCTTTCAATTTTTGGGAGAAAAGGCAAGAAACATCTCAATGAAAATGCACTAAATATTCTAGTGCATATTTAGAATGGATCTAGATTGTCTAGTCGTGGACCTAATTCGAAGGAGGAGCTATTTTGAAGAAGGTGTGCTCTTGGAAGATTGTAGATTGTGTCTACCATTTCAAGAGCTAAGTTGTTCACAACTTGGTCTAGTGCATATTTAGAATGGATCTAGATTGTCTAGTCGTGGACCTAATTCGAAGGAGGAGCTATTTTGAAGAAGGTGTGCTCTTGGAAGATTGTAGATTGTGTCTACCATTTCAAGAGCTAAGTTGTTCACAACTTGGTTGGAGCCATAAATCAATCATTTGAGATTGATAGGTAAAATCTTCTAAAACACCCTATGGATGTTTGATAATTTTGAATGCTACACAAGTGATCGTTGTTTACTATAAAATATTTGAAATTCCGCTGCGTTTTCGGGCACGAGTTAACCGATCCCCAACAGGTCTTCCACACTGGAAAGCTGTGAAAGACATCCTCAAATATTTGACAAGAACTAAGAATATGTTCTTGGTTTATGGGAGTGGAGAACTTAAATTGGAAGGCTATACCGACTCTAACTTCCAAAGCAATATCGATGATTCAAATTCAACTTCTGGATTTGTATTCATGCTCAATGGTGTTTCTGTTTCTTGGAAGTGTTCAAAATTAAGACAGCACTGCGGATTCCACCACTGAGGACAAAGACATTGTTGCATCTACTTTAACAAAGGAAGATGCTTGGTTAAGGAATTTCATCCAAGAGTTGGACGTTATTTCTAATGAATTTGGTCCAGTCCCGATGTACTGCAACAATACAGGAGCCATTGCTCAGACAAAGGAGCCAAGGTCTCATCAGAAATCCAAATATGCACTGAAAAAATACCATATCATTCGGGAGATTATTGAAAGAGGAGAGGTATCATTATACAGAGTTGCCTCTGCATATAATGTTGTTGGTCCACTAACTAAACCTTTAACTGGACCATTATTCGAGATGCATCGTGAATCAATGGGATTGAAGCATATGGATAGTTGGCTCTAGTGCAAGTGAGAGATTGTTAGAGTAGGTGCCGTCGAGCCAAGTGTTGGATGAGGGTTCTTGTAATATCTCTTGTATGACAATATTTATTTTAATAATATTTGAATTATTTTATTTGGCACATCTTTATCTGTATATTCATGCTAGTTTCATAAATAAAGCCTTTGAATATACAAATACAAGAATATGAGATGATCATGTGATGACTATCATGAAACTCGTATTTTGAATACTGTATATTCTAAATCATTCCTAGTCGATTCAGTCGCCAAAAAAAAGTATAAAGGCCGCCCGAGCTTGAGACTAGAATTTGTGATGTAAGTACCATATTTCATTGGTAGGAGACATTGTGATGTCCAAGCATGCAAATAGGTGCTCCTTTTAGAGTGCACTGAACAACCCCCCCCCCCCCCCTCCCCTAAAGGACCTTCCAAGTGGTACTTTTTATGGTTGTACACCATTAGTCTTTATGACTCAAGACAACATGGAGACTCTATGTGCTAGCGCTTTACTTTGACTTGTTTACCGACTCAAATTAGGTCATAAGGTGGCAAGGTTGGGTGTAGTAGCCCGGTCTATTTTACAAGATTAAGTGATTTAAACATGTTAAGAAAATGTCATATAATTTTAAAAGTGGAAAAATATGTTTAACGAGTCATTATTTGGTAAAAATAAGTGGAAAATCAGATCCAAAACGTCAAAAAATGGTAGAAAAGGTCCTAGGGGTCTCAGACAGTCCAGAAAAGCCAAACGAGAACGTTGCATCCGAAGCAGAACGTTGCGTCCAATGCAGAACGAAAGCAACGAACTACCAACGGACGCAACGTTCCAGGTTAGGGAGAGATGTGCGATTTGCATGAAATTGGATCGACGTGTGGTAGGACAGGTGGAGAACGGACGCAACATTCCTAGAACAGACGCAACGTTCTCCGCCTATAAATAGGGGTTCCGAGGGCCACATTCTCACACCAATTTCCAACTTCTCTCTCGGTCTTTAGTGTATTCTAGGGGTTTTGGAGTGTTTCCAGCCTTCCTAGGCTTGGTTCGGAGGTTGGCAAGGCACACCGGAGTTGCTGCAGAAAGGTTCCCAAGTTCTGGGGCAGTCGTCATCAGCGGGCTGACGACAGACGCAGGTATAACTTTGACTCTTTATAGTAAATAGGGAGTATGCTATAGCATATTTAAGGCTTTTAGAATAAGATTATAATGCATAAGTACTTTGCATTGTAGTGCGGATTATAGGCTTGGACATAGTGCTGGTCTAGCTTGCCTAATGTATAAGTTACGAAAGTATTATTCGAGATACCCAGATTGAGTATGAATGTATTATGTGTTTGCATGAATTATGTGATTGCATGTTTTATATGCCTTTATATACAGCATGTCACGACTGTATGTTGCATACATGAGCATATTAAGCTTTTACCTTAGACGTATCATGTAGTAGGGTGCTCACCCTACGAGTTTGTGGATGGTTGGATACGTAAGGCTTATGTTAGGCCACCTTTATGGTTGGACATATGTACTAGTATCAGGTCACCATTATCCAGTGGGTATATGAGCCACCACTTGAGGCAACGACGCAGCGTGCTATATATCCTGGGCCCGGTCTATGATCTGGTTTCTTGACTTGAGTGTCTTGGTACCTAGTTCACTTGCATATATGTACATATAATACATTTTACTCATACTCTCATACTGAGCTTTTCATGCTCACGTCCCATACTTTGTTGTATCTGGACACCCTATTCCATGGGGTAGGTCTGCGGCTGGACAATGTGGGTGGTTCCAGGAGGGCTTAGGCGTTGGATGACCAACATGACTTTGTCTAGGCTTTTGTTTTTGTTGTATTTGGGTTAATACACTGGTTTATTCGATATGGTTGCAAACTATATTTTAATTGTTGTTTAAGATTTCCGCTGTTATTTCTGATGATTTATTTGATTAAGTTAAATGCATGCTTAAGCTTCTGATTAGTAGAAGATCACGGTGCGGTTCACTTCATTTATGGTATCAGAGTATGCATAGTAATCTTGGGATCTAGATTTTTGAAATTGGGTTTAACCTTTAATCATCATGTGGATGACGGGTCATGGTGACGAGAGTAGCCACGACAGCATAGGTGGACGCTGGGGTGATCAGGACGATCGAGAGCATCGTCGGGGCCGTCATCACTATCTCCTGGATAATCACAAGCGTTTCAGCATGCATAGGTTTATGCATATGGGTCCGAAACCCTTGGTTGGAGGTTAGTCACTAGAGGATTCGGAGAACTGGATACGGCATATGGAGGTCTACTTCTGGGAGTTCCGATGCACTGAAGAGAAGCGGATGGAGACTCTTGATTTCCTGGTAGAAGGACGAGCTCGCAAGTGGTGGGATTCTGCTTCTGCACCTTTTATTGCAGCCCGAGGAGTTGCTACCTGGGATGAGTTTCGCACGGCTTTCCATAAGCTGTATTTTCATCCTACTCTCCGACAGGCGAAGGCAAGTGAGTTGCTGGGTTTGCATCAAGGATCGATGTAGATCGAAGAGTACCAATTGAAGTTCTTTGTGTTTCTGCCTTATTGCCCCCAGATTTCTGATAGCTCGGAAGCAAAGTATAATCTGTTCCTTCAGGGCCTTAATCCATAGATTCATGACCGAGTTTCTATGGGAGATGACATGACTTACTAGGGATTAGTAAGTCGATGTCACCAAGTAGAGGACATCATCCGCCGTAACAGATACTTCCTTTCCTCTAGACCTGCGAGTTCTTTGGGTCCCCGTGCTCAATATTTCAAGAAGTCTGGTTCTATTTCTTCTTCCTCAGGATCTGGTGATGTGATGTATTTTGGCAGGAAGAATCAGGGTTCTTGCAGACATTGTGGTGGGAATCATCCTGCCAACAGGTTCCAAAAGGTTTCCGGGGCATGTTTCCGATGCAGAGAGATTGGCCACCTGAAGAAGGATTGTCCACAGGCCGGGGGAGCTGGTTCTGGCTCAGGTTTTGGTTCTCAGGCTTCAGTGCAGCAGAGACCACAAGGACAGTCGACAGGGGGTTCTAATCTGAAACCTCATGTTTCCAGTCAAGTGTTCGCCTTGAGGCATGATCAGGCGATGGATGAGAATGGGAAAGTTATAGCGGGTACGTTCTTGTTATTTGATATACCTGTTTTTGCACTCATTGATACTGGTGCATCTCATTCTTTCATTTCTGCACGTTTTGTTAAGAGATATAAGTTGTCATACATCTCACTAGACACAGTGGTTTTTGTTTCTACTCCGATGGGTCAGTCTTCATCGGCTTAGAGTCTAGTGTTGGGATGCCCTTTAGAGTTTGAAGGGAATGTCTTGATGGTGAATCTTATGATATTGGCAATGGAGGATTTCGATTGTATTCTGGGAATTGATGTGTTGACTACATATCGAGTTTCAGTGGATTGTTACCAGAGATTGGTAAGATTTCATCCAGTTAGTGAAGACAGTTGGTTATTCTATGGTGAGGGAGCGCGACCTCAGATGCCTTTGGTATCAGCTATGAAATCTTGTAGAGCTTTGGAAACTGGCGCGGAAGGCTACCTCATCTATGCAATTGATACATTCGCTGAAAGTATTGGTATAAAAGCTATTTCGATTGTGAATGAATTCCCAGATGTATTTCCAGATGAGATTTCAGGATTTCCTCCAGTGCATGAGATGCGTGAGTTGAAACAACAGCTTCAAAGCTATTTCGGCATAGAGTTCATGCTAGTGACTTCTCCTATTTCTCGAGCACCATATCGTCTGGATCCGTCAGAGATGCGTGAGTTGAAACAACAGCTTCAGGATCTATTGGACAAGGGTTATATTTGTCCCAATCTTTCTCCCTGCATGGGGAGCACCTGTTCTATGCGTAAAAAAGAAAAATGGGTCTATGCGTTTGTGCATTGACTATCGCCAGTTGAACAAGATAACAATCAAGAATAAATATCCTTTGCCTCGTATAGATGATCTGTTTGATCAGCTGCAGGGTACTTTGGTCTATTCGAAGATTGATTTGAGATCGGGATATCATCAGATGCGAGTCCGAGATCAAGATATAGCCAAGATAGCATTTAGAACCAGGTATGGGCATTATGAATTCTTAGTAATGCCATTTGGGTTGAATAATGTGTCGGCTGTATTCATGGATCTGATGAATCGAGTATTCCGAGAATTTTTGGACAAGTTCATCGTTGTATTTATTGATGATATCTTGGTGTATTCACATGATGTGAATGAGCACGCATATCATTTGAGGCTGGTGTTGCAAACTCTGAGGAATAGACAGTTGTACGCTAAGATGAGTAAGTCTGAGTTCTGGCTGGATCGGGTGGTATTTCTTGGCCACATTATATCCAGGGATGGAGTTTCTGTGGATCCGAGCAAGATTGAGGCTGTAATGAATTGGTCGCGTCCGATGACGGTAGTTGAGATCCGTAGTTTTTTGGGTCTAGCAGGATATTATAGTCAATTTATCGCGAATTTATCGCAGCTGGCTAGACCCCTGACACAACTTACTCGGAAGGGCGTGAATTTTTAAGTGGTCTTCAGAATGTAAAGAGAATTTCTGTGAGCTTCGTAGACGGTTAACTTCTGCACCTTTGTTGGCTTTACCCTCTGGATCTGGAGGCTATGTGGTATACACTGGTGCTTCTCTTCAGGGACTGGGTTGTGTCCTGACTCAGAACGGGCATGTGATTGCATACGCCTCTAGACAGTTGAAAGTTCACGAGAATTACTACCCAGTGCATGATCTTGAGTTAGCAGCTATTGTTTTTGCGTTGAAGATTTGGCGTCATTATCTCTATGGCGAGAGATTTGATATCTTCACAGATCATAAGAGTCTCAAATATTTGTTCACTCGGACAGAGTTGAACATGAGACAGGGACTTTGGATGGATTTGATTAAGGATTATGATTGTGAAATCAAGTACCATCCAAGAGCTGCTAATTTTACTGCCGATGCCTTAAGTAGCAAAATGCGAGTGTCTGCACTTCAGATTTGTTCTGTGACAAGTGCAATTGAAGATTGTTGTTCTTCATGGTATACCTTCAAGAATAAGAAAGGTATGCAGAGTATCTAGATGTTTGCGATCTTATCTAAGCCAGCTTTGTATTCTCGGATTAGAGATGCTCAGATGTCTGATTCTAAGATCCAGCGTTTGGCTCGTTTATCAAGAGATGATACTACGTCTGGATTCCACTATCAGTCAGATGGTTTTCTTTGTTTGTCAGGCCGTATTGTTATTCCGGAGGATGATACTCCGAGGGAGGAAATTTTATCCCAGGCTCATCGTTCTAAGTTAAGTATTCATTCGGGAAGCAACAAGATGTACAAGGATTTGCATACTAGGTTTTGGTGGAAAGGAATGAAGAGGATTGTGTATTAGTATGTTTCGAGATGTTTGGTGTGTCAGCAGGTCAAGGCAGAACACCGATGACCTGGAGGGTTGCTTCAGAGTTTAACTATTCCTGAGTGGAAATGGGAATTGATCGCGATGTACTTCGTGACCCATTTACCGATGAGCTCGAGGAAATGTGATGCTATCTGGGTTGTGGTGGACCGACTCACCAAGTCAGCACATTTCATTCCTTATAACTGGGACTACAATTTTGATAGGACGACACATTTGTACATCCGGGAGATTGTTCGATTGCACGGAGTGCCTGTGAGAATTGTCAGTGATCGACACCCCAGGTTTTCTTCCAGGTTCTGGGGGAGGCTTCAGCGTGCTATGGGTACTACTCTTAGTTTGAGCACAGCTTATCACCCAGAGACTGACGGACATTCAGAGCGCACGATTTGTACTCTTGAAGACATGTTGCGAGCATGTTCTAAGGATTTTAGTCCAGCTTGGCAAGATCGGTTGCCATTGATTGAGTTAGAGTACAACAACAGTTACCATCAAAGTATTGGGATGACTCCGTTTGAGGAGTTGTATGGGCGATAGTGTCGTACTCCACTATTCTGAGAGGAAGTGGGGGAGCGACAGGTTGAGGGACCAGAGTTAGTCCAGCAGGCTATTGATATTGTTGGACAGATCAAGAAGAAAATTAAGATTGCACAAGATAGACAGGCTTGCTATGCAAATGTCAAGCGCAGACCTTTGTAGTTTGAAGTGGGTGAGAAAGTATTCCTGAAAGTCTTACCATTTCGCAGGATTTTGAGATTCGGTCTCAAAGGTAAGCTATCTCCTAGGTTCATTGGTCCATTTGAAATACTGGAAAGTGTTGGCGATCTGACTTACAGGTTGTCGTTACCGTCGTATTTGTCAAGTATCCATGACGTGTTCCATGTTTCACTGTTATGACGGTATGTGGCAGATGAGTCTCATATTTTACAGCCGTCTGAAGTGCAGTTGGATTTGGATTTGACATATGTAGAGAGACCTTTGCGTGTCATAGGTTATAAGGATAAGATGTTACGCAACAAAACCATTCATCTTGTTCTAGTTCAGTGGCAGCACCGAGGCACTGAGGAGGCCACTTGGGAACTTTAGAGTCGTATGCGTACGGATTATCCAGAGTTGTTTTGAGAATGTTGTATTTTCAGTCGTATCTTGTAAAATGTTAAATTTTGAATAAAAGATGTTTATTCTGTATTTTACTGCATTCAATACTTAAGATTGATTCGAGGACGAAATACCTTAAGTAGGTGGAGAATGTAGCAGCCCGGTTCCATTTTACAAGATTAAGTGATTTAAACATGTTAAGAAAGTGTCATATAATTTTAAAAGTGGAAAAACATGTTTAAGGAGTCATTATTTGGTAAAAATAAGTGGAAAATCGGATCCAAAACGTCCAAAAATGGTAGGTAAGATCCCAGGGGTCTCAGACAGTCCAGAAACAGCCAAACGAGAATGTTGCATCTGAAGCAGAACGTTGCGTCCGATGCAGAACAGACGCAATGAACTACTAACGGACGCAACGTTCCAGGTCAGGGACAGATGTGCAATTTGCTTGAAATTGGATCGACGTGTGGTAGGACAGGTGAAGAACGGATGCAACGTTCCTAGAACGGACACAACATTCTCCGCTTATAAATAGGGGTTCCGAGGGCCACATTTTTACACCAATTTCCAACTTCTCTCTCGATCTTTAGTGTATTCTAGGGGTTTTGGAGTGTTTCCAGCCTTTCTAGGCTTAGTCCGGAGGTTGGCAAGGCAGTCCAGGGTTGCTGCGGAGAGGTGCCCAAGTTCTGGGGCAGTCGTCATCAACGGGCTGACGACGGACGCAGGTATAGCTTTGACTCCTTATATTAAATAGGGAGTATGCTATAGCATAGTTAAGACTTTTAGAATAAGATTATAATGCATAAGTACTTTTCATTGTAGTGCGGATTATAGGCTTGAACACAATGCTGGTCTAGCTTGCCTAGTGTATAAGGTAATGAAGTATTATTTGAGATACCTAGATTGAGTATGCATGTATTATGTATTTGCATGAATTATGTGATTGCATGTTTTATATGCATTTATATACAACATGTCACGACTATATGTTGCATACATGAGCATATTGAGCCTTTACCTTAGAGGTATCCTGTAGTAGGGTTCTCACCCTACGAGTTTGTGGATGGTTGGATACGTAAGGCTTGTGTCAGGCCACCTTTATGGTTGGACACATGTACTAGTATCAGGTCACCATTATTCACTGGGTATATGAGCCACCTCCTGAGACGACGGCGTAGCGTGTTATATATCCTGGGCCCGGTCTATGAGCTTGTTTCTTGACCTGAGTGTCTTGGTACTCAGTTCACTTTAATACATGTACATATAATACCGTATACTCATACTCTCGTACTGAGCTTTTCATGCTCACGTCCCGTACTTTGTTGTATCTGGACACCCTATTCCATGGGGCAAGTCTGCGGCTGGACGATGCGGGTGGTTCCAGGAGGGCTTAGGCGTTGGATGACCAGCAGGACTTTGTCTAGGCTTTTGTTTCTGTTGTATTTGGGTTAATACACTGGTTTATTCGATATGGTTGTAAACTATATTTTAATTGTTGTTTAAGATTTCCGCTGTTATTTCTGATGATTTATTTGATTAAGTTAAATGCATGCTTAAGCTTCTGATTAGTAGGTGATCACGGTGCGGGTAACTACAGTTGGGTATGGTGTTGAAACATATAGAAGTCGATGCATTGTAGTCGGGGATTCACCACATACCTTTGGGTATGGATATCCTATGTGATATCATGTATTTGTAGTTTATAAATCTCTGATCAAATTATGTGGTAATTAATAAAGGAGTTTCTTATATTATACTTTCGATACAACTACTACATGACACATAGTTATCGATCCTTCAAACTCGATAGATGTAAACTTGAAGTGTGTGCTTGAGATCTTTGATCTTGTTTATATAAGAATTCAGTTGACTTTTAAAACTTTTGAGTGATTGAAAATTCTTAGAAAATCGTAATTGTTCGAGAGCATCATCAACTGAATTCCAACTTCTATTTATATAAGAATTTCTACTACGATCAATTTTTTCCAAAAATGATTTGCTTTCAAAAAATATTGGTTGTTCCTTTTTCCTCTTGTCCACGTCATCATTACTGTTTATAGTGCATGGTAGTGCATCTACAACCCTTCAATAAATCCATTGGTCTTGTATGAAAAACTTAATCCAAAAGAGGCTAGGCACAACTGATTGCCCTTCAAAAAAGTGACTTCCAAAATTTTAATATTATCCAAGTACAACAGCTTTGGTCCTTTACAATTAAGCTTGCTTCAGTTGAGTGTCCACAACTAGCTGAGGTGTCCATCCAGTTACGGTTCAGTCAAGGTTCCGAGTCCAATTATGGTTTATGGATACCATTTACTCAGTTTCTTCCTATTAACGTTCAAAGTTCATTTCAATTATTTAGTCCAGTTTAGTAATATCGGTTAATCTTATGCACAAAACACTTAGTGCGATATTTATCAGTTAAGCTTAGTCCAGTTTTTCCTTTAAAATATGTTAGCACCAAAACTTAATTGCTCCATCACAAACATATCTGCATTTTAGTTCAAAAGTTTCCGTAAACAACACCATTTGATTTTCCTGAAAAAAGGTGATCTCTTGGCTCATCTAAGAGTCCCTTCCGACTTGGAGATGAGAGTATTGAGCTAAGCTCAAAGTGGCTTCTCGATCTGAGGATGTCCTGAAACCACAAGCAAGAGTGTTAAAAGAGGACGGAAAGGTGTTTTTAGAATATCCCCTTCGACGTTCAAGTTAGATATCCTAATAGAGAATATATAGAGTGGTGTGTGTGAATGAGAGCAATTGAAGACCTCAACAAAAATATCAAACCATATTTATACGGGGATACCGGATTTGGTGTCAAATTTCCTTAACCGAAATCATTCCTTATAGGTATCATGGTCCCGTGTTCTTTGCAGAGATCTTGCTTAGTTTTTCCCTAAAGATAGAAGGTTGGGTCTCCCAAGTGATTAAGAACCTATTCTTCAGGTTGATCATGATGGATTGACGTGGACGCCTGGCCGACCTAAGAGTTAGAGACGGAGCCTTTAAAGGGATATGGTGGGCTGTAGCCCAGCCCAAATTTTCTTTTTACTACCCATATAATTTTTTATCCACCTCTAGCCTAGCCCAGCCCACCTTTTCAAGTCCAGCCCATCTCCATAAACCTTAATTTACACTCAGCGGCCTTTTCTGAATTGTGAAAATTTTCTTCTTCTCACGCCTGTGCCAACGCTGCATCGCAGGTTACCTTGATTTTTTAAATTTTAATTTTTTTTTTCTTTCTTCTTTCGGCTTTCTTAATCCTAAAATTCATGTGATCATCTGTTTCACCTTTGTGAAATTTTTTATTTGTGTGAATCAGTGTATGTTTATTTAATATTTTAATATGTATATCTGTAGTGACCCTTACCGAGATCACCTACTAATCAGAAACTTAAACATGCAATTAAATTAAGTAAAACAATAAACCAGAATAAAATGCGGAAGCAATAAATATTATACAATCCCAAGGAAAGGAATCTGTAAATACCCAAATAATTATACAACCATATCGAACAGTGTATAATCCCAAATACATCAAAAAATAAACCCTATGCAAAACACCAAGCCGGCCATCCACTGCCTAGTCCCTCCTCGATCCACCCGCCTCATCCAATCGCAAACCTGCCCCATGAAATAGGGTGCCCAGATACACAAAGTACGAGACGTGAGCATAAAATGTTCAGCACGAGAGTATGAGCATACTGTATTATATAAATGCATGGATGCAAGTGTACCGCCTACTGAAACTAGAGGCCAAGATCAAATAACAAAGACAGACCAGACCATGGTATGTAGCACGTTGTGCCGTCACTTTAGGAGGTGGCTCCCATACCGAATACCAGTGGATACTCCGGACCCAAATCGATGGAAGTCCATCCACTAACAGGATAGGGTAAAACCCTATAATACCCCAAGATATAGCTCGAAATGTAATATGCATGTGATAGTTGTGTTTGTGTTGTTTATTTTAATAGCATTTTGTTGTTGTTTTGCATGCATTTAAGTGTTTTAAATTGCGTATTTTGTTCATATTTCATCTTTCATGTCTTCGTTACATGTTTCCTGGTTTATGTTGTAGGATGTGACGTTTTGAAGATAAAAAAGGACAGAACCATTCTCGCTCGATCCGTGTTTTTCAACCAATCGAGCGAGCCAGATAGTGCATTTTGAGACAGAAAGATTGTCGATCGATCTGCGATAATTAACCGATCGAGCGACCGGGAAGAAAAAGGAAGGAACGGAATCAGAAACATTCTCGCTCGATCGGTTACATTACACCGATCGAGCGAGCGTCGCTATACGGGAAAGAGTTCTTGAATATGGAAACTCTTTTATTTTAGATTCTAGTCTTATTAGGTTTATTTTATTCCGTTTTTCACACATTAATTCTCAGACTTGGATATTCTCTTTGGCGGCTAGGTTTTGTATTCCAACTTTCATCAAGATTTCTTCCTTTCTTTTAATTTCTCTTGAGTTTTTCATGAATCGTTGTAGCTAAACTTTTAATACTTGGTTGAGAAAGACAAGCCTTTGATGTTTTTTATTCATGAGATTCGATTTTTATGCTTTAATCCTTGTTAAGTATCAATAGTTGATCTTTTTTATTTCATGTTTGTATGCGAAATTTTCGGATTGACCATTTTAGGATTTTTTTATGCAAACTACAGCTAAATTAGAATTCAAATCCGTAATTTTTTGAGTAAACTAATTTGTGAAGCAACTACGTTTGATATTTTCAGCTGTTGAATTTATTAAATCGTAGGAACAACTCTTAACTAGATTAAATACAATCGCTGGTATTTGTGTTGTCTAGATTCATCAGTTTTACTTGTTTGAATTAAATTTAAATCTAGATCGCTGGAATCCGGGTTAATTTATTGATAAGGGTTAATCTAGAACGCTGGTTTATAATTAACTAAGATTAAGGTGAAACAGGAATTTGATTTTCAATGATGAATATTTGATAGGATTAATTATTTTTAGGGAATCGATAAGTGAATGAATAAATATCAAGGGTATATTCGACCGATACCAAGGCTTGTTTCTTATTGATTTCTTCAATTTAATTGTCAATCTTGCATGATAGTGATAATATTTCTTTTTAATTGCTTAAATTTTCAGTAGTTAATTCTAAAACTCAAAAAACCCCCCTTATTTTATTTAGAACACGTTAAATTTTCCTTTTCTCGTGGGAACGATCCCTACTCACACTACTACATATTCTTGTTTATCTGATTGAGTTGGGTAATTTGGGCATGACGCGACTTAGCACTACCAGCATGCAGCATACAGTCATCTCATAAAATATGCACATAAAATCATGCAAGCACATAATACATGCATACTCAGTCAGGATATCTCGAACAATACTTTCGTACCTCAATTACTAGGCAAGCTCTACCAGCTCTAGATCCACGCCTATAGTCCGCACCACACTGAAAAATAATACTACTATCATTATATTACTCCAAAAGCCCTAACTAAGCTATTGCATACTCTTAAATATTTTTAGGAAGCAAAAGCTATACCTGCATCTGTCGTTAGCCCGTTGTTGTCGCCTGCCTCAAAACTAGGCCATAGCTCCGCTACAACGCCTGGATCGCTATGCCACTTCCGGATTCCCAATGAGACGCCTACAATTCTCTAAATCTAAGTTAGAAAGCTAAGGAATCGAGAGAAGAGAGGTGATTGGTGCACTTGAAAATGAATCTCGGCACCTCTATTTATAGACGGAGTTCGGAGCGTCCAGACATGATCGAACCGCACACGTCAGCCATGACATCACTTTGCTAACGTAATCAATGACATAATACTTGATCCCGATCAGACCGTCCAAACCTGCCGTTGGAGCACCCGATCTCGTTCGGAGCCTCCGATCTTTCCCTTCGGGGCATCCGAACCTAGGATTCTTAATTGCGATGAGTCCCGTAATCACCTTACTTGGTTACGGACTACTACATTCTCCCCCACTTAAGATATTTCGTCCTCGAAATCAGATCTTAAGTACTGAAAGTAAAAAGAACCTGCAGAAACATCTTTTATTCGAATGCAAACATTTTACAAGGTACAACTTAGTACAATACTGAAATAAAATCAAAATAACTCAGGATGTTCTAAACGCATCCTGCTCTCAAGCTCCCAAGTGGCTTCTTCAGTTCCTCGGCGCTGCCACTGGACTAGAACCAAAGGGATAACTTTATTCCGCAACACTTTATCCTTATGATCTAGGATACGAATCGGTCTCTCTACATAAGTTGTGAGACCTCGGTTCTAAACAACTATTAAGCATACAAGATCCAAGACCAAAGTAAGAAAGAAATTTTTTTTTAAAGGAGGCTGCGCTCGGGCGGGCAAAAACTGCCGCTCGAGCGCGTCCTAAACTCCAGCGCTGCTGGACAATAAAAAGGGGGGTGCGCTCGAGCGGGCAAAAACTTCCGCTCGAGCGTGCCCTAAAGTTCAGCGCTGCTGGATTACTCGAACTGGGGTGCGCTCGGGCTGCTAAAAACTGCAGCTCGGGCGCCCCCTGCAGCAGAAACAGAACAGATCAGAAAAAGCTTGGCAGCTCAAACTAAAAGTTATTCCATACATCAAACTCAAATTCATGCATTAAAAACATAACTTCTCCAGTTATTACATGAAATGCTAGCGTTGATCAACTACGAACCAGTCTATAACATGCAATAAGACTCGCATAATCGATACAACATAAACAACGAAGTTCGAGATCTAAACATGTTCTAATATAACTAGATAAACATATTGACACGACTTCTAAACCGAGTCTCACTTCTACAACTTTCCCTCAGAGCTAACCATGCCTCTTCTGACTTGTTCCTGCCCCACTTGTTGCCAAGTACACATACAAAACAAAGCAACAGCCGGATAACCAATGAGAATGATAATCACAGTAAAAACAACATATCAAGTAATACAACAATAAACATGCTTTCAAGATAACAACGAAATCAATAACGATGTAATGAAATGCATGTCTTTAAACCGGGATATCAAATCTGATAACGAGGGATTGCTGCTGTGCTTTTGGGATCCTGAGGGTGAGATTACGTAACGACTCACCGACTCACCCAATCGAGGTGGTGCCACGTATCCCACTCCTCTAGACTTTGAGCAACTATAATGAGTATACTAGCACTAGGTGAAACGACTACGACCTAGGCCACTCAATCATAGTTCCCAAACGTCTAAACAAAAAGGGCGGTTCGTCCCGCTGAAAACAAGATTGGCTCAAGATGAATGCATAACAGAAACATAAAACATAGCCATATAACAAAAGCTCAATCAAAACAACAAAACACAAGTTCCTCATGCTAGAACGAGTGTAGATGCAAGTATGTGATTTTAAGGGAAACTCGAGAACCAACTGTCCCGAGTATGCTATCCCGCTATCGATGTCTGCCTTTACCTTTCAATGCAGTAGTTCCAACTCTGGATAAGCTGCAACAAAAGGTTTAATCAACAACTAAACAATCCAACAACAAAGGCAACGGTTCAAGGTAATCTCTTTACCGTTCTTCGTCCAATTCTCGATGACCAAATGCTGCTAACACAGGGCTTGACAACTCCAAACGAATCTGTTCAGATACAATTTGATGATCAATAACCACGATCAACTTACAAGCCAAGATCACAACTCAAAAACGGTTCGAAATCCCCAAAACTCAAACCGACGGCATAACGGCTATAAACTGAACAAACCGGAAACGCAGACAGCAGTTCAATACTGATATCAACTCATATCAAAGCCAATACAATCAAAACAAGGCAAACCCAACAAATCTCAAAACCATAATTTTCGAAAAAGGCTTCCAAAAATCATAACAAATCCGAACGTCGCTCTATTTCAAAACCGACAGATAATAAACGATCAGAACTTTGCCAAGAACAACATACTAGAATCTAAATCAACTCTAACAACCTCCGAAAAACAAAACATATCCGATCGGAGAAATACTTACGGTATAACGGAGCTCTCACTGCAGTGATCACTAATCTGCCTTCAGAAATAGTTTTCAACGGCTGGATCGAGCTCGGACTGAAATCTAGAAGCTTGGAAAAGGTTGGAGGCGTCTTCAATGGTGGAGCACGGCTAGGGGAGGAAGATAGAGTGCCAAGAATAGTCAACCCTTGCTAGATATTATAACAATTTCAATATTTGCGTTTTAGTCCCTGAAAAATCTAATTTTTGCAAAATAGACCCTGATCAAAATCAAGTCGGCTCGTGAACTCTGTAATCTCCGATTAACTCAAATAAACTCATTTAAGATAAAAATGGGGCGTTACATAAGTCAAATCAGTATCCACCTGAACTTCAGACGACTGCAAAATATGAGACTGATCTGCCACATACCGTCGCAACAGGGATAAGTGAAACACGTCATGGATACTGGACAAATACGGTGGCAAGGCTAACCGATAAGCCAAATCACCAATGCTCTCCAAGATCTCAAATGGACCGATAAATCTAGGAGACAGCTTACCCTTGAGACCAAATCTGAGAATCCTACGGAAAGGTGAAACTCTCAGAAATACCTTTACCCCAACATTGAACTGCAGAGGTCTACGCTTAGTATTAGCATAGCTGGCCTGACGATCCTGTGCAGTCTTAATCCGTTTCTTGATCTGATCAACAATATCTACTGCCTGCTGAACTAATTCTGGTCCCTCAGCCTGTCTCTCTCCCACTTCTTTCCAAAAGAGTAAAGTACGACAACGTCGTCCGTACAATGCCTCAAAAGATGCCATCCCAATGCTACGATGGTAGCTGTTGTTGTACGTGAACTCAATCATTGGCAAATGATCATGCCAGGCTGAACCAAAATCCATAGCACACGCCCGAAGCATATCCTCTAAGGTACGGATAGTGCGCTCTATCTGTGCATCTGTCTCCGGGTGACAGGCAGTACTCAAACTCAGAGTAGTGCCCATGGCACGCTGAACGCTCCCCCAGAATCTGGAAGTAAACCCGGGGTCTCGATCGCTGAAAATGCTCACCGGCACTCCATCAAGTCGAATAATCTCCTGAATTTACAACCGAGACATACGATCCACATTGTACTCTCGACTATAGGGAATGAAATGCGCTGACTTGGTGAGTCGGTCCACCACAACCCAGATAGCATCACAATTCCTTGAGAATACCGGCAAATGGGTATCAAAATCCATCGTGATAAGCTCTAATTTCCACTCAAGAATATGTAGACTGTGAAAAAAACCTTCAGGTCGTCGGTTCTCTGCCTTGATTTGCTGACAAACCAGGCATTTAGAAACATACTAATACACGCTGCATTTATTCCCTTCCACAAAAAACTAGTACGTAGATCCGTGTACATTTTGTTGATCCCTGGATGAATACTCAACTTAGTGCGATGTGCTTGAGACAAAATCTTCCCCAAAGATCCTCATCCTTCGGGATCCCAAGCCGACCCGACAAACACAAAAAACCATCTGAATGATAGTGAAATTCAGACGTACTACCCTCGTTGGCTAGACAGGCCAAATGCTGGATCTTAGAATCAGACATCTGAGCATCCCGAATCCGCAAATACAAAGCTGGCTCAGATAATATCGCAAACAACTGGATACTCTGCATACCCTTCTTGTGCTTGAAGGTATACCCGGAAGAAGAACAATCCTCGATCTCACGAGACATCGATTAAGTCTGAAGTGCGGATAATCGCACCTTGCGACTCAAGGCATCCGTAGTGAGATTAGCAGCTCCCAGATGGTACTTAATCTCGCAATCATAATCCTTCAACAAGTCCATCCAACGTCTCTGTCTCATGTTCAATTCTTCCTGAGTGAACAAATACTTGAGACTCTTGTGGTCTGTGAAGATCTCAAATCTCTCGCCATAGAGATAATGACGCCAGATCTTCAAAGCAAACACAATAACTGCCAACTCCAAATCATGCACTGGATATCTATCCTTGTGAACCTTCAACTGTCAAGAATCATATGCGATCACGTGTCCATGCTGATTCAGAACACAACCTAGCCCCTGAAGAGAAGCATCTGTGTAGACCACATACCCTCCCGATCCTGACGGTAATGCCAACACAGGCGCAGAAGTCAACCGTCGTCAAAGCTCACAAAATCTCTCCTCACACTATGAGGACCACTTGAAATCAACACCTTTACGAGTGAGCTGAGTCATAGGTCAAGCTAGCTGAGAGAAATTCTCAATGAAGCGACGATAATATCCTGCTAGACCCAGAAAACTACGGATCTTAGCAACCATTGTCGGACGCGACCAGTTCAACACAACTTCACCCTTACTCGGATCAACATAAATTCCATCCTTGGATATGATATGGCCAAGAAAAATCACTCGATCCATCCAGAACTTACACTTACTCAATTTTGCGTACAATTGCTCATTCCAAAGAGTCTCCAATACCAACCACAGGTGAGAATCATGCTCATCTGCATCACTCGAATATACCAGAATGTTGTCAATAAAAACCACGACAAACTTATCCAAAAACTCATTGAAGTTACGGTTCATCAGATCCATAAATATATCCGGCGCATTAGTCAAACCGAAAGGCATCACTAGAAATTCGTAATGCTCATAACGAGTGCGGAATGCAATCTTGGCTACATCTTGATCTCGGACTCTCATCTGGTGATACTCAGATCTCAAGTCAATCTTGGAGTACATCGAAGTACCCTGCAACTGATCAAACAGGTCATCAATATGAGGCAAAGGATACTTGTTCTTCACAGTAACCCGATTCAACTGCCGATATTCAATGCACAACCGCATCGACCCATCCTTCTTTTTCACAAAGAGATCAGAAGCTCCCCAAGGAGATATACTAGGACGAATGTACCTCTTATCTAAAAGATCCTACAACTGATTCTTCAACTCTCGCATCTCTGATGAAGCCAGACGATACAGTGCTCGAGAAATAGGCAAAGTGCCCGACATTAACTCTATGCCAAACTCGACTTCCATAACAGGTGGAAAACCCAAAATCTTATCAGGAAATACATCTGGTAATTCATTAACAACTGGAATACCTCCTATACCAACACTCTCAGTAGACGAATCAACTGCATAAATGAGGTAGCCTTCTCCGCCAGACTGTAGAGCTAGACAGGCTCTCAAAGTTGATACCAAAGGCATCGGAGGTCGCGCTCCCTCACCATAGAAAAAACCAGCTATCACCCTCAACTGGATGAAAACGTACCAACCTCTGAACGGTAGTGTGCGAACTCGATCCTGAACCTAAACCAGAACCGCCCCCTCCAGCTAGTGGACAATCCCTCCGGAGATGACCAACCTCTCCACATCGGAAGCACGCTCCAGAAGCTTTAAGACATTTTTTCGTCGAAAGATTCTTCCCACAATGATCGCACTTCTCTTTCTTTCCAAAACGTACAATGCCACCGGAACCAGAAGAAGAAGAAGATCGAGATTTCTTAAAAGACTGTGCACGGGGACCCAAAGAACTCACAAGTCTAGACTGAGAGAAAGACCTATTACGCCTAATGCTATCCTGTGCCTGGTGACATCGGCTCACCAACCCCTCATAAGTCATGTCGTCACCAACCGCCACCCGGTCGTGGATCTCTGGATTAAGGCCTTGAAAAAACAGATTATACTTCATCTCAGAGTTGTCAGCAATCTCAAGGCAGTAGGATAACAAGTCGAAAAACTTCTGCTGGTACTCGTCAATCGACATAGCTCCCTGATGTAGACTCAACAACTCACTCACCTTCGTCTGAAAAATTGCAAGAGGAAAATACAGGTTCTGAAAAGCTGTGCGAAACTTGGCCCAAGTAGCAACTCCTCTCGCCGCAATGAATGGTGCAGAAGTGGACCTCCACTACTTATGGGCTCGCCCATCCAAGAGATAACCAAGCATCTCCATCTTCTGCTCCTCGGTACAGCGGAATGTCTGAAAACAACTCTCCATGCGCTCTTACCAGTTCTCAGCATCCTCAGGAGTCTCACCTCCAACCAAGGACTTAGGAGCCATCTGCATGAATCGATGCATACTGAAACGACGATGATCATCACGATGACGATGATGGCGCTCTCGACGACGACCACGATCATCATCTCCCCAGCGTCCACCTCCACTACCATGGCTACTCTGATCATCGTAATTCGCCATCTACAAAATTTACCTCATGTTTATCTTATGCTAAATCTAAATCCCAAGATTACTATGCATGCTCTGATACCATAAATGTAGTGACCCTTATCTAGATCACCTACTATTCAGAAACTTAAGCATGCAATTAACTTAATTAAAACAGTAAACCAGAATAAACTGCGGAAGCAATAAATATTATACAATCCCAAGGAAAGAAATCTGTAAATACCCAAATAATTATACAACCATATCGAACAGTGTATAATCCCAAATACATCAGAAAATAAACCTTATGCAAAACACCAAGCCGGCCGTCCACTGCCTAGTCCCTCCTGGATCCACCCGCCTCATCCAATCGCAAACCTGCCTCATGGAATAGGGTGTCCAAATACACAAAGTATGAGACGTGAGCATAAAACACTCAGCACGAGAGTATGAGCATACTGTATTATATAAATGCATGGATGCAAGTGTACCTCCTATTGAAACTAGAGGCCAATGATAAGATAACAAAGACAGACCGAGCACTGGTATGTAGCACGTTGTGCCGTCGCTTCAGGAGGTGGCTCCCATACCGAATACAAGTGGATACTCTAGACCCAAATCGATGAAAGTCCATCCATTAACAGGATTTGGTAAAACCCTATAATACCCCAAAGATATAGCTCAAAATGTAATATGCATGCAGCATACAGTCATGTGATATGCACATAAAATCATGCAAGCACATAATACATGCATACTGAGTCAGGATATCTCAAACAGTACTTTCGTACCTCAATTACTAGGAAAGCTCTACCAGCTCTAGGTTCACACCTATAGTCCGCACTACACTGCGAAATGATACTACTAACATTATATTACTCCAAAATCCCTAACTAAGCTATTGCATACTCCTAAATATTTTTAGGAATCAAAAGCTATACCTGCGTACGTCGTCAGCCCGTTGTTGTCGCTTGCCTCAAAACTAGGCCACAGCTCCGCTATGACGCCTTGATCGCTATGCCACTTTCAGATTCCTAATGGAACTCCTAGAATTCCCTAGATCTAAGTTAGAAGGCTAAGAAATCGAGAGAAAAGATGTAACACCCGGTATTTTAAATACGTAAATCCGCATGCATAATTAGGGTATTTAATTATTTAAAATTGTGATTTATAGGTTAAATAATTATGTGAATTATTTGTGCATGATTTAATTTATTTTTTTAAGCATTTAACCCATAATTAGTGATTTTTAGGATTTTTAGTATTTTAATTATTTTATCGCTTAGACGGGACCGTGGACGGACGAGATGACAATTTTCTATCCAATTTATTTCATGAGCCTTTTAAGAGCCCAAAAATATTATTTTGAGTTTTATTACCTCAAAAATTTTAGTATTTAATTTTATATAATTTTAGAAGTCCATTTTTATCCAAATTTAGCCATTTTAATGACTTTTAATTATTTTTAAAATTCCCTTAAATTGTAATTTCGGGATTTTTATATTTTTAATTTAAGTTATCAGATTTTAACTTTTATTTGGAGTTTTAAAATTTTATATTTTATATTTAAAACTTTTAATTATTCTTAATTACCTAAAACCTATTTTTATTAATTAAAAATCAAAACCTAATCTACCCAAACCCACCCCTCACCCGATCACTCACACACACAGCCGCCACCCTACTGTTCATCCTCCTCCTCAACCAAGCAGCCCCAAGGAAGAACACCATAGCCACGTTTTTGAAGATCCAAAGCTTGTCGTCGTCGCCCCGTCGTCCCGGAATCGTCCCACGCACCTGTTTCTCTTCAAACTTCGGTGCTAGGCATGTTTTTCTTCTGAATTTTCGTACCTATCAGTTATTATGGTGTGTGTATGATGTATGCATCTAAATCTTTAAAGATTTTTCAGAACACATCGGCTTTCATGGAGTCGAGCATTGTAGTGTGGTTTGAATGATTCATGTTCACGTTTTGATGTCATGGGTGCGTTCTAGCTGCTGGCCAGGGTCCTTAGGGTGTCCTAGGTGTGTCTGGACTCGAATGGCTCGAATGGCTCGAGCCAAACGAGCCCAGGGAACCAACTGCTGCAGATCGGCCAAGAGGAGTCGCAGAATAGGGTTCTGTGGGAAGGGGATCGGGTTCGGTCCTATGGGGTGCATGGGCCGGGGTCAGGGGCTAGGTTCGAACCGCCCAAACGTGGGCTACGTCTGGGCGGCGAGGCTCCGGCCAGGGGTGGCCGGAGCAGGGCGGCAGTAGCCCTAGAAGGGCTGCTGCTCGCGACGGGTCGAGAAAAACGAGGGAGGGGCAGATTGGGTTCGGGCTAGGGTTTTCAGTTGGGTCCGGGTTGGGTTTGGTGGTCCGAGTCGAGTCAGCGGGTCATGGGTTAAGTTAGTTGGGTTCGGGTCCAGGTTAAGTTAGTTGGACTCGGGTATTTTTATTTTTAAGTTTTTAGTTTAATTAAGGGTTTAATGGGCCTAATTAAATCTCAAAATTTAATTGTGCTCCATTTAATTATTTTGGGTTGAACTTAATTATTTGGGCTTAATTAATTTAATTAAGTGATCCCACTAATTTTTATGGGCTTTAGGGCCCATGAAAGTTATTGGACCAGTCTTTGGGCTTTTGGGCCCATTGGGCCAGAATTTATTGTTAATGGGCTTGAATTATTTAATTGGGCTTAGAATAATTTTATTGGGCTTAAGTATGTTAATGGGCCAATCTCAGTGTTAATGGGCCAGATTTAAGTAACTGGGATTGAGTGTTAGGGCCAGCAGTCCAGAACAATCCATGAGAAATTGCATGTGTCCTGATTATATATTTAATTATTTTTATGCATTGAAGTTATTTTAATATGTATATGTTAGTATGAAATTAAATTAAATATATATGAAGGACACACATTTTATTTAAGTACATGCATTCATGAAATAATTTTATGTACGATTAAATGTTTAAGGTTGAGCAATAAGAAAATATTTTATGTTGAAATTTGAAGTAGTGTGACAATTTGAGATTTGAGGGGGATTCGTCCCCATATGTGAACTATTGAAGGGCAGTTTACTGCCAATTTAAGAGGTGATTCGTCACCGCCACGTACGTTGGTTTCCACGCTGATCAGTATTTGATGTATGATTTAAGGTTACACTATGGATACAACCATGCGATGTTAGAAAATAATTTGCTCAACAATATTTATGTATTATGTTATTTAAGTTAATTTAAGTTATGATATGTATGATATTTTTAAGCATGCTCATTCATGTATATGTTATGTATTAGTAGTAAATTGATTTAAATTATTTTAAACCCTTGTTATGTTAGCATGTTGGGCCTCTAGGCTCACTACACTGGTATGGTGCAGGTGAGTACGTAGAGGAGGATGTAGCTCCTACCGGCGGCGAGGACATATGAGCGAACATGCAGTGACCCCGTGACCGTGATAGATGTCTGAGTCACATTGCATGTTTTGAATATTTCAGCACGTTAAATATTTTTATTATTTTTCAGGGATTGTGGGTTGGAATATTTTATTTAAATATTTTCAGTGCATGCAAACTTTAATCATTTTATTTATGCAGTATTTTAATTCAATATTTGACTCAGATATTTATTTTATTAAAGAATGCATTTTTATTTAAGTTATTTATTTATTTATTTATTTATTTTAAATCTTTTTATTCTGTGCGTATATGTATGGGCATATATGTACATATTTTATTTAGTAAGTATAAAAAAAAAAAATTTCCGCATATTTATTTAATAATTAGAGAGTTAGGGTCGTTTCAGTTGGTATCAGAGCACGGTCCTTGGAGGGGTCATTACTGCTATGCGAGCTCAGAAATCCACGCTACCGGTCTGTAAGTTTTAAGTGTTTATAGCATGTTTTATTTTAAGAATTTAAGTTAGCATTAATTTTAAACCCCTTAGTTATGCATGGAGATTTACGTAAGGAAATATGTGGTGGTGCAAAATGCCTCCCAGACCGATGAACAGACGTGGGGGATCTCCACCTACACCTCCACCTCCACCTCCGCAGAACCCTCTAGCAGCATTGGAGCAGGCCAATGCGAATATGATGGCGGGTATTACTGCTCTGTTAGAGCAGCAGGCTACACGTCCTAGGTTGTCCCATGAGGAGGACGTTGCTGAGAGGTTCCAGAAGAAGGGACCCAAGGAGTTTTCTGGTACCACCGATCCTTTGGTGGCTGAGGGGTGGATTCGCTCTCTGGAGTCCATCTTTGCTTATATGGGGATCACAGACGCCGACAGGGTGAACTGTGCGACATATATGCTGAGGGGAGTCGCAGCTCTTTGGTGGGAGGGTGCTGTCAGGGGAGTTCACCTTCCTACACTGTCTTGGGCAGAGTTCAGGCGTATCTTCTACGCCAAGTATTTCACTGAGGATGTGCGCAGTCGCATGATCCGGGAGTTTATGAGTCTCCGTCAGGGGGAAAAGTCAGTGGTTGAGTATGTGAGACAGTTCGAGAGGGGCTGTCGCTTTGTGCCTCTGATTTCAGACAGTCCACCGGGGAAGTTGAGGCAGTTTGTGGAGGGATTGAAGGCTGATATCAAGCATGATGTTCGCATGGCAGACGTCCTTACTTATGAGTCTGCAGTCAGTAGAGCCTTGCGTTTCGAGGAGGGTCGGAGAGAGATCCAGAGGGAGCAGCAGGGTAAGAGATAGTTTCAGGCTGGGTATCAGCGACCACCTTCGCAGCCTCCTGCGAAGAAGCAGTTTACTGGGCCGGCTAAGGGCCCGAATCCACAGCAGAGGCCGCAGCAGCAGAGGCCACAGCAGCAGAGGGGCGGGGCCCCTAATGCCATAGGTTTTCCTACTTGCCCGAAGTGTCAGAAGATGCATTCGGGACCTTGTCTATTGGGAGCAGGAGTTTGCTACCACTGTAGGGAGTCAGGGCATCAGATAGCTAACTGCCCGAGGAAGAAGAACACTGCTGGTAGAGTGTTCGTCATGCAGGCCGAGGAGGTAGATCCAGACACCTTCTTGATCACCGGTATAACTTACCCCTAGCATTTTAATAATTTTCCTTTGGTTAAAATTTTCGTCTTTCTTTTGGAATTGTTGTTGTTTGGGTTATTTAACTGCATGTTAGAATAAGAAGCATGTTTCTACTTGTGATTAGAATTAAGGGTTGTTAGTGACTCGTTGGGGGAAATTTTAGTAGTGGTATGAAAATTGTTGGAAATTTTCTGCGTGCAGGGAGAATTCTATTTGGAGGCAACTCCACGTTTGCGTTGCTAGATTCTGGGGCTACGCATTCGTTTATCTCCCTGGAGTTTATCAGGCGGATAGGCATCACACCTGAGAGTATTGACAGTGGGTATGATGTTACTATGCCGTCAGAGCAGATTATTTCTACCTCGTGAAAGAGTGGGTGCCCGGTGAGCCAACTTGTGGCTAAGGGCTTTGATGACTCTTTGTATAAACAATCTTTTGTTTAATATAATTTACACTTTTATTAATGGCAATGACTTTATCTTTCTTCATATTGTTATATTGTGATATACTATTGTTGTTTTGATAAAGACCTTGAATATACTATAGTGTATGTAAGATGTGGTAGTACATGGGGATGTCTATCATGAAACACATCTTATAGTCACTGTATATTCTAAATTGTTCCTAGTCGATTGAGCCGTCCGTTAATAAGGATAAGGATCGCTCGAGTTTGAGACTAGCATTTGCGATGCAGAGTACCACGTTTCATTGGTAAGGAACATAGAGATGTTCGAAGCATGCAAATGGATATTCATACGATGAATGATCGAACTACCCTATTCGGACTTTCCAAGTGGTTATCACTTATCGAGTTGATAAAGTCCGCGGTTTTGGTTGTACACCATTAGTCCTTACTACTTGAAACATCATTGAGACTCTATATGCTAGTACTGTGCTTTGACTCGTTTACCGACTCTATTGGGGTCATCAGGTGTCGGGATTGGGTACAGTTACAACACATATAGGAGTCGATGCTTTGTTGTCAAGGATTCACCACATACTTGCGAGTGTGGATATCCTATGCGATCTGAGGAGATATTAGTGTGACGAATCTCTGGCCAGAGTACATGATGTGTTTTAAGAAATGGTTTCTTAGTAGCACATGCGATGTCACTATTTGATCTTCAAGATGTATTGCATAGTTATCGAATCTAGAACGACTCTCGATTTACCAATGGTTGTTGATTCGATCGGGATATATGGATGAAGGGACCGTACTGTACGCTAACCAAAATCTATTGGTTCTTGCAGGCACTATCAGTGATACCTAGGGAATCATGGGGCGATGTTGCTAGGCGCTCTTACCATGATTCGATGGGCAAGTCGGAAATTGTTGTTCCGAGTCACAAGGAGTTGTGAGCCCACGGCTAGATGTATCCCTGAACCATTGAGGGTCACACAGAGTAATGGATTTTTAATCCCCGTTGAGATAGTTAAATTTAAAGAGTTAAATTTAATGAACAAAGAAGTGGGACTTCTTATTTAAGAGTAGAGGAGTAAGGTTTCCTAAAATGACATAGGGATGGGCATTTTTTAAAACCACTGAATTCGGATTCAGAAAAATTTATCTTGACTTTAAAAGATGCAGAAATGGTTTCTGTGAACATTGGTAAAATCGGTTTATCAATCAGAGTCACGATGAATTTTATATTAATTTCTGAACATGCGGGCTTTGCTTGTCAGGCTTGAACTTATGACTAATGGACCCTAAGCTGTTAGCAGCCCACATTATAAATAAGTTATTGCAGTACAGAAATTACACAAGAGAGGTCACAAAATATTTTGAAAACCCTAGCCTTGTTTTCTCGAAGTGGCCGCCCCCTCCCTCTCTCTGTCGGAAAAATCCAGCCTGTGAATTTTGAATTTGCAGTCTGGTTTAACGGATCAAATTCGTTAATTCTCTTCGTAGAAACTTTTGATAGATTTTCTAGTGCAATCTATCAGAGGGATTAAATCTCTGTTCGTGGACCTGATTGAAGAACAGTTCGTCCATCAGTTCCTGGGAGATACAACAAGAGGAGAGCAATCTGTTGGTGTCCATAATCTTGATTCGAGATTGGAGGTAAAAATTTATAATTGTTATTTAATTTTTACACACACAATTTAATCGTAAAGTTTTGATACCCATTATGGAATCGTTCCATATAAAATTTTAAACTTCCGCTGCAACGGGTATCAATTCTGATTGATCTGATCGCCGTTCTCCAACAGTGGTATCAGAGCCAGGTTGCTCAGATCAAGCGATTAAATTAATCGATTGTACAAAAATTTTTTAAGCCTCGGTTTTTGAAACAAAATAAATTTTTTTTTAAATTAAAAATTTTTCGGGCAAAAACACGGGCAGCGATTGGATCGCTGCACGGGGGGGCAGCGATCGTCGCTGCCCGGCCCGAGCCCTTTTGGGGCGCGGGCAGCCCGGGAACGTCCCGGGCGGCCCGCGGAAAAATTAATTTTTAATTTTTAAAATTAAAATTTTAATATGTTAAAATTCTATTTTTGGTCCGATCGAAAAAATTTTTTGATTGGTCCACGAGGTGTCGGATCGAATTGTTCACGTCCGAAAGTTTTAAAATTGATTTTTGGATAAATTTGAATTTTTGGAAAATTTATAAATTTTATCCGTTAAATCAGATTTTATGAAATTAATTATTTTTGGTACAATTGATGATAAGATATGATCTTATGGAAATATTGAGTAAAATATGATTTTATGTATAAAATTGGATTTTATATGTAAAATATGATTTTATTTGATAAAAAGATAAAATATGATTTTGTATGTAAAATAAGATTTTATATATGGAATATGATTTTATCCTTTTAATTTAAATTGTCATTGCATGTTATCAAATAAATTAATTTTGAATTAAATATTATTGGATAAGGATGATCGATTGCCATGACCAATTTTGTAGGTGTATGTTAGAAATTTACATTTGTTTTTATTGTTGTTGGATTTATTAATGGGCCTGGTTTATGGCCCAATATGAATTGTCATATGTAATAAAAGTGGGCCTGGTTTATGGCCCGTTCCCACCCCTTGAAATGTATCCCCTACTTGTCATGGTTATTTATTGTAAATACATTAGACTTAGTGGGAGATAAAGATTTGAAGATGGAGGTGGGCCCAGCAGACAATAAAGACAGAAGAAATATAAATTGGAAGCTCAATGTAATAGGATTGCATTGCATACTGCATATTACCTAGGATTGGACTAAGACTCGTGATTGGCAACCACAGGTCGATTAGAAATGGAATCGATCATCCTATATAATATATGATATTATCGTTGTATGCATGTTTTAGACTAAATTGTGTGAATCCGGCAAGCATACAAAATTTATAAAATGATGAGATAAATTTTCAAAATTAAAATCCCTCATTTTAAATATGATTTAAAATTGATATCAAGATAAATAAAGGAAATTTAAAATTGTTTAAATGTTCCTACCTTCCATCAACGATCAATGTATGAGATGCTACCCGTGGATACGGTCCGGCTCATATTATTGGGGGGGCCCGTTCGTCGAAAAGCTGTACATTGGATCGACACATGTTGTAAGTTGGGTGGAACTCCCATGGGATCGGCTCATATTATTGGGGGATCCACATGGCGACCGTCCATCACAACTTAATATTGATGGGTCATCTTGACATGTCACAATAAACGCGCGTCATATTATTGGGCCCTTATTGGACATGAGGTAAAAACGTGGAGGTTGCTTTGGAAGCAATTGGGCTCTACCTTTTGAAAATTATGGTTGGCTGATATTATTCGGGACCATAGTTTGTCAATTGGACTCCATGTTCTCACTAAGGAAAACAGTTTTCCGTTTTCACTAGAGGGTAGTGAAATCGTTAAAATAGTGGGAGTGAGATTCATAAAATAAATTTTGCCTATTTTATGTCTTAGTAAATTAATTAAACAATCACTGATATTTGTCTGTTTTTTTCAGTATTTCATAAAGATGAATTCGCGTAATCCACTTTTATCTATCCTCGAACAAAATAAACTGACTGGCGCAAACTATACAGAATGGTTCCGTAAGTTGAAGATTGTCTTGACCTCGGAGAAGATGCTCTACGTGTTAGAAAAATCTCCTCCGAAGGAAGCACCAGCTGACATAAGTCCGGAAGAATTGGCCAAACTTGATACATGGTGGGACCAAGATATCAAGGCCAAATGCTATATGCAAGCCTCGATGTCTGATGAACTCCAGAGGCGATTTGAGGACACCGTGAATGCTGCTGACATTCACGTACAACTCAAGGAACTTTTTGGGGCTCAATCGAGAGCTGAAAGGTTCGCTACTGTAAAAGAGCTAATGACGTGTCGCATGCATGAAGGGACTTCGGTCCGTGATCATGGGATACGAGTGATTTGGCTCATACAAAAGTTGGTAACGCTTGATTTGGTGTTGGAGCATGAACTCAACGTGGACTTATTGCTTCTATCACTTCCTTCATCGTTTGACGGTTTTGTGATGAACTTCAATATGAACAAGATAGAGGCCACCCTTGAAGAGATGGTCAATATGCTTGTCACATATGAAGCCACACTAAAGAAGAATAAACCGGTACTCTTGGTTGGCTCATCTTCTAACTCTAAGAAAGGACCAAGTGGAAAGGGTAAGAAACGTTCTGCCCCGCCCAACAAGATTGTACCAAATAAGAAGGGAAAGGCCAAGGCTTCAATTGGGATAAAAGATGAAAACGTTTGCCATTACTGCAAGAAACCCGGTCATTGGAAACGTAACTGCAAGGAATACCTCGAACAGTTGCGAACTGCAAAGGGTATGTTTTACATTGAAATAAATGTTTCGCTTAATACTTCTTCTTGGATATTGGATACCGGATGTGGATCTCACATTTGCAATGATTTGTAGGTGATGACAAGAAGTCGTAAGCTAAGGATGGGTGAGACCCAGCTAAGGCTCGGGAATGGTTCTAGAGTCGAAGCCAAAGCTATAGGAGACATTTATTTAGTTTTGCAAAACAATTTTAAGTTATTTTTGAGAGATGTTTTATATGTTCCGGATTTGGTCAAAAACATTATATCTATTTCTATGCTTGATAGAGATGGTTTTTCTTGCAATTTTGTAAATGGGATTTGCAATATTTACAAGAATGAATGTTTGATTGGAAATGGACAACTTGAAAACGATCTATATAGCTTAAAATTAAAAGACGTTCCAATTAATTATGTTGATAAACCGGTAACAACAATTAAAAGGAAGGACGATAGTCAAAAGCCGGCAAACCTTTGGCATGCTAGGCTAGGTCATATTTCCTCAAGGAGGATGAACAAGCTAGTGGGAGAGGGCATGTTTGATATGTATGATATTAACTCTCTACCTACTTGTGAGTCCTGCCTAAAGGAAAAAATGACTAAATCTCCTTTCAAATGGAAACCTGAGCGTAGTCAAAATCTGTTGGATTTGATCCATACAGATGTTTGCGGTACATTTAGGATTGGTACTAAATGTGGCAACACCTACTTCATTACCTTTACTGATGATCATTCTAGGTATGGGTATTTATATTTAATGAAATATAAGTCTGAAGCATTTGAAAGGTTCAAAGAATTCAAGGCTGAAGTAGAAAACAAACTAGGTAAAAGCATTAAGGCACTTCGATCGGATCGAGGTGGAGAATACTTAAGTACCGAGTTTTTGGACTATCTAAAAGAGAATGTGATTCTATCTCAGTGGACTCCTCCTATGACACCTCAGCTTAATGGTGTTTCGGAGCGTCGCAATCGAACTTTGTTGGACATGGTTCGATCCATGATGAGCTTCACTGAGCTCCCACCTTCGTTTTGGGGCTACGCGCTTGAAACGACGGTATTGTTATTAAACAACGTCCACACTAAAGCAGTAAATAAAACACCATACGAGTTATGGAATGGCAAAGCTCCTAAGTATTCGTACTTGAGGATTTGGGGATGTTCTGCTTACGTGAAGCAGACAGTGGGAGATAAGTTGGATAGTCGATCCACCTTATGTTATTTTGTAGGGTATCCGAAGAATTCAATCGGATATTATTTCTATCATCCTGCTGAAACAAAAGTGTTTGTTTCAAGGAATGCCACCTTCTTGGAGAAGGAGTTCTTATTGGATAAGAAAGGCAAGATGATGGAACTCGAAGAAATTCGAGAAGAACCCGAGATACAAAATAGCGATCCTACACCTCAAGAATCATCACAAGACATGCCTATTACTAGGAGATCCGAGAGGACTTCTAGGCCTCCTATTAGATATGGTCTTCTTCTTGAAGGGGATCAAAGTGAACCCGACATTGGATGTGATCCAAGAAACTTCAAGGAAGCAATTTCTGATGCGGATTCAAATTTATGGCTTGAAGCTATGCAGTCGGAAATAGATTCGATGCATACAAACCAAGTTTGGTCTTTAGTAGATCCTCCCGATGGAATTGTTCCAATAGGGTGTAAATGGATCTACAAGAGAAAGCTTGGGCCTGATGGTAAGGTATTGACCTACAAGGCGCGATTGGTGGCGAAAGGTTATACTCAAAGACAAGGAGTTGACTATGATGAAACCTTTTCACCAGTTGCAATGTTCAAGTCCATAAGAATCCTTATTGCCATAGCTGCTTGGTATGACTATGAGATATGGCAAATGGATGTGAAGACTGCATTTCTTAATGGAAACATTAAGGAAGAGATCTATATGACGCAGCCTGAGGGATACACATCCATGGGAAGCGAGCATAAGGTATGCAAGCTTCAGAGATTAATCTATGGTCTAAAACAAGCATCAAGAAGTTGGAACAGAAATTTGATGAAACAATAAAGGATTTTGGTTTCATCAAGAACCCGGAGGAACCATGCGTGTACAAGAAAGTAGTTAAGGATGCTGTGACATTCTTAGTACTTTATGTTGATGACATCCTACTCATTGGGAATGATGTAGGGATGTTGCAGTCAACAAAGATATGGTTATCAGGTAGATTCTCGATGAAGGATTTGGGTGAGGCATCCTATATTCTAGGGATACAGATCTATAGAGATAGATCTAAGAGAATGATAGGACTTACTCAAGCTACTTACATCGAAACCATATTGAAAAGGTTTTCAATGGATGGGTCCAAGAGAGGACATCTACCTATGTGTCATGGAGTTTCTCTATCCAAGTCTATGTGTCCCAAGGCTGATGAAGAGATAGAGAAAATGACACATGTACCATATGCGTCAGCCATAGGTAGTATCATGTATGGGATGATATCTACCAGACCAGATGTAGCATTTGCTCTGAGTGTCACGAGCAGATATCAAGCTAATCCCGGTCAAATGCATTGGAAAGCCGTGAAGGACATTCTTAAGTACTTACGAAGGACTAAGAATATGTTCATGGTATATGGAGGAAGAGAACTAAAATTGGAAGGCTATACCGACTCTAGCTTCCAAAGTGACGTGGATGACTCGAAGTCAACCTCTGGATTTGTGTTCATGCTCAATGGCGGTGCTGTCTCTTGGAAGAGTTCCAAGCAGGACACCACAGCGGATTCCACCACTGAGGCAGAATACATTGCAGCATCAGCTGCTGCTAAAAAGGCCGTTTGGATGAGGAATTTCGTCCAAGAGTTGGGAATCATTCCTGAAGTTGTTGGTCCAGTCCCGGTGTACTGTGACAACATGGGTGCCGTTGCTCAGGCAAAGGAACCAAGGTCTTATCAAAGATCCAAACACGTACTGAGGAAATACCACATCATCCGGGAGATTGTGGAAAGAGGAGACATCACTGTCGAAAGAGTGGCCTCTGCAGACAATATCGCTGATCCACTTACTAAGCCCTTGCCAGGACCATTATTTGACAAACATCGCGAAGCAATGGGTCTACGTAGTATGACTAGTTGGCTTTAGGGCAAGTGGGAGATTGAAAGAGTGGGTGCCCGGTGAGCCAACTTGTGGCTAAGGGCTTTGATGACTCTTTGTATAAACAATCTTTTGTTTAATATAATTTACACTTTTATTAATGGCAATGACTTTATCTTTCTTCATATTGTTATATTGTGATATACTATTGTTGTTTTGATAAAGACCTTGAATATACTATAGTGTATGTAAGATGTGGTAGTACATGGGGATGTCTATCATGAAACACATCTTATAGTCACTGTATATTCTAAACTGTTCCTAGTCGATTGAGCCGTCCGTTAATAAGGATAAGGATCACTCGAGTTTTAGACTAGCATTTGCGATGCAGAGTACCACGTTTCATTGGTAAGGAACATAGAGATGTTCGAAGCATGCAAATGGATATTCATACGATGAATGATCGAACTACCCTATTCGGACTTTCCAAGTGGTTATCACTTATCGAGTGGATAAAGTCCGCGGTTTTGATTGTACACCATTAGTCCTTACTACTTGAAACATCATTGAGACTCTATATGCTAGTACTGTGCTTTGACTCATTTACCGACTCTATTGGGGTCATCAGGTGTCGGGATTGGGTACAGTTACAACACATATAGGAGTCGATGCTTTGTTGTCAAGGATTCACCACATACTTGCGAGTGTGGATATCCTATGCGATCTGAGGAGATATTAGTGTGACGAATCTCTGGCCAGAGTACATGATGTGTTTTAAGAAATGGTTTCTTAGTAGCACATGCGATGTCACTATTGATCTTCAAGATGTATTGCATAGTTATCGAATCTAGAACGACTCTCGATTTACCAATGGTTGTTGATTCGATCGGGATATATGGATGAAGGGACCGTACTGTACGCTAACCAAAATCTGTTGGTTCTTGCAGGCACTATCAGTGATACCTAGGGAATCATGGGGCGATGTTGCTAGGCGCTCTTACCATGATTCGATGGGCAAGTCGGAAATTGTTGTTCCGAGTCACAAGGAGTTGTGAGCCCACGGCTAGATGTATCCCTGAACCATTGAGGGTCACACAGAGTAATGGATTTTTAATCCCCGTTGAGATAGTTAAATTTAAAGAGTTAAATTTAATGAACAAAGAAGTGGGACTTCTTATTTAAGAGTAGAGGAGTAAGGTTTCCTAAAATGACATAGGGATGGGCATTTTTGAAAACCACTGAATTCGGATTCAAAAAAATTTATCTTGACTTTAAAAGGTGCAGAAATGGTTTCTGTGAACATTGGTAAAATCGGTTTATCAATCAGAGTCACGATGAATTTTATATTAATTTCTGAACATGCGGGCTTTGCTTGTCAGGCTTGAACTTATGACTAATGGGCCTTAAGCTGTTAGCAGCCCACATTATAAATAAGTTATTGCAGTACAGAAATTACACAAGAGAGGTCACAAAATATTTTGAAAACCCTAGCCTTGTTTTCTCGAAGTGGCCGCCCCCTCCCTCTCTCTGTCGGAAAAATCCAGCCTGTGAATTTTGAATTTGCAGTCTGGTTTAACGGATCAAATTCATTAATTCTCTTCGTAGAAACTTCTGATAGATTTTCTAGTGCAATCTATCAGAGGGATTAAATCTCTGTTCGTGGACCTGATTGAAGAACAGTTCGTCCATCAGTTCCTAGGAGATACAACAAGAGCAGAGCAATCTGTTGGTGTCCATAATCTCGATTCGAGATTGGAGGTAAAAATTTATAATTGTTATTTAATTTTTACACACACAATTTAATCGTAAAATTTTGATACCCATTATGGAATCGTTCCATATAAAATTTTAAACTTCCGCTGCACCGGGTATCAATTCTGATTGATCTGATCGCCATTCTCCAACACCTCGAAGGTCATTCGAGAGTTGGAGTTGGAGCTTCAGGGACACTCCATTCGAGCAGATGTGGTGGTTTTGCCTTTGAGTGGTTTTGATCTGATTTTGGGTATGGACTGGTTGACAGTCATTGGAGCTTCGATTGATTTTCATCGGAGATCAGTGTCAGTGAGACCTACAGTAGGCGACCCGTTCACTTTTCATGCATCTCAGAGCAGTGATATTCCTCAGGTGATATCACTCATCCAGGCGAGGAAGTTGTTGAGACGGGGTTGCCAGGGGTTTCTAGCCAGTATTGTCACGGCCTCAGAACCATCTAGCAGATCTTTGTCAGAGATAGAGGTGGTTCGTGACTTTCCGGATGTCTTTCCGGAGGATGTTGCAGGAATTCCACCAGTGAGAGATGTGGAGTTCAGCATTGAGTTAGTGCCAGACACCGTGCCTATCTCTAAGGCACCATACAGACTTGCTCCTACCGAGATGAAAGAGTTGAAAGAGCAGATTCAGGAGTTGTTAGAGAAAGGCTTTGTTCGTCCTAGCTTTTCTCCGTGGGGAGCTCCGGTGTTATTTGTGAAGAAGAAGGATGGCAGTATGAGACTGTGCATCGATTACCGAGAGCTCAACAGGGTCACAGTGAAAAACAAGTAAATATCCACTGCCGAGGATAGAGGATTTATTTGACCAGTTGCAGGGAGCTTCAGTGTTCTCCAAGATCGATCTGCGATCTGGTTATCATCAGTTGCGTGTTAGAGATGCAGATGTGTCCAAGACTGCTTTCAGGACACGATATGGGCATTACGAGTTCTTAGTGATGCCATTTGGGATGACCAATGCTCCAGCGGTTTTCATGGATCTCATGAACCGAGTATTTCAGCCGTATCTAGATCAGTTCATCATAGTCTTCATTGATGATATATTGATCTACTCTAGGAGCATTGAGGAGCATAGACAGCATCTGCAGACAGCCTTGCAGACTTTGAGGGAGCATCGTTTGTATGCCAAGTTCAGCAAGTGCGAGTTTTGGCTCGAGCAGGTGGCATTTTTTGGCCACATTATTTCGAGAGATGGGATTGCAGTGGATCAGTCGAAGGTTGAGGCAGTGCAGAATTGGGGTATTCCGAAGAATGTTTCGGAGATTCGCAGTTTCTTGGGTTTGGCAGGATACTATAGGAAGTTCATCAAGGGTTTTTCCTCCATTGCAGTACCCTTGACTTCCTTAACCAAGAAGAATGCGAAGTTTATCTGGAGTTCATACTGTCAGAGGAGCTTCGATCAGTTGAAGGAAGCACTCATTACTGCACCAGTGTTAGCGGTGACAGTACCACATGAGGAGTTAGTGGTGTACATCGACGCATCTAAGCTGGGTTTAGACGCAGTGCTTATGCAGTGTGGTAAGGTTATTGCTTATGCGTCGAGGCAGTTGAAGATTCATGAGCAGAACTATCCGACGCATGACTTGGAGTTGGCAGCAGTGGTTTTTGCTTTGAAAATCTGGAGGCACTATCTGTATGGCGAGAAGTGCAAGATTTTCACAGACCACAAGAGTCTCAAGTACTTCTTCACACAGAAGGAGTTGAACATGAGACAGCGTCGATGGTTGGAGTTGGTGAAAGATTATGACTGTGACATTAGCTACCATCCGGGTAAAGCTAATGTAGTAGCCGATGCTTTGAGTCGGAAGTCGTCAGTGGTATCGTGTTTGTCAGTACAACTACCACTGCAGAGTGAGATTCAGAGGTTTGGGTTGGAGTTTTATCCGAGTGGTCATGCACCGAGTCTGTCAGTGTTGACAGTGCAGCCAGTTTTGCGAGATCGGATCAGGGATGGACAGTCTACTGATGAGGAGTTACAGCGTTGGAGACAGAGAGATGAGGCCAAGGGTAATCTTTTGTATACAGTTGTGGATGACATTGTTCAGTACCGAGGTAGGATGTGGGTACCGAACGTCGATCAGTTGAGAGCTGAGATCTTAGCAGAGGCTCATACATCTCCGTACTCCATTCATCCCGGAAGTACGAAGATGTATCGAGATTTGCAGCTATTGTATTGGTGACCCGGGATAAAGAGAGGCATCGGGAGAGTGGTGTCAGAGTGTTTGACTTGTCAGCAGGTCAAGGCTGAGCATCAGCGTCCAGCAGGACTTCTTAGACCTCTTCCTATTCCGGAATGGAAATGGGATAATATTACGATGGACTTTGTGGTTGGCTTACCGAGGAGTGCCAGAGGTTGCACAGCGATTTGGGTGATTGTGGATAGACTCACCAAGTCAGCTCATTTCTTGCCGGTGAGGACTACTTATTCATTGACACAGTATGCAGAGCTTTACATCAAGGAGATTGTTAGACTGCATGGCATACCAGTGTCGATTGTGTCAGACCAAGATCCGAGATTCACATCTGCATTTTGGAAGAGTCTGCACACAGCTTTGGGGACTAGACTTTTGTTCAGCACAGCATTCCATCCCCAGACAGATGGTCAGTCTGAGAGAGTGATCCAGATTCTCGAGGATCTACTGAGAGCTTGTGTCATTGATTTTCAGGGCTCTTGGGAGACTAGACTGCCATTAGTGGAGTTTACCTATAACAACAGTTTTCAGTCGTCTATAGGTATGGCTCCTTATGCAGCATTGTACGGGAGGAGATGCAGATCTCCTATGCATTGGGATGAGGTTGGCAAGAGGATGTTACTGGGTCCGGAGATTGTGCAGCAGACAGCTGACATTGTGACTCAGATTCGGGATCGGATGAGGACTGCTCAGAGTCGTCAGAAGAGTTATGTAGATACCAGACGACGAGATTTGGAGTTCACTGTAGGTGATCACGTGTTTCTGAGAGTGTCACCTATGAAGGGAGTGGTACGATTTGGCCGGAGAGGAAAGCTTAATCCGAGGTATATAGGGCCATTCGAGATCCTAGAGAGAGTTGGCACGTTGGCCTACCGTTTAGCTTTGCCGCCAGGGCTTGCAGCGGTGCACAACGTTTTCCATGTATACATGCTTCGGAGGTATGTCTCCAACCCGTCGCATGTGTTGGATTTTGAGCCTCTTCAGTTGACACCGGAGTTAGCATTTGAGGAGAGGCCTATACGGATCTTGGCTAGGGAGGAGCGGAGACTTAGGACGCGAGTCATTCCGATGGTCAGAGTCCAGTGGCTGAATCACTCAGAGGAGGAAGCTACTTGGGAGACCGAGGCAGAGATGAGGACTCGTTTTCCGGAGTTGTTCGGGTAAGTACTTTAAATTTCGAGGACGAAATTCAATTTAAGGGGGGGAGAATTGTAACACCCGGTATTTTAAATACGTAAATCCGCATGCATAATTAGGGTATTTAATTATTTAAAATTGTGATTTATAGGTTAAATAATTATGTGAATTATTTGTGCATGATTTAATTTATTTTTTAAGCATTTAACCCATAATTAGTGATTTTTAAGATTTTTAGTATTTTAATTATTTTATCGCGTAGACGGGACCGTGGACGGACGAGATGACAATTTTCTATCCAATTTATTTCATGAGCCTTTTAAGAGCCCAAAAATATTATTTTGAGTTTTATTACCTCAAAAATTTTAGTATTTAATTTTATATAATTTTAGGAGTCCATTTTTATCCAAATTTAGCCATTTTAATGACTTTTAATTATTTTTAAAATTCCCTTAAATTGTAATTTCGGGTTTTTTTATATTTTTAATTTAAGTTATCAAATTTTAACTTTTATTTGGAGTTTTAAAATTTTATATTTTATATTTAAAACTTTTAATTATTCTTAATTACCTAAAACCTATTTTTATTAATTAAAAATCAAAACCTAATCTACCCAAACCCACCCCTCACCCGATCACTCACACACACAGCCGCCACCCTACTGTTCATCCTCCTCCTCAACCGAGCAGCCCCAAGGAAGAACACCATAGCCACGTTTTTGAAGGTCCAAAGCTTGTCGTCGTCGCCCCGTCGTCCCGGAATCGTTCCACGCGCCTGTTTCTCTTCAAACTTCGGTGCTAGGCATGTTTTTCTTCTGAATTTTTGTACCTATCAGTTATTATGGTGTGTGTATGATGTATGCATCTAAATCTTTAAAGATTTTTCAGAACACATCGGCTTTCATGGAGTCGAGCATTGTAGTGTGGTTTGAATGATTCATGTTCACGTTTTGATGCCATGGGTGCGTTCTAGCTGCTGGCCAGGGTCCTTAAGGTGTCCTAGGTGTGTCTGGACTCGAATGGCTCGAATGGCTCGAGCCAAACGAGCCCAGGGAACCAACTGCTGCAGATCGGCCAAGAGGAGTCGCAGAATAGGGTTCTGTGGGAAGGGGATCGGGTTCGGTCCTGTGGGGTGCATGGGCCGGGGTCAGGGGCTAGGTTCGAACCGCCCAGACGTGGGCTACGTCTGGGCGGCGGGGCTCCGGCCAGGGGTGGCCGGAGCAGGGCGGCAGCAGCCCTAGAAGGGCTGCTGCTCGCAGCGGGCCGAGAGGAACGAGGGAGGGGCAGATTGGGTTCGGGCTAGGGTTTTCAGTTGGGTCCGGGTCGGGTTTGGTGGTCCGGGTCGAGTCAGCGGGTCATGGGTTAAGTTAGTTGGGTCCGGGTCCGGGTTAAGTTAGTTGGACTTGGGTATTTTTATTTTTAAGTTTTTAGTTTAATTAAGGGTTTAATGGGCCTAATTAAATCTCAAAATTTAATTGGGCTCCATTTAATTATTTTGGGTTGAACTTAATTATTTGGGCTTAATTAATTTAATTAAGTGAGCCCACTAATTTTTATGGGCTTTAGGGCCCATGAAAGTTATTGGGCCAGTCTTTGGGCTTTTGGGCCCATTGGGCCAGAATTGGTTGTTAATGGGCTTGAATTATTTAATTGGGCTTAGAATAATTTTATTGGGCTTAAGTATGTTAATGGGCCAGTCTCAGTGTTAATGGGCCAGATTTAAGTAATTGGGCTTGAGTGTTAGGGCCAGCAGTCCAGAACAATCCATGAGAAATTGCATGTGTCCTGATTATATATTTAATTATTTTTATGCATTGAAGTTATTTTAATATGTATATGTTAGTATGAAATTAAATTAAATATATATGAAGGACACACATTTTATTTAAGTACATGCATTCATGAAATAATTTTATGTACGATTAAATGTTTAAGGTTGAGCAATAAGAAAATATTTTATGTTGGAAGTTGAAGTAGTGTGACAATTTGAAATTTGAGGGGGATTCGTCCCCATATGTGAACTATTGAAGGGCAGTTTACTGTCAATTTAAGAGGTGATTCGTCACCGCCACGTACGTTGGTTTCCACGCTGATCAGTATTTGATGTATGATTTAAGGTTACACTCTGGATACAACCATGCGATATTAGAAAATAATTTGCTCAACAATATTTATGTATTATGTTATTTAAGTTAATTTAAGTTATGATATGTATGATATTTTTAAGCATGCTCATTCATGTATATGTTATGTATTAGTAGTAAATTGATTTAAATTATTTTAAACCTTTGTTATGTTAGCATGTTGGGCCTCTAGGCTCACTATACTGGTATGGTGTAGGTGAGTACGTAGAGAAGGATGTAGCTCCTACAGGCGGCGAGGACATATGAGCGGACATGCAGTGACCCCGTGACCGTGATAGATGTCTGAGTCACATTGCATGTTTTGAATATTTCAGCACGTTAAATATTTTTATTATTTTTCAGGGATTGTGGGTTGGAATATTTTATTTAAATATTTTCAGTGCATGCAAACTTTAATCATTTTATTTATGCAGTATTTTAATTCAATATTTGACTCAGATATTTATTTTATTAAAGAATGCATTTTTATTTAAGTTATTTATTTATTTATTTTAAATCTTTTTATTCTGTGCGTATATGTATGGGCATATATGTACATATTTTATTTAGTAAGTATAAAAAAAAAAATTTCCGCATATTTATTTAATAATTAGAGAGTTAGGGTCGTTTCAAAAGAGGTGATTGGTGCACTTGAAAATGAATCTCGGCACCTCTATTTATAGACAGAGTTCGGACCGTCGGAACTGGCTTCGGAGCGTCCGAACATGATTGGACCGTCCGACCTTGACTTCGGAGCGTCCGAACATAATCGGAGCATCCGATGAGGACTTCGGAGCGTCCGAAGTCCCATCCGCACGTCATCCACGACGTCACTTTGCTAACATAATCGATGACGTAATACTTGATCCTGATCGGACCGTCCGAATTTGCCGACGGAGCACCCGATCTCGTTCGGAGCCTCCGATCTTTCCCTTCGGAGCGTCCGAACCTAGGATTCTTAATTATGATTAGTCCCGTAATCGCCTTACTTGGTTACGGGCTACTACAATATCAATGTTACGTCTGATGATGTATTCATCCTCACTATATATATATATATATATAATAGTTATAAATATGCCCCTAAGGGAGTGTCCAAGTTGGTGGAGTAGGTGAACTTTTGACCAAAGGTCAGAAGTTCGATTCCCCCTACCAACACCTTCTTGGACTAGTCTGTCACACAGAGCTTGCCTAATGTTGTTTATCTAGCTAAAGTAGTTTGCAGGCTATTGCGTTAGTCCGAGGGTTTATCCAGTGCGCACCGAAGATAGCGGTTGCGGGTTCCCATGTCACAAAAAAAATTATAAATACATTGTTTTTTTTAATAGGTTTTCGTTAGTTTTTACAATTTTATATGCACACATAAAGACCATATTTTTGTTGTTGGCCTGACAGTATGGGGTAGAATTTGATTCTTTCTTTATACGTGTTATGTTCTTAACTTAGCAGACAAGAACTTTGAATTTTTTTATGTATATTTTATGTGAATTTCTTGGGCTCTCAATCAAATTATAAGCTTGTGTATTTTTTTTTTTTTAATGCAAACTCAACAAACTAAATTAGAAATACAATTGAAATTTGGATTATTTATTAGTGCCATATTGGAATTTGTGTTTTTTTATTAAAATATTTTTTCTTATGTAATTTATTTATTAAAATATTTTTCCTTACAAAATTTGATTGCTAAGTGAAGATACATGTGATAAATTTATTGTTATTTGCTTGATTGTTATTTTATTATTTGTTTAGAGATATAAATTAAACTATTTCAAAATGGAGCATCAATCTGCTGTAAAGAAAGAAAAGACATTGATATTCTCTTTCTTTAAAAAAAGAGATCATCAAGCGAAAACACTTCAAATTCTACAGTTTCTACAATGGACCATCAACCTAGTGAAAGTCTTCCAATTCCTAGTGTCCAAATTCCTTCAAAATCTCGTACGACTCAAATTTTTTTGAACAATATAATGTCTTTGTATAAATATATATTATATTTTTTGATAATAATATATAATTTATCACATTAAGTTAAAGCTCACTCAATTCAAAGTCTTGGATCCGTCCCTACTAAAAATTATGAGTGAGAGTTTTGATTTGCGAGGCCAACAAGGAATTGTGCGGTGAGGGATGAGATGAGCTCATCTCTTAGATGGTCCGAGATCATCCCGGTATATGTTATATGATTATTGGTTAAATAACAAAAAAAGGTTTTGTAATTATATTTCCAAATTATATAAAAATAATTCTTCAAAAAAAAAAATATATAAAAATAATAATATTCATTGCACCCAAATAGCGTGCGCAATATAGAGATTAAAATACATTAAATTCAAGTAGTTGGATGCATAATTTCATTCCTATTTGTTGGCTCCCTCTTCCAATTTCGAGCTTCTTCAATGGCAGCCATTTCTTCTACTCCGCCGATTGTGAAAGTCGCAGCTCTCAGCGGTTCTCTCCGCAAAGGTTCCTTCAATCAAGGCCTTATACGCGCTGGTATTTGCCGTTTTCTTTCCTTATTCTGCTGATTTTTCAATTTTCATTTATGATCATGATGATACTTTGTTTATCTGAAGGTTCAGATCTGACGTTTTGTGAAGAAATTATTTCCCTGAAATTTAGCTTTTTGTGCGCTTGATTTTGCAGTTTGTTGTCTAGTGCGTTGCATAATTTCAGTTGACTTTTGTTTGTTTCTGTTTAAATTTTGTTTTCTATATTACTGGTGGAATTCGATAGTATTAGCTTAGAAGCAGGTCCAGTCTGAGGGTAGTTTGTAAAATAACCTTGTTAAACTCGAATGTTTGAAAAATAATCCTCCCAAGTAATAGTGAAAGAGAAGATGCGAAATCTTGTTTTTCACCCCAGAGTTGAAATGTGATTTCATGGATGAATTCACATTTGAAATTTAATCCTGTAATAATGCACTAATATCGATTCATTTATAAATTTGGCCCGAGATTAATTTATATTATATGTATACAATTTTCAATATAATATGAAAATTATGTGCAGTAAAATGTAATATTTGACCTAACCCATCTTGATATCAAAACATGTGTAATAAATATTTTCATGATACATTTTTAACTTCAATTTTAATATTTTTTTAATCCAATTCAATAGAACTTCAAAACTAAACTAAAATTTGTATTTCTGGTGGTTGTGACCAAATTTGTTAATTGGAAAATGAAAGGAAGACATGGTTTTACTTCACGCCTCCACGGGCTCAACGGAGTGGTATTGTGGTACCCCCTGTGAGACATCTATTCATTTTTCACTTATGGTTTTGCCATTTTCAATTTGCTCTTCTCAAGGAGATGGGGGTTGTCATTTTTTGTTTTGCTAAACAAATAAGCATCTATTTCTGTGTTTCATGTTTGTTAATATGATGATAGTGGCATTATACATGCTGCAAATGGAGTTGTAGTGTCCATTTATAGTTTTGTCATTTTCAATTTGCTCTTCTAAGAGATGGGGGTTTTCCTTTTTCGTTTTGCTAAACAAATATGCATCTATTTCTTTGTTTCATGTTTGTTATTATGATGATGGTGGCATTATACATGCTGCAAATGGATCTGGCAATCTAGCTATCGAGATATCAAAATCAATTAACGGTTTGGAGATAGAACATGTGGACATATCGCCATTACCATTCCTCAACACCGATCTTGAGGTAAATGGGACTTACCCACCAGCTGTTGAGGCCTTCCGGCAGAAGATTCTTGATGCTGATTGCTATCTTTTTGCCTCTCCTGAGTACAATTACTCCGTCACTGGTAATAAAAATCTCTTATCCCATTGTAACTAAATGAAGCTAATGAGTAACATAAGCTAGCAGTGGATTTGCTGTACACATCGTTTAATTCATTCCTTTAACGTCCATCTTTTCTTTTTCATCCTTTTGAAACTATTTGTTGATTAGCCAATATTTACGCATTGGTCTTTATTTAATGTAGAGTTTCTTTGCTTGTGAAAGTGAGATGTGTTTGTTGCACTCACATTCCTAATGTAAAGGGAGAAGTTTTATGTCAAGGTTCGGGTTAGCATTCTAGTTGGGTATAGCTTAATTACCGAAGGAAATAAAGTTTTTTCACCTTCCGCTGGAAAACCAATCAAATCCTAATTAAATGTGTAAATGAACTGAATCGAGTTATGAATAACATTTGAAGACTCGAATCCGTCTCAAATTAGTTATATCTGAGCTCAAGTTTGATTCGAATATCGAAAATTTTAATTTTTTAGCTTGATTCGGTTCGAATTAATTCTCGAGTTCGAGTTCGAGTTAGCCTAATATTGGAACATGTTCACGAGCTTCTCGAAAGTAAAGATTCGAAATATATTTATTTAATATATAATTATATTATATTATATTAATAAAATTTTAAAGTTCACGAGTGGCTTGCGAAATATGTAACAAAACAATTTGGGTTCCATTGGTTTGAATTCGATAGTTTGGAATACACATAAAAATATTTTTCGAGCTAGCTAAAAAAACTTCCTAGCCGGTTCAATTTGTTAACACTCCTAGTCCTAATACAATTTAGGAAAGGATTAGTTATGAAATATATATGGATGTTCAGAGCCTTCATACTCATTAGATGAAAAACTAGTAAGAGGTATATTTGTCTGATTACCTTAATTATAGAATATAATTTTTGTATAGAAATTCATTAACAAAGAAATAGGAATCCACAACTAAAGTATGATTCAGAATATGTGGTGTTGATGTATATAAGCTACGGCATTGTCTCTTCTAGCTATTCCAATCAATTAGATGAACTAAATGGAGTTTTCATTGGGCTCTTCATCGACTTGTTACCCAAATTGCTATACAGTATTTGCTGTTCTCTCACAGCTGATACGTGTCTTCTCATTCTCCTTCCACAAATTTACTTGTGATTTTGACCGGAAAGCAGGCGAGAGTTGAATATGGTTGGAAAGAATCACATTTAAATACATGCTGGAGACCAAAGCTTAAGATGACCACTGGTGTGAGATAGGTATTTAAACCAAGCTGACTGCTAATGTCTTCATTGACAAGATTGAAGATTATATTGGTTGTCAGGGATAGATCATGGTTATCATGTTATTTTGGACACTGTTCTAAAAGGTGCCGCCTAGGCGGGTAACAAACTGCCACCCGCCTACTGCCTAGCGCGTTTTAGAACCTTGATTTTGAGGGATCAATGTTTTATTTGGGTTATGATTCTATCGAAGAGAATGCAAACAACTGATCCCCAGAATCTTTATACTTAGTGTTTGTGTTTTTAGCCCTTGATCAATGTGAATTGATGGTTTAAAATGATCATTAACTTTAGGCCAACAATGAAAGAAAATTCAGGAAACAAGAATCCAAGATTTACGTGGTTTGATCAATTGATCTACATCTACTGCAGGAGCACTATTACTCTCTTCACCATGTACACACTTTTTCAATCAAGGATACAAGATTTCTCACAGAAATTCACTTTGGTTTTCTTCCTTCTCTCACATACAAGAAACCACACTTGAATTGCACAAATAAATCTTCTTGGCCATCTTTCAGGAGTTCCCATTCAAGTACACGCTCTCGACCAGTTTTTTCTCTGCATCTTTACTTGTGGCTCTCCCTTCTATATCCATGCCAAGTCCAGGATGTGTAACTTCTTCAAACGACAACAGAGCACTTGATCTTGTTGAGTGAGCTTGCCGCCACCTTCCAGTCATCTTTGATTTCATATTAACTTATGCATTGATACATTCGATGGCTCTACCACCTGGCTTCACTGATTTTGCCTACAACTCCAAAGGAAAACAAACATTGTATGCAAGGATGGAGTGTGTGAAGGAAAAGGAACCATCCGTGTGGGGACTGGGGAATACAAATTTTAATAGCGGCAACAATGTTTATGCTGTAATAAAAATAAAATATTTGCCTTTGGAAAAGTGTCCTTCCAATTTCATCTCATTTTTATTCTTTTTTCTGGCAGCACCTCTAAAAAATGCCATTGATTGGGGATCCAGGCCACCGAATGTATGGGCTGATAAAGCGGCGGCGATAGTCAGCGGAGGTGGAGGTTGGGGTGGTGGCCGTGCACAATATCATCTTCGTCAAATCGGTGTGTTTCTTAACATTCATTTCGTCAACAAACCAGAGTTTTTTGTTAACGTATTCCAGCCTCCTGCAAAGTTTGACAGTGAAGGCAACTTGATTGATGATTCAACCAAAGAGAGGTTGAAAGAGGTTCTCTTATCACTATATGCATTTTCATTGCGGCTCCAGGGGTAAATCTGCATAGCGCGTCTGAATCGCCATATCATTCTTACTACATGGTACACCACACCTGTACTTTTTTATGATTTTATTTTCGTGCAAAGCGAATACCATCTACAGACGTGGAGTTGCTTGGATTTCTATTGTGTTATCTCGACAAAAAAGATGTAATCCATGTGTCTGATGAATTGAATTGCTTGTTCTTGTGACCGAATAATATGATCGCGTGCATCGATTTGCATGAGCATGATAAAATTACCTCTTTTAGGACAATTGAATCATAACATCCATTTCACTGACAGCAGTCCTTTGTTTTGTATTCTTCCAAGTCTAGATAGAAATTGGGTGACTTTAGGGGATTTCGAGTAAAAATATATAAAAGAGCACTCAATCAGGCTTCTCCCTTGCGAACACCAGGAAAATCAGTACGCCCTTTGTATCATGTTTTTTAGCATGGACCTTGCCACACTACCAATTTTTTTAATTAAAAAATACAATAATTTTTTTTCCACCTAATTTCGGCCAACAATTTATTTAAAAAAAATTACATTCTCCAATGTATTTCAAATATTGGGGAAGTCATTTGTCTCATTTTTATAAAATAAAAATATTGATAAAATTTATTTTCCAAAATTTTCAAGTTTTAATTTTATCAAGATCTGACTCCCGATCCAAATAGGTTTATGCCACGCCAACTACGAGGATTGTAGCTGCAGTATTGCCAATTTCGATACAATATTTTGTCATATATGCTTCACATTTGTCGTGTTGATTTAGTTTTGTGAGAAATAATTTTTTTTTAGTTGGTTAATAGCCTGGCTTGAAAATTTAATTTTAAAGCATAAGAAAGACACCTTCCACTGTAGAGTATGCCAGTTTCTACCGTCTGCATCCAATAAAATATTTACTATTTTAAAAAAATAAAAGGAATGTAATTTTCTTGTCAAAGGATTTCTGCAACAACAGCATGGGGTTTTTAAAGAGGTGGTATATGATCTTCACGGACAGTGTAGCTGAGAAGCCCTTGTAGTGTAGAGGATGTATTCTCGTGTGACCTAAATTAGATTAATATAACCATCGAGTGTTTCGGTAAAATTTCTTAGACAGCAAAACCAGTGTTGGATAATTGATTATCATAAGTATAAGCCAGATGATGAAAACGTTCATCCAATCTATGTCCATTTGTGAGCCTCGTTGGCCATGTTGGTGTTCTGGTGTGATCTAAATTGGGATGCCTCAACGTGAACAACAAATTTTAGGATACCTTCAAATCCAAAAAATATCAAGAGGAATAAGACAGAATAATTTTTAGGAAATTGCACATATCCATTCATCTTGAATGCAATCAGAGGCGGAGCTAGCCTTGGCCCAGTGTGGGCTTTTGCCCACACTGGGCCCAAAAAATAATTATATATATATATATATATATGATTTTTACATTAATTTTAAAAATTTTACCTAGTATAATTACATGCTTAGATGTTGGATCCAAAAAAACAATAATTTTTTTTTTTAATATTTTTTATACCCAAATTTTAGGCTCAAATTTTTTCAAATTTCTATACGTTTTTTTCATTTGAAAAGTCATAAATGTTGTACACTTTGATTAAAAATAATTTAAATTCATATTCTTTACCGTTTCATCTTTCATATTATCTATAAAATCCAAAATTTAGGTTTGTTTTTTTTTTTCCATTGTCAGTCAATCATACAATTGTTTTAAAATTTTGTGTCCTTTTTTCAATCGGGAACGAATTCATGCATACTATATTTTTCGAATGTAGAGTTTATATTTTTTTTATCAAAAAAAAATTTATTGCGGATTCTATATGAGCTGTTCTTCGTCATGTTTTGGAGTTACATCGAGTAACATGTGCTACTGGTTATATGTAGATTGTGTTCGAACTTTAGAAAATATTATTTTCGACTGTCTACTAATCGATGCTCTTTTTTGTTTTATTAATTAATTATAGTAAATTATTGCCTACACTGAATAAGAATCCTAGCTCCGCCCTTGAATGCAATGGCGAATAAATTCTCCAAGGAAACGTATCTTTCACCAACAACTCTACCAGATTTTATTCCTTTGGTTGACACCTGCATGTGCATTGTGTCCGTGTGCTGCAGTGCTGGCAATTTTGTTCCAAGATAACAAACCGAACCGGTAGAATACAATTAATCCTAAAACCCAAATAAAACATTTTATACAACCAAATTAAACTAAGTGTCTCTGAAACCAAAAAATGCAACATAACAAAACCTCCAAGCAGTCACTGACTCGGCTGCTAGCTCTGTATAGAACCTCTTTCCTCATCCAACCTGAAACCAGCTGTGTTGAATGGGGTGTTCAGGATAAAATCAAAGACGTGAGCAACTAACGTACGAAAAATACGAGTATACAAACCGATATGATGCATGCAAGTGATGTGACTGGGTAACTGATTAACTATCAAATCATGCTCAGTAGGCACCAAAGAGTAAGTAGTATCATCTGTGATTCAATCCGTTGGGTAGCTCACACACTCGTCTCTATCACCGTCATCATGGTAGCCCCTTGGTTCCGAAGCCTATTTCCTTGGTTCTGAACTTGATTAAACATGATTTTTTTTAAATAACGATCTCTTAATAATTTTTAGCATTTTATGGACTTAAAATGGTACTTGGGTCACTAAATTCTTCCTCACTTAAAAGATTTCGTCATCTAAATCAGGACTAGGGTATGCAAATCAAAATAACACTGAGAATCATCCTTTTTCTTACATCTTAAATTTTACAATTAAAATTACTATAATCAAAAGGAAAATACACCTACAAATAACTCAGGATGTGTAGTGATCCGCACTCTGTTTTACGAGATTAAATGGTAAAACATGATTAAAAAATCATAATCATAATTAACCAGGTGCTTAATCGGATCAAAATTATGGAATTGAGCTTCGGAGCCACCGAAGAGTTTAGACCCTACGAACTGAGTTCGGAATCATCGAACAAGGGCTACATAGTTCTGAGGAAGAGGGTCAGTTTGGATCTTACGAACTAAAGATCGGAGCTTCCGAAGGTTAGGCCATACACTAAGTGAGGTGTCACCAGCTTTCGGACACGAAATCGCATGAATGAGATTGGAATATCCGAAGATGGGATTGGAGCTTCCGAAGTGGAGATCAGAACTTTCGATCAGAGCAGTTTGGCAACATGTCCAACATGTGCAGTTCGGAACTTCCGAACTCCGTCTATAAATAGTCCATCCGAGGGCCTCAATTATTTCTCACAATCACCAACTATCCTCTCAATTATTAGAGTTCTTAGGGCGTTTCCAGCCATATAATCAAGGGCCATGCAGCAGCGAGGATCTTCTAGAGTAGTAGCGGAGCCGTGCCCAGGAGTTTGGGGCCTTCGACAACAAAGGATTGATGACGAACACAGACTTGGACCCTATACTGGTATTGCTAGGACTGCCTTAGAGAAGTACGTAAGTACTGACTAAGATTGCTAGAAAGTATTCATTCTTATATGTTGCATTTATGTGTCATGATCCATGTGTTACTGCTTTATATTATGTTGCATATGCATGTTCATGATGAGCCGAATTTCCTTCGAGATAGCCATTTGAGTAAGGTCGTTGTAGCAGCCTGATTCTTAATTAATTTAATCAACTGCCTAAACATGTTCAATTAGCCAAAATATGATTAAAGAATACTCATTTGAGTTTAATGAGTTGAAAATTGGATTCACAACGATCGGAAATCATTCCAAGGGCTTCAAGTTATTGGACAGTTCAGAAGCAGTGTTGTAGTACGGAGGCAGAGGGTGAATTTGGAAGCTCCGAACCCATGATCAGAAGGTCTGATCGCCTTTGGATAAGAAAGTATGGGCTTGCTGATTGGTGAATTGACATGAGATTTAGTTTGGAAGGTCCGAACTCCGCCGACAGTAGTGATTTGTCCAATTAGGTAAATGTGTTCGATGACTAGAGATCAGAAGCTACGATGGGGAGATCGGAATCACCGAAGTTATTTTGGAAGATCCGAACATAGGATCAGTGGCTCCGATCGTTGCCTATAAATAGGGGACGAGAGCTTCATTTGTAACTCGCATCAAACACTTTCCTCTCTTGTTTCTGGTTGATTTGGAGGGTTTCTGGGCATCGTCTTGAGGGCCAGTAGATATCCAAGAGCTACTGGGATCATGGCGGAGTTGTTCCTAGATTTTTACGTCATCGACATCAAAGAACTAACGACAGACGCATGTATAAGTCTAGAATCTGATTAGCCTCTGTGAATAACTATTAGTCTAGTTAAGAATTTTATTAATCAGTAAGTGATATGGTGATTATCTGCTTATAGGCTTGGACGAGAGAACCAGTGATATAAACCGTAGTGGGGTTGCTCAACCCCGAGTTCTTGAGTGGATGGTTGGACACGCTGTGCTATGGGATTAGGTCACCTATATCCACATTTTCATTCCGATGTGTGAGCTACCTCCTATGGTATTACCATAGTGCCCTTGATTGAGCAGTGTTATTACCATGACAAGTTTTGGATAACCGTTTCATTTGAATTTGCATTCATATCATTTGTATACTCATACTTTTGTATTGAGCATGGTTAGCTCACGTCCTCGGTTTTTGTAGTAACCCGTATCCTGAATTATTGATTAATCGAGTGATCATGTTTAGATTAGGTAAAATATGGTTAAGGGATTTCCAAAGGGGTCTAAAGAATTCAAAAATGGATCTAGAACACTCAACAATGGTTGGGAGGGTTCCGAGAGTGCGGAGGGATCGGATGCTCTGAACCAGGTTTGGACCCGATCCAATACCTAAAGAACGGACGCTCTGATGAGTTCGGAGGCTCCGAACTCAGATCGGAGGCTCCGATATTGAATGGCCAGCAGTCCGGAATTAATTCGTCATTGATGATGTCACTGAGGGGACATCGGACGCTCCAAAGGTGGATCGGAGGCTCCGAACGAGTGTCAGCAGGCGTCCTCTTGAAGCTAGACACGTTGATGTGAATCTTGGATGCATGAAAACCAAACACGATTATAAACAAATCGTACCCTCAATTCATTAAAAAAAAAGATTCAATAATGTTGTCCCAATCTTTTGAACAAGTAAGTTTGGATATCCACTTCTAGTTTACAACGAAACTAGCAACATATAATCACGATAAGAAAACAATCAACAATTCAATTGGATCTTCAAAGGAACCTGTATTTGACAACTCAAGTGAAAAATCAATTGACAAACGCCACAAAATTTATGAAACTTTGATAAGTTTGATTTGATAAAAACAAAGCAAAGCTTTGGCAAAATTCTAGAGAGAATTTTAAGAATTGATAAAAATTAATAAACTGAATAATTCTTAATTGTTGTTCTCAATGAATGAAAATTTTACAATATATAGAAGAGAATAAACTAAAAATCCTAATAGAATTATACTATAGATCTCCTAGTTGGATTATAATTCCAAAAGCCAAAAGATAATGCAAAAATATTGCAACAGATATCAAAGATATCATATAAAAGTTTCCTAGTAGACATATAATATTCAATATAACACAATATATCAAAATATATCAAAATTTCCGCACACATACAAACACGTCAAAGTGTGTGAGAGAGAACGCAGGCACGGGCGCGCATGCTCGTCACTCGTGCTGGCGGGGGCGTGCGACAAGAAAGGCGTGGGCACGCATAGGTTTCCGTTTATCATCGTCAAAGTTCCTTTGTCAGCACGGGCGCACAACTTGAATGGCGCGGGCGCGCATGAACTTTGGCCTTGTGGATTTATTTTTGTATTTTTTTTCGAGGTTTTCTTCACTTAATCTTTTTGGACTTCAATATTATTATAACTTCCACCAAAATGATCTCCAAGATTTCCAACTTGATTTTCATGGATTCCAAATCCTTCAAGTCTTGATGACAAATTATGGTACAATTCTTGGAAAAATATGAATCTTCGAGTGCCTTCTAGATTCATATCAGACTCCCCTTTTTCAAAAATATTTGTCCTCAAATCTTGCCCATTGTCTACAAAAACCAAGCAAGAGTAAAAAACTTTAAAAATATTTTTCACATGTACTAATTTACCTTGCACACTCATAACCATATCAAGACTCACGAAATTCTTCATGCTCAAATTAAACATTTTAATATTACTATCATGCCTAATCATGAACAAAATTCCATTTAGCAAGACAAATACTAAATGATTCCCCTTCTTAGACCTAGTTAACACCAACACAAAGTTTATAGATAAGTACAACCATTTCTTTCTAGAAATAAGAAATAATTCGCATGCAATATGTCGCTCACAATTCCACTCAATAAATTTTTTTATGTGTAACCACAACAAATATGTTGGAAAACGGTGTTTAGATCAATTAGAATTGATACCCGATGCAGCGGAAGTTTAAAAAATTTATTTTTATTAATATGGAACGATTCCATATCTGGGTATCAAAACTTTTACGATTAAATTCATACAAGTAAAACAAATAATCACAATTAATGTTTTACCTTAAATCTCGAAACGAGATTATGGACTCCAACAGAATTTAATCTGCTCTTCTTGTAAATCCTGGGAACTGATGGCGTCACGATCAATCACCGGAATAAGGTCCACGAACAGAAAACAGAAACCCTCTGATTGACTGCACTAGAAATCAATCAGAAGTTTTGCATAGAGAATAAACATATATGATCTGTTAATTCAGAATTGTAATTTTTCACAAAAATCACAATCCGAATTTTCTCAAAAAGGAGCAAGGAATTTTCGAAAAATCCTTTAGAATTATTTATGCAGTGTTCGAAAATTATAAGACACAATGTAGTTGATTTTCGAACCCAACACCTCTATTTATAGATAATTTCTAGTTATAATTGTATCAGGACTCTAACTCCTTAAAGCCCACAATCCATAACTTAAGCCCAACAAGCCAAGCCCGTTGTTATAGAAATTAATATAAAATTCATCGTGACTCCGATTGATAAACTGATTTCACCAATGTGCACAGAAACCATTTCTGCATCTTTTAGAGTCAAGATAATTTTTCTGAATCCGAATTCAGTGATTTCCAAAAATGCCCATCCCTATGTCATTTTAGGAAATCTCATTCCCTTTAGTTAAGAAGTCCAACTTCTCTTTCATTAAATTTAACTCTTTAAATTTAACTATCTCTACGGGGTTTTAGTAATCCATTACTTGTGTAACCCTCAATGGTTCAGGAATACAGCTAGCCGTGGGCTCACAACTCCTTGTGACTCGGAACAACAATTTTCGACTTACCCATCGAATCATGGTAAGAGCGCCTAGCAACATCGCCCCATGATTCCCTAGATATCACTGATAGTGCCTGCAAGAACCATTAGATTTTGGTTAGCGTACAGTACGATCCCTTCAACCATATATCCCGATCGAATCAACAACCATTGGTATATCGAGAGTCGTTCGAGATTCGATAACTATGCATAACATCTTGGAGATCTATTAGTGACATCGCATGTGTTACTAGGATAACCCATTAACCTAAAACACATCATGTACTCTGGCCAGAGATTCGTCACGCTAATATCTCCTCAGATCACATAGGATATCCACACTCACAAGTATGTGGTGAATCCTTGACAACAAAGCATCGACTCCTATATGTGTCGTAACTGTACCCAATCCCAACACCTGATGACCCCAATAGAGTCGGTAAACGAGTCAAAGTACAGTACTAGCATATAGAGTCTCAATGATGTTTCAAGTAATAAGGACTAATGGTGTACAACCAAAACCGCGGACTTTATCCACTCGATAAGTGATAACCACTTGGAAAGTCCGAATAGGGTAGTTCGATCATTCATCATATGAATATCCATTTGCATGCTTTGAACATCTCTATGTTCCATACCAATGAAACGTGGTACTCGGCATCGCAAATGCTAGTCTCAATCTCGAGCGATCCTTATCCTTTTTTTGCGGACGGCTCAATTGACTAAGAACAGTTTAGAATATACAGTGACTATAAGATGTGTTTCATGATAGCCATCCCCATGTGCTACCACATCGTACATACACTATAGTATATTCAAGGTCTTTATCAAAAACAAAAATATTATATCATAATATAACAATATGAAGAAAGATAAAGTCAATACCATTATAAAAGTGTAAATTATATTAAACAAAAGATTGTTTTACATAGAGTCATAAAAGCCCTTAGCCACAAGTTGGCTAACCGGGCACCCACTCTTTCAATCTCCCACTTGCCCTAAAGCCAACTAGTCATATTACGTAATCTCATTGCTTCGCGATGTTTGTCAAACAATGGTCCTGGCAAGGGTTTAGTAAGCGGATCAGCGATATTTTCTGTAGAGGCCACTCTCTCGACACTGATGTCTCCTCTTTCCACAATCTCTCGGATGATGTGGTATTTCCTCAGTACGTGTTTGGACTTCTGATGAGACCTTGGCTCCTTTGCCTGAGCAACGGCACCCATGTTGTCACAGTACACCGGGACTGGACCAACAGCTTCAGGAATTACACCCAACTCTTGGATGAATTTCCTTATCCAAACCGCCTCTTTAGCAGCAGCTGTGGTGTCTTGCTTGGAACTCTTCCAAGAGACAGCACCACCATTGAGCACGAATACAAATCCAGAGGTTGATTTCGAGTCATCCACGTCACATTGGAAGCTAGAATCGGTATAGCCTTCCAACTTCAATTCTCTCCCTCCATAAACCATGAATAAATTCTTAGTCCTTTGCAAGTACTTAAGAATATCCTTCACGGCTTTCCAATGCATTTGACCGGGATTGGCTTGGTATCTGCTCGTGACGCTCAGAGCATAGGCCACATCCGGTCTGGTAGATATCATCCCATACATGATACTACCAATGGCTGACGCATATGGTATGTGTGTCATCTTCTCTATCTCTTCGTCAGTCTTGGGACACATAGACTTGGATAAAGAAACTCCATGACACATAGGTAGATGTCCTCTCTTGGACCCATCCATTGAAAACCTTTTCAATATGGTTTCGATGTAGGTTGATTGAGTAAGTCCTATCATTCTCTTAGATCTATCTCTATAGATCTGTATCCCAAGAATATAGGAGGCCTCACCCAAATCCTTCATCGAGAATCTACTTGATAACCATATCTTTGTTGACTGCAACATCCCTATGTCATTCCCCATGAGTAGAATGTCATCAACATAAAGTACTAAGAATGTTACCGCATCCTTAACTACTTTCTTGTACACGCATGGTTCCTCCGGGTTTTTGATGAAACCAAAATCCTTTATTGTTTCATCAAATTTCTGGTTCCAACTTCTTGATGCTTGTTTGAGACCATAGATCGATCTCTGAAGCTTGCATACCTTATGCTCGCTTCCCATGGATGTGTATCCCTCAGGCTGCGTCATATAGATCTCTTCCTTAATGTTTCCATTAAGAAATTCAGTCTTTACATCCATTTGCCATATCTCATAGTCATACCATGCTGCTATGGAAATAAGGATTCTTATGGACTTGAACATTGCGACTGGTGAAAAGGTTTCATCATATTCAACTCCTTGTCTTTGAGTATAACCTTTTGCCACCAATCGTGCCTTGTAGGTCAATACCTTTCCATCAGGCCCAAGCTTTCTCTTGTAGATCCATTTGCACCCAATTGGAACAATTCCATCGGGAGGATCTACTAAAGACCAAACTTGGTTAGAATGCATCGAATCTATTTCCGATTGCATAGCTTCAAGCCATAAATTTGAATCCGCATCAGAAATTTCTTCCTTGAAGTTTCTTGGATCACATCCAATGTCGGGTTCACTTTGATCCCCTTCAAGAAGAAGACCATATCTAATAGGAGGCCTAGAAGTCCTCTCGGATCTCCTAGTAGTAGGCGTGTCTTGTGATGATTCTTGAGGTGTAGGATCGCTATTTTGTATCTCGGGTTCTTCTCGAATTTCTTCGAGTTCCATCATCTTGCCTTTCTTATCCAATAAGAACTCCTTCTCCAAGAAGGTGGCATTCCTTGAAACAAACACTTTTGTTTCATTAGGATGATAGAAATAATATCCGATTGAATTCTTCGGATACCCCACAAAATAACATAAGGAGGATCGACTATCCAACTTATCTCCCACTGTCTGCTTCACGTAAGCAGGACATCCCCAAATCCTCAAGTACGAATACTTAGGAGCTTTGCCATTCCATAACTCGTATGGTGTTTTATTTACTGCTTTAGTGTGAATGTTGTTTAACAACAATAGCGCCGTTTCAAGCACGTAGCCCCAAAACGAAGGTGGGAGCTCAGTGAAGCTCATCATGGATCGAACCATGTCCAACAAAGTTCGATTGCGACGCTCCGAAACACCATTAAGCTGAGGTGTCATAGGAGGAGTCCACTGTGAGAGAATCCCATTCTCTTTTAGATAGTCCAAAAACTCGGTACTTAAGTATTCTCCACCTCGATCAGATCGAAGTGCCTTAATACTTTTACCTAGTTTGTTTTCTACTTCAGCCTTGAATTCTTTGAACCTTTCAAATGCTTCAGACTTATATTTCATTAAATATAAATACCCATACCTAGAATGATCATCAGTAAAGGTAATGAAGTAGGTGTTGCCACATTTAGTACCAATCCTAAATGGACCGCAAACATCTGTATGGATCAAATCCAACAGATTTTGACTACGCTCAGGTTTCCCTTTGAAAGGAGATTTAGTCATTTTTCCCTTTAGGCAGGACTCACAAGTAGGTAGAGAGTTAATATCAGACATATCAAACATGCCCTCTCCCACTAGCTTGTTCATCCTCCTTGAGGAAATATGACCTAGCCTAGCATGCCAAAGGTTTGCCGGGTTTTGACTATTGTCCTTCCTTTTAATTGTTGTTACCGGTTTATCAACATAATTAATTGGAACGTCTTTTAATTTTAAGCTATATAGATCGTTTTCAAGTTGTTCATTTCCAATCAAACATTCATTCTTGTAAATATTGCAAATCCCATTACAAAATTGCAAGAAAAATCATCTCTATCAAGGATAGAAATAGATATAATGTTTTTGATCAAATCCGGAACATATAAAACATCTCTCAAAAATAACTTAAAATTGTTCTGCAAAACTAAATAAATGTCTCCTATAGCTTTGGCTTCGACTTTAGAACCATTCCCGAGCCTTAGCTGGGTCTCAGCCATCCTTAGCTTACGACTTCTTGTCATTACCTGCAAATCATTGCAAATGTGAGATCCACATCCGGTATCCAATACCCAAGAAGAAGTATTAAGCGAAACATTTATTTCAATGTAAAACATACCCTTTGCAGTTCGCAACTGTTCGAGGTATTCCTTGTAGTTACGTTTCCAATGACCGGGTTTCTTGCAGTAATGGCAAACGTTTTCATCTTTTATCTCAATTGAAGCCTTGGTCTTTCCCTTCTTATTTGGTACAATCTTCTTGGGCGGGGCAGAACGTTTCTTACCCTTTCCACTTGGTCCTTTCTTAGAGTTAGAAGAGGAGCCAACCAAAAGTACCGGTTTATCCTTCTTTAGTGTGGCTTCATAAGTCACAAGCATATTGACCATCTCTTCAAAGGTGGCCTCTATCTTGTTCATATTGAAGTTCATCACAAAGCCGTCAAACGACGAAGGAAGTGAAAGAAGAAACAAGTCCACATTGAGTTCATGCTCTAATGTCAGTTCAAGTTTTACCAACTTTTCAATGAGACCAATCATGTGTACCCCATGCTCACGGACCGAAGTCCCATCTCGCATGCGGCATGTCATGAGCTCTTTGACAGTCGCAAATTTCTCGGCCCTTGACTGAGCTCCAAAAAGTTCCTTGAGTGCGCTGTGAATGTCAGCAGCATTCACCGCATCCTAAAATCGCCTCTGGAGTTCATCAGACATTGATGCTAGCATATAACTCTTTGCCTTGACATCATGGTCCCACCAATCGTCAAGCTTTTTCAACTCTTCCGGACTAGTGTTAGCCGGGGCTTCCTTCGGAGGACGCTTCTCTAACACGTAGAAAGCCTTCTCCGAATTTAGAATGATTTTTAACTTACGGAACCATTTCGTATAGTTAGCGCCAGTCAACTTGTTTTGATCGAGAATTGAGAGTAGTGGATTACGCGAATTCATAGTAATGAAATACTGAAAAAGGAAATAGACAATAATTAGTGATTTGTTTAATTAATTTACTAAGACATAAAATATGGCGAATTTCATTTTATGAATTACACTCCCACTATTTTGACGATTTCACTACCCTCTAGTGAAAACGAGAAACATTTTCTTTAGTGGGAACATGGAGTCCAATTGACAAACTATGGTCCCGAATAATATCAGCCAACCATAATTTTCAAAAGGTAGAGCCCAATTGCTTCCAAAGCAACCTCCATGTTTTTACCTCATGTCCAATAAGGGCCCAATAATATGACGTCGTTTATTGTGACATGTCAAGATGACCCATCAATATTAAGTTGTGATGGACGGTCGCCATGTGGATCCCCAATAATATGAGCCAATCCCATGGGAGTTCCACCCAACTTACAACATGTGTCGATCCAATGTACAGCTTTCCGACGAACGGGCCCCCCCAATAATATGAGCCGAACCGTATCCGCGGGTAGCATCACATACATTGATCGTTGATGGAAGGTAGGAATATTTAAACAATATTTAAAATTCTCTTTTGTTTATCTTGATATCAATTTTAAATCATATTTAAAATGAGGGATTTTATTTTTGAAAATTTGTCTCATCATGCAAATATATGTATGCTTGCGGGATTCATACAATTTAGTCTAAACATGCATACATCAATAATATCATATATTATTAAAGGATGATCGATCCCATTAACTATTCGACCCGTGGTTGCCAATCACGAGTCTAAGTTCAATCCTAGGTGTTATGCAAGTATGCAATGCAATCCTATTACATTGTGCTTCCAATTTACATTTCTTCGGTCTTCATTGTCTGCTGGGCCCACCATTTCTTCAAATCTTTGTCTTCCACTAAGTCTAATAAATTTACAATAAATTTCGATGACAAATATGGGATACATTTTTAGGGGTGGGAACGGGCCATAAATCAGGCCCACTTTTATTACATATGACAATCATATTGGGCTATAAACCAAGCCCATTAATAAACACCAACAACAATAAGACAAATGTAAATCACCTAACATACACCTAAAACGTTGGTCATGGCAATCGATCATCCTTTATCCATTAATTAATTCAATAATTAAACAATTGGATAAACATGCAATGACATCATAATTAAAAGATAAAATCATATTTTATCTTATCCATCCATAAGATCATATCTTATCATCAATTGTACCAAAATAATTAATTTTATAAAATTCAATTTAACGGATAAAATTTATAAATTTTCCAAAAATTCAAATTTATCCAAAAATCAATTTTTTAAAAAATTTCGGACTCGAACAATTCAATCCGATGCCTCGTGATCCAATCGAAAACAATTTTCGATCGGATCAAACACTAGAATTTCAAAAATTCAAAATTTTTTTTAAAAATAAAAATTTAATTTTCCCGGGCAGCCCGTGCCCTGACCGGGGCTCGGGCTGGGCAGCGACGATCGCTGCCCTGCAATCGCTGCCCTTGGGCAGCGATCCGATCGCTGCCCGTGTTTTGCCCGTAAAAATTTTGATTTTTTAAAAAATTTCTTTTGTTTCAAAAACGAGGATTAAAAATTTTTGTACAATCGATTAATTTAATCGTTTGATCTGAGCAACCTGGCTCTGATACCATTGTTGGAAAACGGTGTTCAGATCAATTAGAATTGATACCCGGTGCAACGAAAGTTTAAAAAATTTATTTTTATTAATATGGAACGATTCCATATCTGGGTATCAAAACTTTTACGATTAAATTCATACAAGTAAAACAAATAATCACAATTAATGTTTTACCTTAAATCTCGAAACGAGATTATGGACTCCAACAGAATTTAATCTGCTCTTCTTGTAAATCCCGGGAACTGATGGCGTCACGATCAATCACCGGAATAAGATCCACGAACAGAAAACAGAAACCCTCTGATTGACTGTACTAGAAATCAATCAGAAGTTTTGCGTAGAGAATAAACAGATATGATCTGTTAATTCAGAATTGTAATTTTTCACAAAAATCACAATCCGAATTTTCTCAAAAAGGAGCAAGGAATTTTCGAAAAATCCCTTAGAATTATTTATGCAGTGTTCGAAAATTATAAGACACAATGTAGTTGATTTTCGAACCCAAAACCTCTATTTATAGATAATTTCTAGTTATAATTGTATCAGGACTCTAACTCCTTAAAGCCCACAATCCATAACTTAAGCCCAACAAGCCAAGCCCGTTGTTATAGAAATTAATATAAAATTCATCGTGACTCCGATTGATAAACTGATTTCACCAATGTGCACAGAAACCATTTCTGCATCTTTTAGAGTCAAGATAATTTTTCTGAATCCGAATTCAGTGATTTCCAAAAATGCCCATCCCTATGTCATTTTAGGAAATCTCACTCCCTTTAGTTAAGAAGTCCAACTTCTCTTTTATTAAATTTAACTCTTTAAATTTAACTATCTCTACGGGGTTTTAGTAATCCATTACTTGTGTAACCCTCAATGGTTCAAGAATACAGCTAGCCGTGGGCTCACAACTCCTTGTGACTCGGAACAACAATTTCCGACTTACCCATCGAATCATGGTAAGAGCGCCTAACAACATCGCCCCATGATTCCCTAGGTATCACTGATAGTGCCTGCAAGAACCAGTAGATTTTGGTTAGCGTACAGTACGATCCCTTTAACCATATATCCCGATCGAATCAACAACCATTGGTATATCGAGAGTCGTTCGAGATTCAATAACTATGCATAACATCTTGGAGATCTATTAGTGACATCGCATGTGTTACTAGGATAACCCATTAACCTAAAACACATCATGTACTCTGGCCAGAGATTCGTCACACTAATATCTCCTCAGATCGCATAGGATATCCACACTCACAAGTATGTGGTGAATCCTTGACAACAAAGCATTGACTCCTATATGTGTCGTAACTGTACCCAATCCCGACACCTGATGACCCCAATAGAGTCGGTAAACGAGTCAAAGTACAGTACTAGCATATAGAGTCTCAATGATGTTTCAAGTAATAAGGACTAATGGTGTACAACCAAAACCGCGGACTTTATCCACTCGATAAGTGATAACCACTTGGAAAGTCCGAATAGGGTAGTTCGATCATTCATCATATGAATATCCATTTGCATGCTTTGAACATCTCTATGTTCCATACCAATGAAACGTGGTACTCGGCATCGCAAATGCTAGTCTCAATCTCGAGCGATCCTTATCCCTTTTTTGCAGACGGCTCAATTGACTAAGAACAGTTTAGAATATACAGTGACTACAAAATGTGTTTCATGATAGCCATCCCCATGTGCTACCACATCGTACATACACTATAGTATATTCAAGGTCTTTATCAAAAACAACAATATTATATCATAATATAACAATATGAAGAAAGATAAAGTCAATACCATTATAAAAGTGTAAATTATATTAAACAAAAGATTGTTTTACATAGAGTCATAAAAGCCCTTAGCCACAAGTTGGCTAACCGGGCACCCACTCTTTCAAAATATTCATCCATGTTATTCACTAATTTGTATTTCTCATAATAACACAACAAATTTATATCACATGTTTCATCAACAAGTATTTCACTCAACAATGAACATGGAATAAAAATTTTTGTCCTCTTCAAACAAGTACCAATTACCCACACAAAATTGATCACGAATACCATGCAAACAAAACTCAAACATATATTTCAAATCATTGTCCAAGGCATTCAACTCTCTAGCATGCTCGTAGTCCAACAACTTTAAGTCCTACATAATTAACACAACTCTCAAATGTTCAACATACACATTAAAATTTTTGATATATACTATGACATAATCAAAGTATACCACAACAAATTACCCATAGATGCATGCAAAACACAACCCATCAAACTTATGAAAGTATTACGAACATTAGCTAGCCCAAAAGTCATTACTAGACTCTCAAGCAAATAAGACTTGTCACCTATACTATTTATGCACAATTCACTCATATCAACACAATTCAAATAATTCACAATAACACACACCAACTTACTTACTCTTGTATCACACCAAGATTCCAACACATTAAGATCAACAAATGACTTCAACACTACCATATGATCCAAATTATTCAATTCCTCAACATACCTAGATTTCAATAACTTAAGATCAAGATTTGAATTCAATCCATATTTCATATATAGCACATTCACAAATACTTCAACTAAGAAATTTAATCCAAGCAACTTAGAATTTAGATCATACCTTTGAAAGTAGACATTTGATTGGTATTCAACATTTAAAGTTAAATCATACATCTCGAATGGAACAACTTTCAAATCTCTAACCTCACCTAGAGCTTGCTTAACTTTTCATAGATCCAACATGTTAAGCCTTTTAGTATTGTATCTCATTTGCTTCTTCATCAACTGTGAGACCTCGGTTCTATTTATCTAATCTCGGGATAACAATAATTAAGCATACAAGATCCAAGATTAAAAGCAAAGGAATTTTTTTTTTAAAAACAGTGCTCGCTCGATCGGTAAAACATTACCGATCGAGCGGGCCAGAAATTCCAAGTCTCTGCCGAGACTTAACAAAATCCCTTCGCTCGATCGGTAAAATCTTACCGATCGAGCGGACACAAAAAGTCCAACACTCTGCCTCAGCTCAGGGGTGCTCGCTCGATTGGTAAGATTCAACCGATCGAGCGGGCACAAATCTGCAGAAAAGAAAACAGATTGCTCGACTCTATTCAACTCCAAATCTTCAAAACTAAATCCATTCAACATGCATAAATCATTCCATACAAGGTAGTTCTAGAGTCATACAATCTCAAACTATTAGAACCTGCTTCAGTCTAGCTTATTCAATGCAATACAATACAATACGAGTTCGAATACAATCTAAGTTCGATTACAAAATCAACTTCTACAACAACAAGACCTCACTCTATCAACTCGACCACCTAGCCATGCGATCTCTGACTCGGTCCTGCCCCACCTGTTGCCAAGCACGCATACAAAGACAAGACAACATCCGGATAATTCGGTGAGAATAATATTACTAGTAAAAGAGACGAAACATGCATATCAATTAACATATCAAAACATGATATATATATATACAAGACAAGCAATTCCAAAAGCATGTCTAAACTCCATTCAAATGCATAAAATTAAATGCATGTCTTTAAAATCTGGGATTATCAATTCTGGATAATCAAGAAATTATTGTTTTTGATTTTGGGATCCCGAGGATGAGATCATGTAAACAACTCACCGACTCTCCCGATCGAGGTGGTGCTACATATCTCCATCCTCTAGACTTTGGTGCGACTATAAGGAGTATGCTAGCACTAGGCGAACCTCTACACCTAGGCCACTCACTTAGAAGCCCCCAAAACATCTAACATAAAAGGGCCGTCCTGCCCACTGAAATCAAGGATTTTTGGCTCAAGATGAATGCAATGCAAAACATAACTCAATCAATAATTTCAAGTAATTCAATTAACATGCAAGTATGTGATTTCTTCGGAACACTCGAATCAAGTCGGTTTCGAGTCACTCGTTCCATTCCAGTCTAAGTCATCTTATACCTCTTTCCAAAAGTCGATGCTCCAACCTGGAAACAACAACAATAATATACTCATTCAAGATTCAATTAAACTTCCTAGTCGGTAATAAGAAAATCGATACTATACCGGCTACAATCTCTAAAACGATACAACTCCTGCAATCTCGCAACTCAACGGCCTTCAAACAAATCTGCAAAAGAAGTAATAAGGCCCGAGATCACTATCGACATTCAAACACAACTGCAAAATGACTCAAATCAATTCAAACCAAACTATAGTCCAAAACTCAAACCGGCGGCATAACGACTAGATTCTGATCAAACCGAAAACGCAGACAGCATAACAATATCGATAACATCTCATAACAATGGTAGGACAACAACAACAAAGCAATTCCAACATATCTCCAAAACCTCATTTTCGAAAATAGACTTCCGAAAATCATAACAATTCCGAACGACGCTCTATTTCAAAACCGACAGAGAATAAAAGACCAGAACTCTGCCAAGAACAACATACTCGAAACTCAACCGATTCTAACAACATCCGAAAAATAGAATGAATCTGATCGTAGAAAAACTTACGATCGAACGAAGCTCTCGAAGCCGTGATCGCTAATCTGCCTTCAGAAATAAATTCTAATGGACGGATCGAGCTCGGGGTGAAATCTGAAAGCTTGAAGTCACGCTTGGGCATTCAACAATGGAGGAACAAGGCGTGAAGGAGATGGTGGAATGAAGGAATAATTCAAAGAGCTTATAAATATCTAACAAATCCAATAATTGCATTTTAGTCCCTGAAAAATCCAAAATTTGCAAAAATGACCCTGATCAAAATCAAGTCGGCTCTTGAACTCTGTAATCTCCGATTATCTCAAATAAAGTCAATTAAGATAAAATCGGGGCGTTACATCAACACATCTCCAAAATCCTGCAAAGAAGAACAAACAATGCTCGGAATTGAACCGGTTATATCATCACAATGAAATAAACCTCCTCGTACAAAAATACTTTAGGGATTTATTCAATAGAACAAAATTTTCATCCTCACAATTTTGAACCATATATATATTTCTTTTTTTCTTGGTCTCTTTCCACTCATTTTCTTTCCTCTTTTTTTTTTTTTTTTCTCAAAGGTCATCTCACTTTTTTGCACTCTCTTTCTTTCGGCTTCTAAATTTCCTTTTTATTTTTATTTTTTTTCATGGCTATCTCACTTTTTTCTTCACTCTTTTTTTCAGTCATATCACTAAAATTTTGAATTTCCAATTGAGCCTCAAGAACTTCTTTTGGACTCAGTTGAATAGCAAGATTACACGACTCATCCAACAACAAATTACTAGTCCAACTATGAACATCAATAGAACTCTCATCTACCACAAGAATATTAGATGACTCTTCAACACATAAAAAATCACCTACCACTTCACATTCTCCAACACTAACATCATCAACCAATGAAGTTTCATCCTCAATTTTCTCAACTTCAACTTTTAATTCATCATTAACTACAACATTAGATTCAACATCTACTTGAGAATCCTCCACTTTCATCATAACCTCCTTTAGACATTGACTCATATCATGCTGATTCTTTTTATGATACCATAAGCATAAAATATCACAAGTACTAGAATTTAAAAGTTTAGATGTACTTTCATAATCATGCTTTGGAACTCCACTTTTCCTCTCATAGTGATTAGGATCAAAACGTTTCCTCATAGCTCTTTTCATCTCATCCCATTTAGAAATAGGACTTATTCCATGACTTTTCCTATTCACCACCAATATATCCCACCAAGTGATAGCATAGTCGTTAAACTCTTGTAAGACAAGTTTAACCTACTTAGCTTTAGAAAAATCACGACCTTCAAATATATTCTTTACCCTTTTCTCCCAATTCAAATACGATTTCGAATCCATATCTCCATGGAACGAAAGAATTTTATTTTTCTTAATCCTATCCAAATAATATTAAAAATATTTTTTTCCAAGACAACAATCATCATCTCTATACACATCACTATACCCATCTATTTTTCTCTCTCTCCTACTCCCATAATCTCTCATTTCTCTCCCCCAATCCTCACTACTACATTCATCTTTTCTTCTATTATTATCACACCCATAAAATCTCGTTTTACACTCCATATACTCATCATCTTCACCAACAAAATAATTTCTATAGGACATCGTACCTGGAAGAAAAGGGTTAGTAATAAAATATTCCTCACCCGAAAATCTCACAAGTCAATCCAAAGAAATCGCTCAAACACTTCTTTTTTTCACTCAAATAATATGGGATAGCTTATGCTTTGTGATTTTAAATATCAAACTCAAAAGTTCAAAACTTATAAACACTTGCCAATCGACTCACGTAGATTGCACAAAACAAAGGATTGACTTATGGAGATTGAAATTAACTTGACAGCCAAAGACTCACAATACACAAGAAATTTGCCACAAGTTTTTCTCAATTCTACTTTTTTTTTTTGAAGCTTTTCGGTCCTTCAATTTTTTTTTTGACCGATTTTTTTTTGTTTTTTGAATAACTTGTAGCACAAGACAGAGAACTTGGGCAACAAGATTGACAGAACGACAAACGACGAACAAAAAACGAAGAACGGAGAATAGATAAGAAGAACAAATATAAAGATACGACTTAATTGATCAAGAGAACCTTAAGCTTTAATACCAAATGATCTGAATCTTGGATGCATGAAAATCAGACACGATTATAAACGAATCGTACCCTCAATTCAATAACAAAAAGATTCAATAATGTTGTCTCAATCTTTTGAACAAGTAAGTTTGAATATCCACCTCTAGTTTACAACGAAACTAGCAATAGATAATCACGATAAGAAAACAATCAACAATTCAATTGGACCTTCAAAGGAACCTATCTTTGATAACCCAAGTGAAAAATCAATTGACAAACACCACAAAATTTATGAAACTTTGATAAGTTTGATTTGATAAAAACAAATCAAATCTTTGGCAAATTCTAGAGAGAATTTTAAGAATTGATAAAAATCAATAAAATGAATAATTCTTAATTCTTGTTGTCAATGAATGAAAAGTTTACAATATATATAAGAGAATAAACTAAAAATCCTAATAGAATTATACTATAGATCTCCTAGTTAGATTATAATTCCAAAAAGTCAAAATATAATGAAAAAATATTGCAACACATATCAAAGATATCATCCAAAAGTTTCTTAGTATACTTATAATATTCAAAATAAAAAAATATATCAAAAATCCCGCACACACACACAAACATACTGAAGTGTGTGAGAAAGAACACAGGCGCGGGCGCGCATGCTCGTCACTCGTGTTGGCGCGGGTGCGCGACAAGAAAGGCATGGGCGCGCATAGGTTTCTGTCTATATCATCAAAATTCCTTCGTCAGAGCGGGCGCGCAACTTGAATGGCGCGGGCACACATAGACTTCGGCCTAGTTGATTTTTTTTTTTGTATTTTCTTCGAGGTTTTCTTCACTTCCTTCATCTTTTTGGACTTCAATATTATTATAACTTCCACCAAAATGATCTCCAAGATTTTCAACTTGATTTTCATGGATTCCAAATCCTTCAAGTCTTGATGGCAAATTATGGTACAATTCTTGGAACAATATAAATCTTCGAGCGCCTTCTCAATTCATATCACACGTGGTTGGTTGGGAGAGTTCAGACACAGGGATCGGACGCTCCGATTGGGATCGGAGGCTCCGAACTCGATATCAGACGCTCTGATCTCCATTTATATAAGGGGGTGTTGAGCTCATTTCTCAGTGCACTATTTCCCCTTTCCTCTCTTCTTCTTGTAGTCTTTTAGCTTTTAGGGGCTTTCTAGGCGTCTTATTTGTAATGCCCCAAAATTAGCCTAATCGAGATTATATGAGATTAATATTGATAATCAGATTTTATGAATTTCTAGGGTTGAATTGATATTTGATCAGGGACTAAATTGTAAATTTTGAGGAATTCAGGGGCCAATTTGCAAAAAGAAGATTTTATACATAGCACTTGGCATTTAAAAGGATTGACTAGTCTTTTCCTTCTTCATTTCTCCTCTCCCTTCACGCTTCACCCTCCATAGACGCCACTTTCAAGCTTGTTGATTTCTTCGTTTGCACGATCCGTCCGATAGAAATTCGATCTGAAGGTATATTCACGATCACGGATACGAGAGCTCCGTTGTACCATAAGTTTTTTTTCGATCGGCTTTATTTCATTTTTTGGATGTTATTGGAATTGAATGATTTTTGGATATGTCGTTCTTGAGCTAGCATATATCATGTATTCGAAGTCGAATCGGAAAAAAAAACATCGTTTGGATTTATTATGATTTTTGGAAGCAAATTCAAAAATGGAGGATTGGCTTATGGTCGATTTTCTTGTTGGTTTTGATGATTGGTTGATGATAGGAGTTGTTTGAGATCGATATTTTGATGTCTGTGTTTTTCGGTTGGCCGTTTTATAGCCGTTGTGCCACTGGTTTGAGAATTTTATAATTTAAGAGTTTGATTAGTTTTTGGGACTTGATTTGAATTGGATTGATTGATATTGAGCTTTTTTATATCTCCGTACAGATTTGGTGGAAGATTTTTGAGTTCAGAGTTCGCAGAATTGGAATCGTCGAAGAATTGATCGAGAATCGGTAACAAGTTTACCTTAATCGTTGAATTACGATTGAATGGAATTTTGATTAGAACTCTCGTTCTTGTAGCTTGCCCATATTGAAGCTACATAGGATCGAAGAAAAGGTAATAGACGACATCGAATCGAAAAGGGACGAATACTTGAGTTTAGACTGATTTTCAAGTCCCTAAATCACATACATGCATGATTATCTGTTTTTGATTGATTAAATGCATTGAGTTGAATTATTTGAATGTATTATGATTTTCATATGCATTTATATTGAGCTATATGATTCGTTTACGTATCGAATTAGACGTTCTGGGGATTATAGTCGAGTGGCATTGGTCGTTGATTAGTACTCCAATAGCCAGATCAACTCTCTATAGATGCTCCAGAGTCTAGAGGAAGCGAGATATACCGCATTCACATCGATCAGGAGAGTCGGTGAGTTGTGGTGATATATCTTGGCCTCGGGATCCCAATCAAAGAAAGAAATTCCCATTGATTATCCAATTTAAGATAATCTCAAACCCCAAAGACATGCATTGAATTTTATTTCATTTCGAATTGAGTTGTTGATATTTCAGGTTGTTGGTATACTACTTGAATTGATTGTGTTGTTGTTACGTATATCATGATTTGATATATTACATGGATTTACTTGTTATGTCTCTTTTACTAGGAATATTATTCTCACCGAATTTATTCGGCTGTTGTCTTGTCTTTGTATGTGTGCTTGGCAACAGGTGGGACGAGTTCGAGTCAGAGACAGCATGACTAGATCGAGTTGGGAATGATAGAAGTGAGGACTTGGGTTTAGATAGTCGAACTTCTTGTTGTTTTGAAGTTTGAATAATTGTCTTGAAGCATGTTTTAGAACTTGTAGTATGTTAATCTTTTTTGAATGATGTTCAAACACCTTTTATTTCATTTTTGGATTTTTTATTGTATTAGCATCATCCCGATTTTTAGAGCGAGTAAACGAGATCGAAATTATAGAGTTTGGCATGAAAATTCGAAGGCATGCACGGGCGCACTATTTGAAAGCGCGGGCACGTAGCCCTTGTACGAGACGCATGCGCGGGCGCGCCATTCTTAGGCGCGGGCGCGCATCCCCTTTAAAAAATAAAATTTGGCTTTTAGCCTTCTCCTTTATTCGATTCTTGTTTGATTTCTTCTTGATTAGATGATTAGAACCGATGTCCTAACATTAAGTGGTATCAGAGCGATAAGTTCTTGGACTGTATTAGATGTGAGCGGGGTAGATAGAGTCCGCATGAATTGAATTCTTGCATGTGATTGAGTTATTTAAATGGTTATTTAAATTTCATGCGAGCATGCTTTATTATTTCATGATTTATTTGAATTACATGATTTTGTGATTTAAATTACGAGACATGATTATTTGTTAAATAATAAAGCATATTATATTAGAAATGCGGATTTGAATATTCCTGATATGGAATGAAATTTTTGAATAGAGATTATGGACACGAGATTACTGAAATTGAGATATTTGTGTCATAATATTCTTGAATAGGAGATATATTTCCTCGACGAATATTGAACAGGAACAACCAGCAGTGAACCCGATTGAATAGAATTTTATTGCGACTGAACTGATGGATGTCACTCCGACACCGATGTAATCGTTACTGATGAGGTTTCAGTCATTTTACCCGCCGACTCTGAAGAGTACTAAAAATGCCAATGGGTGTGGAAGCTGGTTAGAAGAAATCGATCAGTTGTTTGATTCTCTGCGTTACACTGATGACCGTCGAATTCGTTTATTGATGTACCAACTTCAAGGTATTGCTAAAAGTTGGTGGATTGCGAAGAAGAAATCATTAGAGAATCAAGGTACTACTATTTCTTGGAATCTATTAAAAACCGAATTTCTTCAACAGATTCCGTTTCGACATTCGATTGGATATAGAGGGAGTGACTTAAGAGATCACCTACAACCGAGGGGAAAACAATTCAAGAAGTCTGGGAGTAGTTCTTCTAGTTCCGGCAATTCGAAACAGATTGGCTCAAGACAGAGCTTGAGAACTTCAGGTGTGACTTGCAGCAGTTGTGGAGGTCGACACCTCAGTGAGCACTGTCATGGAATCTTTGGAAGCTGTCATGTCTATCAGCAGCCTGGACACTTTGCCGGAATTTTTCCTCAGCATGGTTCTGAGCGACCTCAGAATGTTCATTATTTTCAGCCACAACAACAAAATCAATTGGGAATTAATCAGAATCTGAATCAACCTCCGAGGCAACAGGCCTTAGTCTTTGATCTTAACGAGGATTTTCAGGCTCAGGCTGCACCTGACTTTGACGTAGCAGGTAACTGTTTGATATTCTACTTTGTATTGATAGATATGGGTACCTTTCATTCCTTTTTCCATCCAAAAAAATTAGTTTGATGCTTTCGTTACCATCTGAGCTGTGTCCGGCTGCTGTTGTTATTCTTCACCTTTTGTGGAAGGATTGTATTCTGTGAGGTTAGTTCGGAATTTTGAACTTCGATTTGATATGAATAAGATTGAAATGAGCGGTATGGTACTTAGGTTATCAGATTTTGATTATATTGTCTGTATAGCTGCTTTAACTGAGTACAGGGCAACCGTGGATTGATTTCAGAAATTTGTTAGATTCAGATACGAGCGGTAAGTTATGGTAAGGATTCTCGATCAAACATTCCTTTGATATCCGTTTTGTCAATGACCGTTTGTTATAGAGAGGTGCAGAAGGATTCTCAATATTTACAGTTGATTTCCAGGAATTAAGCTGTATTGGTTGATGTACCCGAGGTTTAGAGTTTGCTGACGTTGTTTCGGGTGAGATTCCCGATTTGACTCCGATACATGAGGTTAGATTCAGCATCGATTTGAGATCAGGATATCACAACTGAGAATTCGAGAGGAAGAGGTGCTACAGATCTTATTCAGAATGAGGTATGACCGTTTTGAATTTTTAGTCTTGTCCTCTGATTTGTCAAACGCTCCTACAGTGTTTATGAATCTTATGAACTGAATCTATCAGAAGTATTTAGAGGAATTCCTGATTATTCTTATCGATGATTTCTTATCTTTTTGGAGAGTCTTACTGATTATGCAGAGCAATTGAGAGTCGTTTTCAAATTTTGCATGCTGAGCAGTTTATGCTATTCTATTGAAGTGCGAATTTTGATGGGATTGAGTTGTCTTTCTTCGATTATATTATCTCTGGAGCTGCAATTTTTGTCGATCACCGCAAGATCAAAGTTGATATGAATCAATCTAGATCGACATCTGTACTTGACAATTGAGGAATTTTGGGTTTATATCGCAGATTAATAGAGGGATTCTCTTCTTTTGCGAAGCCGACTATTCTGCTAACTTCTAAGAATGTGCTTTTTCTTGACCGAATCTTATAAGATTAGTTCTTATTGACCTAAGGAAGAGATTGACCAGCACTCCAGTGTTATTTATTTCCTCGGATATTGATGATCTTACAGTTTATTACGTTTCTTATTATCTAAGTTGGGAATTTTCTTATTCAGAGGAAGCACTTGATAGCTTAGGCACCGAGGCAGTTGAAGCCGTATGAGACTCGATATCCAACTAATGATCTTGAATTGGAAGCTATCTTATTGCTTGGAAGATCTGGAATCACTATCTTTTCAGTGAGATTTACGAAATCTTTTCTGATCTTAGAAGTTGAAGTATTTGTTCCGTAGTCTGAACTAAATTCGAGACAGAGAAGAGGGTTAGATTTGTGGAAGGATGTATGACGATGAATCTATTTTTTTATTTGGGAAAATTAAATGCAGCAGCAGATGTTTTGAGCCAAAAGATTTGTTCTTATTTTATTTACTATCGATATTTCTCTTCGATCGATGATTGCTGCACTTCCAATTTTGAGTTTGAATCAGATAGGATATCTATAAGAAGTTTGCTTTTAAGCCAACTGGAGTGGATTTTGAAGATTAGAGAAGCACAAAAATCTGATTCGATTATTTAGAGTTCGATGGAGAAAAGTTAGATCTGGACATCAGTCTGATTTTCAGGTTAGGGATGATGCTTTATTTGTGAATATTGTTTTGGTGCCGATATTACAGAATTGAGACAGCGCATCCCGAACGAGGCACATGCGTTCGATATAGTATTCATCAAGATGGCCGAGAGATATTCGATGATTTGAAGAATCAGTTCTTGCAAAAGCAGATTAAGAATGATATTCGAGGTTTGTATTCCGATATTTGAACTGTCAGTAGCTGAAAGCAGAGAGAGAACGAATCGATTGTCAGTGGTATAGTTTATCTATTTCAGAGTGGAATTGAGATCACAATTTCGATGGATTTCGTCACGAAGCTACCACGATCAGTACGAGGATGTGATGTTTTTTAATAGCGTTTGACCGATTGAAGAATTTTGTTTGCATTGTTCAGTACAGAATGTCTGTCAGACATGATCAGATGGCCGATATTGTGTCAGAGATGTTGTCAAATTGTTTGTTCTGCCAAAGTCTATCATTTCAGACCAAGATCCTCGAGTTATTTCTCATAATTTTGACTCAATCTTCAAGAAGCTTTGTTATTCGATTACATCTGAGTACAACTTTAATCCTCAGAACGACGGACAACCATAGAGGGAGATTCAGACTTTAGAGGATATGCCATGAGTTGTAGTGCTTGATGTGGCACCAGTTGGCAGGATTCACGATTCTTGTGGAGATTCGTACAATGACAGCGATCAGACGAGTATCTTGATGGTACCTTTCAAAGCATTGTACGAGAATAAATGAAAATCTTATTTGTATTGGGATGATTTTTTTGAGTCACCTGAGTTGGGACCAGATTGGTTTCAAATTATGACCGAGCAGATGAATATTATTCTGACAAGAATGAAAAAGACTCTTGATAGATAGACATAGTATGCGAATTCTAGATGTAGACCTCTGTATTTGTTTTCAAGGAGACCTAGTAGTTCGGAAGATTCTAATTTCAGAGGCTTTGACAGAAATGAATAAAGAGAGAAGTCGTCTCTAAGATTGATCGATTCTCACTAATTCTGGAGGGGATAGACAATCTTGCCTACAAACTTGCTTTTGTTCCGTCTCTTTCTGGTATTCATGATGTTTTTTCTGTCTTTTGTTGTGGAATATTACCAGATCCTTCTTATGTTCTTCGACCGAATAGACTGAATGTAATGAGACGTCGAGTTTCTTTGACCGATTCCGGTTTTTGACCAAACCAAAAAGAAGCTTCGGAACAACCCGATTCAGTTGTGACAGTGCAGTTTAGCCGATACGAATTTTGAAGAAGAGTTTTGGGAGACCGAGTCCGATCTGAGGCAGCGAGTTCTGGAATTATTTTTGAGAGGTGAATTCTTATTGCAGTATTTGATTCTATATCTTATCTTATGAGATTGATCCGTATTCGATTTCGAGGACAAAATCAGTTCTTGGAGGGGGAGAATTGTAACGCCCCAAAATTAGCCTAATTGAGATTATAGGAGATTAATATTGATAATCAGAGTATATGAATTTCGAGAGACTGAATTGCAAATTTTAAAAAATTCAGGGGCCAATGTGCAAAAAGGAGATTTTATACATAACACTTTGGCATTTAAAAGGATTGACTAGTCTTCTCCTTCTTCATTTCTCCTCTCCTTTCATGCCTAACCCTCCATAGATGCCACTTTCAAGCTTCTTGATTTCTTCATTTGCACGATCCGTCTGATAGAAATTCGATCTAAATATATTAACGATCATGGATGCGAGAGCTTCGTTGTACCGTAAGTTTTACTTCGATCGGCTTTATTTCATTTTTGGGATGTTATTGGAATTGAATGATTTTTGGATATGTCGTTCTTGAGCTAGCATAGTTGTGTATTCGAAGTCGGATCGGAAAAAGAACGTCGTTCGGATTTATTATGATTTTTGGAAGCAAATTCGAAAATGGGGGATTGGTTTATGGTCGATTTTCTTGTTGGTTTTGATGATTGATTGATGATAGGAGTTTTTTGAGATAGATATTTTGTTTTCTGTGTTTTTCGTTTGGCCTTTTATAGCCGTTATGCCGCCAGTTTGAGTATTTTAGAATTTAGGAGTTTGATTAGTTTTTGGGACTTGATTTGAATTGGATTAATTGAGATTGAGCTTCTTTATATCTCCATACAGATTTGGTGGAAGATTTTTGAGTTCAGAGTTCACAGAATTGGAATCGTCGAATAATTGATCGAGAATCGGTAACAAGTTTACCTTAATCGTTGAATTACGATTGAATGAAATTTTGATTAGAATTCTTGTTCTTGTAGCTTGTCCATATTGAAGCTACATCGGATCGAAGAAAAGGTAATAGACGACATCGAATCGAAAAGGGACGAATACTTGAGTTTAGACTGATTCTCGAGTCCCTAAATCACATACATGCATGATTATCTATTTTTGATTGATTAAATGCATTGATTTGAATTATTTGAATGTATTATGATTTTCATATGCATTCATATTGAGCTAGATGATTTGTTTACGTATCGAATTAGACGTTCTGGGGATTATAGTCGAGTGACATTGGTCGTCGATTAGTACTCCAATAGCCAAGGACAACAAAAGTTGAATAAGAGGCATGCAAGTGGGTGGAATTTGTGAAAACTTTTCCTTACGTCATCAAATATGTAAGGGAATGGGGGTTGCACATAAACAGTTTGAGGTGTTGTCATAAGGTGTTGACAACACCTACAATAACACCATGAGTAATTTGCAGCGGAATATAATTAAAACGTGAATAAAATAAACAAGCAACCAAATAAATAGACTCAAATGATTTAAGAAAGAGTATAAAATACTCTTGCAGCGCCTCAGAGCAAAACTTCACTAGAAAATAATTCAAAGAGTTCTACAAACCCTAAAACTAGTGATTATTGTAAAATTCAATTTCTCAAAACAAGTGAGAAAATAAAGAGTAAAAGTTCTCCTAAAAATTCTATATGAAATAGAATAACGAAAACGAAGTAAGGAGAAAAATTTTGAAGACAAAATCACACGAGCAGCACACTTCTTGATCATCGATCTTCGAGTGTTCTTCAAGGCTTCAAGTTGTCACGACCGATCAAACTTTGGACGAATCTTAGGATCTCTTTCAACGTTTGTATTTGAAGCTATTTTGTTCTCGATCTCTTTTTTAATCGATCTCCTTCCTCCAATATATATACTAGAATCCTCCCTTGTAGAAGTTTCCTTGTAGACATAGGATTCTCTAGATTTGATCATATCAAATCTACACAACATAAAAAACGATTCCCATTAGATATGATATGATAAAGTCAATAATATCACAAATCAAGTTATTAATGGAAATAAATAACTTATATAAAATTACTTCATGTCCAAGAAAGACAAAAGATATTAAATAAAATCTTTTCAAAATAGGATGATTTTAAGGAATAAAATATTCCTTTCAATCTCCTTCTTTTTGCCTTTATGGACAAAACACATTTAATCCATAAACAAATCAACTAAACTCCCCATTAATCAAAACTACCCCTGAATAGATTCTCCCCCTAAGTATAAGCAAAGGTGTTTTCACGAGATGTTGGCAACATCTAGCTACGACACTTCAGATCAGAAAACATAAGTGCAAGGAGAAACATAAACAAGAAAAAAACATATCAGAGCTAACATAAAAAAAAAGTTTTGATTAGGATCAGAGAAAAAACACAATACTTAAAACTAAAATCAACAGAAACTAAACTATAAAAACCAAAACAAACAAAACTAAAATTGATTGCTCTCGGAGGATCCATCAGCCTCAGCTTCTTCAGCTTCACTTTCTTCTCCCCTTTTTTGTTCAGAAGGGCAAGCTCCACGTAAGAGAGACTCATAGTGAGCCTTCAACCCTTCGTAATAGGCTAGATCAGCCTTAGATTGGGTAATCTTCTGCTCAGCATGCAGCAATTGAGCTTGAATAAAGGTAGGATCAATATCTTGAGCAGCAGATGAGGGTACAAAAACAGCAGTGGCAGAGGAGGTGTTGGAAACACCTGCCACAACACCTGCGGCAACATCTGATTTAGACCAAGGAAGGTCTATCTTCCTATTTCCTTTGAGTAATGAAGGTGCGATCTTTTGCAATTCCCCAGGCTCAGTAAGTAGCTCATCATCATCCTTCTCAATCTCTTGAGACAGCAGCATATAATAGATTAGGGATGGATAAGGCAACTTCAATGTTTGTTGAGCACAATCTGCAAAGGCCATGACTGTGTCAAACACAAGTTGGCCATACTTGAAAGCAATTCCAGTTCCAATAGCATGCAAGACAAGAGCTTGATGCTTGGTAACCACAGTAGAATTCCCGTAAGGTCCAGGTCTTCACAGCCATTTTGTGGTGAACAGAATACAATGAAGTAAGCTTGGCAGCCTGCAACTTCTTAGGGTGAGCTGGAAAAACAGTGACTTGTCCTCCTGTGATGACAGAATTCATATCATCCATGGTAGGCAATGCAGCATCATCACTGGCAGGAGTCTGGAGAAATCCATTTATGATAGCAGGACTGAAAGAGAAAATCTGCCCACGCACATACACTTTCCCATACTTCATGTACCTTGGATCCTTCACAGCTTCAGTGAGATTGCAGTAGAACTCTCGCACAAGTTCTCTGCAGTAAGGACCAGCAGTAGAACTCTCGAAAGTATGTTCCTTACCTCAAAAAATCTGATCATGTTCTGAGCTCAATAGCTCTCCACATCAATGTTGTGTTCCTCCAGAAACTCACAATCAGCATAATTATCCCAGCAGTCAGCAATCTCTTTGGAGTAAAAAGTAGATGAATAGGACGAGTTTAACCAGTATTCTTCGCCCAAGGTGTTGTCCAGGGTGTCGGAAACACCTTCCTCAGCACCTTTCTCTTTTTCTTCAGAGTCATCAGAATCTGACTCTTCTTCCAATTCCTTCTCAGCATCTGAGTCTTCACTCAATTCAGTTCTTGAGCTATCCGATGGGTGAGGGCGATTATCTACGAATTCCTGGAGCATCTCTTCATCTGGTTCTTCATTAGATTCACTAGTAGGATCTGCTACTTTCTTTCCCTTTGATTTCTTCATTTTAGCCATGAACTGGGCTATTGAAATCTCCTCATCATCATAGAAAACAAGAGGAGAAGCAGATGATGTCTCCTCAATAGGAATAGATGCAGATGCATCTTTTTCTTCAGCCGCAGCAACAGGTGGTGTTTCTGATTCAGTGGATTCACTATCAGATGATGAACTCTCTTTTGATTTCTCAGGTTCAAATGGAACGGGGATGGTTGGAACAGAGGGTTCCATGACACTAGATTTTCCTCTTTTTCAATGAACCAGCTTAAAATATTCATCGGATCTTGAATCACCAGAAGAGAATTTGGTGTCCACAAGAGAAGGTCTGGATGGTTGACCCCTCCCTCGAAATTTTTTCAAAGCAGTGTAGTCTGGATTGTAACATGCTTGTCTCTTGGATCTACGGGTTAAGGGTTTCGAAGGAAACACCTTGTTCAGCACGCTCATATCTAGCAGATTCTCCACATCGATCTCATTGCCTGGCTCTCCTGGAGCGATGGAGTCCAAGGGCACTGGTTCTTCAGCAACAGGAACTATGGCTTGCTCAATCACGGGGTGTGGTGATGTAGGTGTTGGAACACCTTCCGCAGCATCCTCTGTATAGCCCATCTCAAATCGAATATCTTGGGGGATCAAAACCTTTTCCTGCCATTTGAATTTTACGAGAGTGAAAATCAGAGAGGAAATTAGGGCAATATGTGAGCAGAGGCTATGAAAATAAGGAGAAGCGGAGATTGAAACAAGGAAATAATGTATTTCCAAAAACAGATAAATACCCAAATATATAAATCACTCAACCTTTCCTATTCTCACTCGTATTTACAGCCTTCCTAATGGTAAGAAAATCTCAACGGTAACAAATCCTAATCCTAACGACACTCTAATTCTATTAGGAAACAAATCTCTTTAATTTTCACCGATAATCTAGACCCAAATATTTCACCAAATATTTCCAAACTTAACTTCTCATCAGAATATAACACCACTGAAACAAAATCCAACCCCATTCAAATTCAAAAATTCATAGGATAGGGCAAAATTCAAAATTTTTTTTTTGATCAGAATTCATAACCTTTCGACCAAAGATATTCACAAATAAAAATATGCATGTCCTAATTATGTCTAAAAACAGAGTGTGACATAAAAATAAAATGAAATTATATGCACAAATATATGTTGACAAGTGAGGTGTTATCCACGATGTTGGCAACATCTTCCAGCAACACTTCAGGATTCTAAAAAATCTTGATATCCACTTTATTATTTTTACAGAAGTGGTAGCCTGCACACTAAAGACACGATTTTCAAATGGACCCCTTTAGGTAGCTTTTTTCATTTGCTTCTGATTATCAATCAAATTTGATGATTGACTCAATTTCAAGCTAAATCATTCTTGTTCTTTTGGTTATTCTGATTTTGCAAAGTCACTTTTCATTTGGGACAAGATCATGGAATACACGAACGTCCCTCCACTACTTTGTGACTTAGTCAGAACTTTTCTTCAATTAATCCAAAATAAGCTGTAAAATATTTTGCAAAGAATCCTGAGTGAAAACTAGTCAATGGTTACAAAGTATCCAACACATCACAAAACAGAATGAATGCATGAATGCAATATGCGTAAGATCCTAAAAATGTACATGCATGAAAAGGTGTTGTCACAGGATGTTGGAAACACTCCTGACAACATCTATGTTCTGTTTATAATGCATACATACTGAGAGACTTCCTTAGACTGAAAAATCTCTCGAAATCCAAAGCTTTTGTAAATATATCAGCTAATTGGTTATTAGTTCCAACAAACTCAATTAAGATCATGCTTTTCTCGACCAAAACTCGAATGAAGTGATGTCTAATGTCAATGTGTTTGGTTCGAGAGTGTTGTACTGAATTTTAGGATATATCAATGGCACTAGAATTATCACAATACACAATATGAGTATCAATCTTAACACCATAATCATTTAGCATTTGGTACATCCAAATGAGTTGTGAGAAAAGACTACCAACAGCAACATACTCAGACTCGACAGTAGAAAGTGAGACACAGTTTTGTTTCTTACTATACCATGACACTAAGTTATTCCCCAAGTAGAAACATCCTCCCGAAGTGCTCTTTCTCTCATCTAAATCCCCAGCCCAATCGGCATCACTAAATCCTACCAAATTCGAATTGGTTTCTTTAGTGTACCACAAACCCAAATTCAAAGTACCTGCCACATATTTCAGTATACGTTTCACGGCCTTTAGGTGAGTAGTTTTTGGGTTAGACTGGTATCTAGCACACAGACAAACACTATACATGATATCAGGTCTAGTAGCACTTAAATACAAAAGACTACCAATCATGCTTCTGTAGAGGGTGTTGTCAACACCTTCGGCAACATCGTCCCTAGACAGTTTTTCATTAGACCCCATAGGTGTGCGCATGTGTTTAGTGTTGTCATTCAGAAAATTTTTCACAAGATTTTTAGCATACTTGCTTTGACACAAAAATATATCATCATGCATTTGTTTTACTTGCAAGCCCAAAAAATAAGTTAACTCACCAACCATACTCATCTCAAATGTAGAAGACATGCACTTCACAAAATCATCAACAAGTTTATCATTTGAAGCACAAAAAATTATATCATCCACATAAATTTGGCAAATTAAGATATTACCTTGAGACTTTTGCACAAACAAAGTCTTATCTACTTCACCTCTTTTGAAGCCAATATTGAGCAAGTACTCGGTTAATCTTCCATACCATGCACGTGGTGCTTGCTTCAATCCATACAATGCCTTTTTCAATTTATACACATGATCAAGATGATTTGGATCCTCAAACCCTTTAGGTTGTTTCACATAAACTTTTTCATTTAGGATCTCATTCAAAAAGACATTTTTTACTTCCATTTGAAAAAGTTTCATTCCCATGTTACATGAAATAGCAAGCAAAAGTCGGAATGACTCAATGCGGGCTATAGGAGCAAAGGTTTCATCAAAATCCACCCCTTCAATCTGTGTATACCCTTGAGCTACCAACCTAGCTTTATTTTTAATGATGTTTCCCGACTCATCAGTTTTATTTTTGAAAATCCATTTAGTTCCTATGACATTACCATGAGCAGGACAAGGTACTAATTACCAAACATCATTCCTAACAAATTGTTCTAACTCTTCATGCATAGCAATGACCCAAAATTCATCTTTTAAAGCCTCTTAAACCTTTTTGGGTTCATTGTTTGACACGAAACAAGAAAATCTTACCTGAGAATATGTAGAACTCATGCACAACAAACCTGCCATCTTTCGATAATCCACTTTATCTTTCCTTCGAGTTTGCAAGTCTCCATGCACATCTTCAATGACCTGTGAGGTTGGGTGATTCTTCAGAATTCTGCTTGGAACATTCTTTCCAGCTTCGTTTACCTCACTGTTCTCATCAGTATTCTCATCTGTAGGTTTTTCAACTTTTGATTCTGGATTTTCTGTAGGAGGTGTTGTCAGAGGTGTTGGCAACACTCCTTGGACAACAACTGAATTTCCAGAATTATCCAGCAGATCATCAACTTCATCCTAAACTGTTTTCTTCTTTAGATCTGCAAGATCATCAAACAAAACATTAATAGACTCAAAAATAGTCCTTGTTCTCAAGTTATACATCCTATAGGCTCGGCTATTTGATGAAATCCCAAAAACATACACTTATCACTTTTTGCATCAAATTTAGCAAGATGATCCCTATCATTCAAAACGTGACATACACATCCAAAAACATAAAAATATTTGAGGTTTGGCCTCTTTCCCATGAGAATTTCATAGGATGTCATAGTAGTACCATTATTCAAATAAACTCTATTTGAAATATGACATGCAGTATTCAAGACTTCAGCCCAAAAACGTTTTGAAATATTTTTCAAACTCAACATCACTCTTGCCATTTCTTGCAAAGTCCTATTTTTCCTTTCAGCAATTCCATTCTGTTGTAAGGCCCGAAAATAGTCAATTAGTAATTATGGAATTTGAGAATTAAACTCCATATTATGGGCTAACATTGATTTGAGGAGTTATGAAAATGATAGAGTTAATTTCCGAGCTGAAAATATTTAATTTGAGAATATGTGGATTTTGAGAATTAAATTCCGAGAATTCTTAAATTAAAAGAATAAATATTCGATTTGAATATTTATGGAATTGAAGATTTAATTCCATGTTTCGGAAATTAAAGAAGATGAATTTTGAAGATTTAACCTGATCAGGGAGTGATTTGCAATTATCGACGTTGAAGGGCTGAAGTGCAAACGGTCGGGATTATTTAATTAATCCGAGTATATTTAATTTGGGAATATTTAGAGTTTTGATTTAAATTCTAATATTCGTAAATTATTTTGGATTGAAATTGAATTAAAACGAAGGCCGAGGACTGAATTGCAATTACTGAAGATTTGAGGGACTATATTGAAAATATGTCAATACATATCTGATTTCTAAGCTATGAATCAGATTGTATACGTGTAATTGAGTGGAAATTCAGAATTAGGAAGAACAGGGCTCGAAACCATTTCCACTTCTTTGAATTCGATTGTTTCAAAATGCCGTAACTTTTGATCCGTTCGTCCGATTTCGATTTCGAAAGATGTTCTGGAATCCTTGAGACGAGTACTTCGATTTGATGTAAGTTTCTGAGTACTTTAAGTATGTTTTGTAGAACGAAATTGGCAGAGATCAGTACATGAGCATATGATCTTGTTCTTGACGTGTTGTTTAGTTTATATTCGAAACCGGATTGAAGATTTAGTTTTGAATGAATCGTATGGATTCTCCAGCATGTATTCTCGAAATTTTAGCTGCTGGTATGTGGTTATTTGTCTGGTTTATGATCACATATGTTGAGATGAGATTGAATTCGAATACGATATTTCGTCGGTTACCGATTTTCAGTCGTTATACCGTCGATTGATGTTTTGAGACAAGTTTGATAGATGATTGTCAAGATAAGATGTTATTTGATATGTTTAGCTACTGTTTTGAAGATTCAAACGATGTAGTATTGATTTGAAAAGCTGTATGAATTGAATTGAAATTAGAAATGAATTCGATACCGTAACGATTCCCGATTGTCAATCGCTACGATGATTGGTTATGTTTTGAAACCATATGGATAGTCTACAATTGAGCTAATGAACTTGGGATTGTATACTGATTTTGTTAGATACAATCTGTATATTTCAGACATGCTACGAGCTCAAGCAACTCAAGAAGTCGAATAGTGAACCAAGGAAGTTCGCTTGGAATTTGAAATGGTTTGATTGAAGATGTGCTGATGATTTCGACTCGATTCTGAAAGGATTGAATTGAACGAAGATGGATGTACATGTTTGAGGTTGAAGAATTCAGAATGGACAATATACGAAGGTAAAAGTGGACTACGATTTGATTGGGATTACAACTCGAGATGGTTTGTATCGAGTTCCCTTAAATCACATACTTGTTTTCTTAATTGCTCTTATGTGTTTTCCTTTGAGTTATTAAATAAGTTTTTGATGTTATGAATGCTTTGATAATGATATATGTTGCATTCATCTTGAAGACTTATTCCTTGATTTTGAAATAAACGGAAACGTTCGAATAGACGATTTGAAGGATTGTATATGTATGGCCTGGGTGGTTGATTTAGCCTAGCGTCTGATTTGCATATATGATTGTTTCAAAGTCTAGAGAAGAAAGATAAGTAACCCCACCTCGAGCGGGAGAGTCGGTGGATTAGTTATGATATCTACTTCTCGGGATCCCAACCGACGAATGATGAAATGAACCTTGTTTTGAAAACATGCATTGTATTTACTGTTATATCATGATCTTGATATATGTTTGATATGCATGTTTAGTTGCTTTTACTGGGAAATATATTTCTCACCGGAGTTATCCGGCTATTGTTTTGTTGTATGTGTCATTGCAATAGGGGGATTGGAACAGGGCAAAAGCAATCATGAAGAACAAGGATTGAAGAGATATAGTGTGAGGATCCGAGTTAGGAGTTGTTTGAACTGTCATGAAGTTTATTGAGTCGTAAACATGATCATTTTAGAAGTTACTTGTATCAAGACTTGTTAAGGATGATCTAAAGGTCTTGTTATTATATTTGAAATTTGAGTAATGTTTCAAATATTTGACTCCAACATGTTGTATCTTGAACTAGTTTTATATGACAAGATTATTGCATGTTTATGAGATTTTGATTATGTTGTAAAGCCTTGGAATGGTTTATTCCTAACAATTATAGCATGTTAGAATGCATGTTAGATGTTATGATTGATTAAACCATGTCTAGACTTTTGTAGGAGATGATCTTGAATCAATTGTAGGCTTGATTTCATTTTTGACAGCAGCTGAGCCAACATTTTTTTCTGGTGCCGTGGCCGGCGCACGGGCGAGCTACTGCTCGCGCGCGCGCGAGCCAGCCCATGGAGCCTCGGGCTCGTTGAACTGTGCGCGCGCGAGGGGTGATGCCCGCGCGTGCGCAGGGCAATCCATTTTTAAAAAAAAAAAATTTTTTTTATTTTTTTGTTTAGACATTGATACTTGTCTATTATTGTTGATTAATGTTTATTGAGAGATTAGAACTCGGGTCGTCACAACAGGTGGTATCAAAGCCCTAAATTCTTGGACTGAGATAGAAGCTGAGCGGGGTAAATCGAGTCACATGCATTGATTGTATTGCATGATTATGCATTACTTGATTTGATAATTCGATAAATTGATAAATTGCATGTGAGCATGATCTATCTTTGAAATTGAACTGCCTGATTTATTGATTTGTAACTATTTGGCATTTTTACTGTTTTGTTATAAGATTTTTCCCGGGTGATGTAAGCACCCATATGTTCTTTGGGTGATGTAAGCACCCCAGACTGACAGATAGTATGGCCAGACTGAACAGAATGGTATGGTCAGATTGAACAGAACAGAACGGTATTGCTCAGCTGAATGAAGTATCTCTGATTGAACAACATAGAAGATTAGCAAATTGATAATGTTGAGGGTTGTAGTTGGTTTGAAGAACTTGATTAGTTGTTTAACTATTGGATCAGATTGATTGAATACCAACTTCGAAATCTAGCAACCAGCTGAGGGATTTTGATAAAGAAATGATAAGAAGGCAGAGGTATGTTGATTGTTGGTAAGTGCTTAGAATATAATTTTGTTTATACTTCTTTGCCACAACAGATAGAAATGATGAGAAAGAAAATATACCATGTAGAAGTTGCATCTTTTTGAATGTGAGGAATGCTTTAGTAGAATTTTCAAGTCTATTACAATTTTTTGAATTGTAGATGAGGAAAAGCTCAAGATTGAGTGAATTATTTCATGGCTTGAATCTGCAGATTATGTCTGAATAGATATTAACGACTGAAACATTTTAGTTAAAGACATAGACCTGTCTAAAAGAATTGTAGCTGAATGATGAGTTAGGAGAATGAAATTGTAGACATGAAAGTGTCTGTGAGATACTTACAACTCTATCTACAATTTTTTTTTTTTATGTCAGAACATATATTAAGTGAATGATATATCTAGAAAATCGAGATGGATTAATCCGATTCAGAATGCCTAGTATATTAAAATTTATTACACTCTTTGTGGAGAAGGATATCCGAACAAACAGTGTAAGAACAAGTCAGACAGATGTGCTAAAATTTATTCAATGAATAAATTCCAGAAGTATACAGAGGATCAGAATGAAATTGCACCTGAGAATGAAATTTCAGGTAACAGATTTATTTTGTTTTGACCTGGTTATTATTGGTGCAATAGATATATGATAGCGGAAATCTTATTATATGATTACCTCTGTATCAGAAAAGAGATTTTGTGAATTGAACTGAAGAATAGAACTATTGCTTCGATGAACTGAAACTGAACATGATATTGTTCATAGGAGAACTATGCGTTTGCGATGCATGATAGATTATGAGAATTTACGTACTGATTAGTGATAGTTGCAGATTATTGAATCACTGGATTTTGTGATTTACCCAATCAGAATGATGATCAGAAGCGATAAAATTAGATCAACAGGAACATGATATGCATATGAATATGATGATATGATATCGAATCTCGAATTAAGATTCTGTGATTTCGGTTTGATATATGATGTTTGATTACAGAAATATTCCGAAATCAGTATATTCGATGCACGAGATATGTTCAAGATCTAAATTAGTATTGATAAGTACGCTATTGAATAGAGATTACAGATATATTCCAGTAAGATTTGACTTTAGTTTAAGTTGTGAACTGGAATTCAATATTGAATTGAATAATTGAAGAATTTATGAATTACCGACTTGATGAGATTATGAATTGAAGATTAATCTTGAGGTTTAACAGAAAGATAAATGATGATATGAAAATCAGTTACAGATGAGTCTTTTCTGTGATTATGCTGAATCGAATACATCATTTGGACATATAATTCTTGAAATATTTTATTTCGAGTGGCTCTCTTTGTTTTGTTCATGGAGCCTGAGTGATTTACTCATTCTGAGTTATGTGATGCAAGTGAGTTGTTTTCACTTTGCAGAGTTTGTTATCCAGAAGATTCGATTTTGGATGACCTTGATTGAGGGATTTTCTCAATCTTGATTTATTTCTTTTGATTTTGAGAATTATTGATCCTTTGATGTTATTTCGGCGTATTTAAGATTGTGACTCGTAACTGATAGAAGAATTTGAATATGATCCCTGATTTTTGGGTTAGATGATATGATTTGTCGGTATTTGGAGATATGAATAAGGAATGAAATAGGCATCCGATGAATTGATTTCAGATTTCTGTGTATTCTGATTTGAATATTCAGATGAATATAACACCAAGCAGACTGATTGTTTTTCGATTGGAAGTAAGGCAGACTTGTTCAGATGATAAAAGCAACACAGAAAGTAAACTGAAATGATTAGAATTCAGTACAGAATGCCAGATTGAGATATGAATTGAAGCCTCAGATCCGAATGAATGAATTATATTATGATTGATTATTTGATTGTGCCTGATATTTCCGAAAAGAGATATCCGAATTTGAAGAATTGCACAACAATGAATTCGATATTCATTTGATAATTGTTTTATCTTTTGATAAAGCAAATAGAAGTAACAGAATTAGTACGTTTGTGAAGTTAAATGTACAGAAAATTTCTGATGAAGTTAAAAATCGTTAATCGAATGAGTTCAATGTTAGTTTGGAAACTTCAAACATTGAAACGAGATTATAATTTGAAAGAATAGTTTTCAAAAACTACCGTGATGAAACAGTATAGATGAGGTAAACAGGTGGTAGTTATGAATTAATTCATGAACATTACTGTATACGATGATCTGTCTGTATGAACAAGTCACTGAATTATGATTAAATTCGTTGCAAGATGAACAGTAAGCCAGGAAATAATGTTTCAGATTGAAACATTTGGGTTTACTATTACGTTGTAATACAGAAGATCCGAAGACATTGAGTACTTTTTGAGAAAAAGGTACAATACATTATCCTTGAATGGGAAGAAGAGTCAGAGATGATGAATCGAATTGGTAAAAATGAACCTTTTTATCTGATATAATATCGATTATCCACAGTTTTGAAGACTTTGAAATCTGTGACTACAACATATTATACTCTGATTAATTGATAGTCTGAATAGACTAATCAGAATTTGGCCGAATACTCTGTATGAGATGTGACGAACAGCTATCCATTCAAATTTGTGAAGACGATAGAGATATTAAGAAAGTACAGGAATAAATCTATTGTCCGAATTAAGACTTTAGATTTATTTGACAGAATGTGGCATCTATTGATTGACTGATGATCTGAGAGTTGAATTCGATTGATGGATTATCTGAGTCGATTTTCCACATATTGACGATATTCTCAGAACTTTAATACCTGATTCGGTATTATTTGATTTGATATGTTGCCACTTGAGGATTATAATTCCTGTAATAGCTATTGAGCCGATTTTGAGATAATGATATGATAATATGATGAAAAGAACTCCGATTTCTTGTGTTGTAATGATATTACCGAGGTATATGACATCAGATCAGACATGATTTGTCGATATCCGATCGGAGTTGATTCGAAATACACAACGAATTTGACGATGAATTTGTATGAAATGAAAACAGAAAAGAAGAACCAGAATTAGTAATTGAATGATAGATATAACTTTGGAAGCTGAAATGGATTAGTTAAGCGACAAAGTTATTCTTGAAACATCATTCAATTCAGAATAGAGAAAAAGCAGAATTTCATTTACAGATTCAGAATATGATGTTGAATATTGAACTTCATTGAATAAGATGTCAGATGGAATTGACGATGGGAAAGATTTATTCTTTTCAGTTTGATACAATGAATCTGAATTGTTTCACGTATCTACAGTAAGGAAATATTGATAGATTCCTTCTGTGTACTTGAATCAGACAAGAGGACTAATGAAAAGATTCCGAGGTAAGTCGAATATTCGACAGATTCTTGATTTAGAATAGAAACAACTCAGAGAGAATTCTTTGCAGTATTTGAGTACAACTGATGATTGAAGTGAGAATAACTTCAGATATTCATTCAGTCTATCAGATTTGATATTTGGCGTGACTACGATTTCGAGGGCGAAATCATTTCTTAGAGGGGAGGAATTGTAAGGCCCGAAAATAGTCAATTAGTAATTATGGAATTTGAGAATTAAACTCCATATTATGGGCTAACATTGATTTGAGGAGTTATGAAAATGATAGAGTTAATTTCCGAGCTAAAAATATTTAATTTGAGAATATGTGGATTTTGAGAATTAAATTCCGAGAATTCTTAAATTAAAAGAATAAATATTCGATTTGAATATTTATGGAATTGAATATTTAATTCCATGTTTCAGAAATTAAAGAAGATGAATTTTGAAGATTTAACCTGATCAGGGAGTGATTTGCAATTATCGACGTTGAAGGGCTGAAGTGCAAACGGTCGGGATTATTTAATTAATCCGAGTATATTTAATTTGGGAATATTTAGAGTTTTGATTTAAATTCTAATATTCGTAAATTATTTTGGATTGAAATTGAATTAAAACGAAGGCCGAGGACTGAATTGCAATTACTGAAGATTTGAGAGACTATATTGCAAATATGTCAATACATATCTGATTTCTAAGCTATGAATCAGATTGTATACGTGTAATTGAGTGGAAATTCAGAATTAGGAAGAACAGGGCTCGAAACCATTTCCACTTCTTTGAATTCGATTGTTTCAAAATGCCGTAACTTTTGATCCGTTCGTCCGATTTCGATTTCGAAAGATGTTCTGGAATCCTTGAGACGAGTACTTCGATTTGATGTAAGTTTCTGAGTACTTTAAGTATGTTTTGTAGAACGAAATTGGCAGAGATCAGTACATGAGCATATGATCTTGTTCTTGACGTGTTGTTTAGTTTATATTCGAAACCGGATTGAAGATTTAGTTTTGAATGAATCGTATGGATTCTCCAGCATGTATTCTCGAAATTTTAGCTGCTGGTATGTGGTTATTTGTCTGGTTTATGATCACATATGTTGAGATGAGATTGAATTCGAATACGATATTTCGTCGGTTACCGATTTTCAGTCGTTATGCCGTCAATTGATGTTTTGAGACAAGTTTGATAGATGATTGTCGAGATAAGATGTTATTTGATATGTTTAGCTACTGTTTTGAAGATTCAAACGATGTAGTATTGATTTGAAAAGCTGTATGAATTGAATTGAAATTAGAAATGAATTCGATACCGTAACGATTCCCGATTGTCAATCGCTACGATGATTGGTTATGTTTTGAAACCATATGGATAGTCTACGATTGAGCTAATGAACTTGGGATTGTATACTGATTTTGCTAGATGCAATATGTATATTTCAGACATGCTACGAGCTCAAACAACTCAAGAAGTCGAATAGTGAACCGAGGAAGTTCGCTTGGAATTTGAAATGGTTTGATTGAAGATGTGCTGATGATTTCGACTCGATTCTGAAAGGATTGAATTGAACGAAGATGGATGTACATGTTTGAGGTTGAAGAATTCAGAACGGACAATATACGAAGGTAAAAGTGGACTACGATTTGATTGGGATTACAACTCGAGATGGTTTGTATCGAGTTCCCTTAAATCACATACTTGTTTTCTTAATTGCTCTTATGTGTTTTCCTTTGAGTTATTAAATAAGTTTTTGATGTTATGAATGCTTTGATAATGATATATGTTGCATTCATCTTGAAGACTTATTCCTTGATTTTGAAATGAACGGAAACGTTCGAATAGACGATTTGAAGGATTGTATATGTATGGCCTGGGTGGTTGATTTAGCCTAGCGTCTGATTTGCATATATGATTGTTTCAAAGTCTAGAGAAGAAAGATAAGTAACCCCACCTCGAGCGGGAGAGTCGGTGGATTAGTTATGATATCTACTTCTCGGGATCCCAACCGACGAATGATGAAATGAACCTTGTTTTGAAAACATGCATTGTATTTACTGTTATACCATGATCTTGATATATGTTTGATATGCATGTTTAGTTGCTTTTAATGGGAAATATATTTCTCATCGGAGTTATCCGGCTATTGTTTTGTTGTATGTGTCATTGCAATAGGGGGATTGGAACAGGGCAAAAGCAATCATGAAGAACAAGGATTGAAGAGATATAGTGTGAGGATCCGAGTTAGGAGTTGTTTGAACTGTCATGAAGTTTATTGAGTCGTAAACATGATCATTTTAGAAGTTACTTGTATCAAGACTTGTTAAGGATGATCTAAAGGTCTTGTTATTATATTTGAAATTTGAGTAATGTTTCAAATATTTGACTCCAACATGTTGTATCTTGAACTAGTTTTATATGACAAGATTATTGCATGTTTATGAGATTTTGATTATGTTGTAAAGCCTTGGAATGGTTTATTCCTAACAATTATAGCATGTTAGAATGCATGTTAGATGTTATGATTGATTAAACCATGTCTAGACTTTTGTAGGAGATGATCTTGAATCAATTGTAGGCTTGATTTCATTTTTGACAGCAGCTGAGCCAACATTTTTTTCTGGTGCCGTGGCCGGCGCACGGGCGAGCCAGCCCATGGAGCCTCGGGCTCGTTGAACTGCGCGCGCGCGAGGGGTGATGCCCGTGCGTGCGCAGGGCAATCCATTTTAAAAAAAAAAAATTTTTTTTTATTCTTTTGTTTAGACATTGATACTTGTCTATTATTGTTGATTAATGTTTATTGAGAGATTAGAACTCGGGTCGTCACATCTGTTGTGGGGTTTTAGGAGCAGACAATTCATGAGAAATACCTTTCTTATCACACAAACTAGCAAAAGAAGAGTTTTCGAATTCCTTACCATGATCAGTGCGAATTCTGATTACCTTCAGATTGTGTAGGTTCGAAATCTTAGTGAGCAGTTTCTTGAAGGCATCAAATGTGTCTGATTTTTCTCTCAAAAAATTTACCCAAGTATATCGTGAGAAATCATCCACACAAACAAAATAATATTTCTTACCACCAAAGCTTGCAACATCCATTGGACCCATCAAATCCATATGTAAAAGCTCAAGGCAGCGTGTTGTCACAGATGTTGGAAACACCTCGTGTGACACCCTAGTCTGCTTCCTTTTCTGGCATGCTTCACACACAAATGGAATACCAAATTTTAATTTAGGCATACCTCTCACAGCATCTAACTTACTCAAGTTCTTTAGTATCTTGAAATTTGCATGACCCAATTTTTGATGCCATAAATCAAACTCATTCACTTTTGTATGTCGACAAGCCATCTCTTCTCCAAGTTGATAGCAATTATCCGATGACCTTGTACCTATCATGACACACAAATTTGAATCATCAAAAACTTTGCATAATTTCTTATCAAATTGCACATGCAAATTATCATCACAAAGTTGACTTATGCTTATTAGATTGGCGGTTAATCCTTCAACATGAAGCACATTGCGAAGCTTAGGCAAACCAGCAACATTCAGAGTTTCCTTTCCAACAATGTTTCCCTTTGAACCTCCTCCATAGGTTACTTTTCCACTTTTCTGTTCAACATAATCAGTGAGGAACTTTTTGGAACCTGTCATATGATGTGAGCTACCGCTATCAAAGTACCAAGAACCTGAAACATTAGTTCTCAAAACATTATAAATCATATAACATTGAATATCAGCCTTTGGTACCCAAACCTTTCTTACATAAGATATGTTTCTGGAGATGTTGTGGGAAGGTGTTGGCAACACCTTAGGCAACACCTTCAATTCAGATCTATTCATGTAGTCTTCCTGCAGCTTAAAACAATATGATTTAATATGACCAAGTTTATGACAGTAGTGACAAATGTACTTACGTTTCCTTCTAGACACAGACAGAGCAGTAGGTTGTGGCTTCGGTTTTGGAGGATCAATTGGTAAGTCCTTTTTGCTTGAGCTTTCTGTACTGCTACTTTCCTTGACAAACACAGAGCCTTTTGAACTTTCACCAACCTAAAATTTGCTGTTTTTAAAGCCTAAACCAACTGTACCATCTTTTCCCGTCATGAGTAGAGAATCAAGTTTGGAAGTTCTTGAATTAAACTTGGCCAATGTGGCTTTTGCTTTTCCTAGTTCTTCATTCACTTGACTTAATTCCATGTCTTTCTTACTCAGCATGACTTCCAATCTTGACACATCAACCTTTAAGTCAGAATTTTCTTTTAAAAGAATGGTATTCATCTTATTCCTTTCAATCCAATCAGTATGTAACTCTTCAAACATCATCCGAGATTCTTCCATGGACATTGTCTTATCACCTGAATCATTATCACACTTATTATCAGTTTTGGAAGAATTAAAACAAACTGAACTTTCGGAGATGTTGCGGCCAGGTGTGGCAACACCTGCGGCAACACCTAAAGGATTGACTTGAAACTTCTTTTTGCTCTCCAGTAGGAAAGATAAGGCAGTATGGCTTTCTTCATCCTCTTATTCTTCTTCATCAGACTCTTCATCACTCAAAGACGTGTTCATATCTTTCCTCAGTGTGTTGGCACACTCATTTTCATACTGTCCAAAACCTTGACAAGCATGACATTGAACAGTGTCTAGCTTCTTTGAAACAAACTTTTTCTTCCCTTCCAGCATAATTCGAGGCTTAGGAGTATCAACAGGTTTCCTTGGTGATTGTTTTGGTCCAGTGATGAAACTTAAAATTTGTAATTATTTATATGTTAAAAAGTGTGTTTTAAAATTTAAGTTTAATTAAAATTATGAAGTTGTATTATTTTAGTGTTATGTGTTTAAATTTAAATGTTTTACTAAAATGTTGTATTTTACGGTTTGCACAGGTTTGGTAAAAATAAAATTACTCAAGCTACAGAGGTCATAATGTAGTAATCTCAAAACCTGTAGAATCACAAAAGAGGCATCTTCAACTTTGTAGAAGACAAAAAATTCCAAAAACTTCATTAAGATGATCAAAATAATCAAACATCAAAATGGAGACAGATTTACTTTTACTATGACCAGCTTGGAGTACAAATATCATAAGTATTTCATATTTTATCCAAAAGGGGTGAATGAGTTGTCAAAACACATCTACAGACAAAGGGCTACGTGTTATATGTTTTGTGCATAAGAAAAAGCGGAAGTCTAAGGCATCAAATATGCCAATTAATGTTGGGTCAATGTATTGACATTCAAGGAGACAAACACCCACCAACTTTACTATTCCATATTTAATGAGTTTTGGACCCTTGCTCTCATTTGGCCTATAAATAGATGTGTTGTATAAACTTTGTAGTGCGCAAGAGTGTAGAGAAGTCCTCATTTGTAAAATAAATATTGTGTGTGTGAGAATAAAAGTTTGAGTGTGCATATTTCTCAAGTTCAAGTATGAAATTTATTTTATCCTTACTCTTGAGTTTCATGTTCATGGCAAGCTAAATCTTTTTATGTCAAGGTGAAAGGGTTTCATTGTTGGTCAAGTAAGATTGTTTATATTTTGTATATTCTTCTCTTTTTCTATTTCTATTTTATTTTTTTCTAATTGATCCTTATTTGTAGGTATAATTTTGGAAGATTTGTTGTTATCTATTTACATCAAATGCTTGGTACCTTGAATGTGGTTACCTTGATTTGTTGTCAAATATGATACAATAAATACTACAATAATTATATACTATAAATATAAGTATCTATTTATAATAAAGTCATATATATTATTTAGATGATAGCGTGATACTGTCGGTTGTTCTAAATAATATATTGTGATTTGAACTAACATTTACTTTCTCGCATCTAACTTTTACTTTATCGCAACTAACATTTACTTTTCCGCAACTAACATTTACTTTCTCGCATATAACATTTATTTTTCCGCAACTAACATTTACTTTATCGCATCTAACATAAAGTCATATATTTTATTTAGACGATAGCGTGGCTCTACCGGTTGTTCTAAATAAAATATTGTGATTTGATCTAACATTTACTTTATGTCAATTTATATTTATGCATTTATATATATATAATGGGTACCATGTATTAAATATCGGCTGATATTAATATAGTGGGAACTATAATATATGATATACTTGTTTAAATATTTAATTGTTCTTTTTATGTTTATATTTATTCATCTATATATATATTATGGGTACCATGTATTAAATATCGGTTAATCTGATATTAATATAGTGGGAACTATATTATATGATATATTTGTTTAAATATTTCATTGTTCTTTTATGTTTATTCTTATTTTAGTTTCTTTTATTTATTTTTATTAAGCAATCTTAAATAAACCAACAATGAACCTTTGAAACCTTGACAATTTTATAATTTGTGTATTTGAAGTTTCATAATAATATTTCCATCTATAATATATCATGCTAAAATTAAACTTACAGCATCCTCTCCGTGGATCGATCTCGTACTCACGAGTATATTACTTGCAGACAACCTACACTTGGGTGAATTACAATTTAAGTTGTAGCAAGTTTTTGGCGCTGTTGCCGGGGAGGTATAAATTAAGTTTAATTTTATGCTATTTATGTAAATAGTATGTTTTTTTTAATTGTATGATTGTTTGGAGTCGTAAACAAAGTGGTAGAATTGTTCGAGTATCTGAAAATATTTTAAACATGGAGGATAATTCTAATAATCAAGATGATAATAATAATAATAATAATAATCAAGAACATGAACAATCAAGAACAATTAGGCACCATATGAATCCAATAAGAACTAGTACACCATTTTGTTTAGTCTTTCCTCCTGATGCGTCTAATTTCAATTTTAAACCTCAAATCATTCAACGTTTACCAAATTTTCATGGCCTAGATTCTGAAAATCCATATTTGCATTTAAGAGAATTTGAGGAGGTTTGCAACACTTATAATGATCAAAATTGTAGCATGGATATTGTTCGATTAAAGCTTTTCCCTTTTTCTTTAAAAGATAAAGCTAAAACATGGTTGTAAAATTTGAGATCAAGTTCAATAAGATCATGGGAAGAAATGCAACAACAATTTCTAAAAAAGTTTTTCCCTTCCCATAGAACAAACTCTTTTAAAAGACAAATTGCAACTTTTTATCAAAAACAAGGGGAAACATTTTATCAATGTTGGGATATATATAAATAGTTACTTAATACATGCCCACATCATGGTTTTGAAATATGGAGAATAGTTTCTCACTTTTATGAAGGTTTAATACCTAAAGATAGACAAATGATAGAATTCATGTGTAATGGAACTTTTGAAGATAAAAACCCAAATGAAGCTATGGAATATTTGGAGTCATTAGCAGAAAATGCTCAAAATTGGGATAATATAGGCTCAATTGAACCACCAAGTAAAACCAATAATTCAACAAATGGGGGTGGTATTTATCATCTTAAAGATGATGTAGATGTTCAAGCTAAACTTGCATCTTTAGCAAGAAAAATCGAGTCATTAGAAATGAAAAAGAGTGATCAATTAAAAAGTGTTCAAGAAATTGTTTTTCATATATGTGACACACATGATCATCTTACAAAAAATTGTCCTACTTTGCCTTCATTTAAAGAATGTCTCCATGAACAAGCCAATTATGTTAACAATTTTAAAAAACCAACATTAGATCCTTTTTCACAAACATATAATCCTGGTTGGAGAAATCATCCTAATTTTAGTTGGAGGAACGATAATAATGCACAACCTTCACAACAACCTTTTCAAAATAACCAAAATCATCAAGGTTATGCTCCTTATATCCCACCTCCAAGAAAACATTTTAAAGATGAAATTCATGCATACATTCAAAAGCAAGAGTCTATCAATATTCAAAACATTTAATCTATGAATGATTTGAAAGAAACTCTTGTAAAATTTGCATCTGCACTTAATATTCATGAAAAAGAAAAATTTCCATCTCAACCACAACCTAATCCTAAAAATCAAGATAAATTTGATCAAGTAAAATCTGTTATTACTCTTAGAAGTTGTAAAATAGTTAATGATCCATATAGTGATGAAAACAAAGATCAATTAAACTCAAAGAGTAAGGATTCAAATCCTGATACTTTTGAGAAAGATGATGCTTTGAGTCCTAAAAATAAGAAAATTGATGATAAAATAAATAAACATGTTCCTTTTCCTCATGCATTAGTAAATAATAAAAAACAAAAAAATGATTCTGATATTTATGAAGTTTTTAAACAAGTAAAAATAAATATTCCATTATTAGATGCTATTAAACAAGTGCCTTCTTATGCAAAGTTTTTAAAAGATTTATGTACTGTGAAAAGACAATTGCATGTAAAGAAGAAAGCATTCTTAACGGAGCAAGTAAGTTCTATTATTCAAAATAATTCTACCTTGAAATATAAAGATCCCGGTTGTCCAACAATTTCATGTATTATTGGAAAAAATAAAATTAAAAAAGCTTTGTTAGATTTGGGAGCAAGTGTGAATTTAATTCCTTATTCAGTTTATGAAAAGCTTAAGTTGGGAGATTTAAAACCTACATCTGTTACTCTTTTACTAGCCGATAGGTCAATCAAAATATCTAGAGGTATTGTAGAAGATGTATTAGTTCAAGTTAATAAATTCATATATCCCGTGGATTTTATTGTCTTGGATACACAACCAATAGAAGTACATAACGAAATTCCAGTAATATTGGGACGTCCATTTCTAGCAACTTCAAATGCTTTAATTAATTGTCGAAATGGAATAATGAAATTGTCTTTTGGAAATATGACTTTAGAACTTAATGTGTTCAATTTATGTAAACAACCAAGTATTAATGAAGATGAAGATGATAATGCAATAGAAACAATCGTGGAAGAAAATATACATCAAGAAAACTTAAATCAACAATCTGAAGTTTGTTTAGTGGAAAGTTTTGATTCAAAAAATATTTTAAATCAAATTTATTTGAAGAAATTAATGAACTTAAAGAAGTAAAAGAAAATGATCATCCAAAACTTGAATTAAAACCCTTACCAATAGAACTAAAATATGCTTTTCTTGGTGAAAATCAAACATATCCTATTGTAATATCTTCTACCCTCTTACCAAAACAAGAAGAAGATTTAATAACACTACTTAAAAAACACAAAAATGCAATTGGATGGACTTTGCAAGATATAAAAGGTATAAATCCTTTAATCTGCACACATAGAATTCACTTGGAAGAAAATGCTAAAACATATCAACAACCACAAAGAAGATTAAATCCACACATGAAAGAAGTTGTTAAAAATGAAGTTTTAAAACTATTAGATTCCGGAATTATTTACCCAATCTCGGATAGTAAATGGGTAAGTCCAACACAAGTAGTACCAAAAAAATCAGGCATCACTGTTATAAAAAATGAAAAGGGAGAATTATTACAAGCTAGGATTCCATCTAGTTGGCGTATGTGCATTGATTATAGAAAATTAAATAATGCAACTAGAAAAGATCACTTTCCGTTACCATTTTTAGATCAAATTTTAGAGAAAGTGGCAGGTAATCCTTATTATTGTTTTCTTGATGGGTATTCGGGGTATTATCAAATACCAATATCATTAGAAGATCAAGAAAAAACTACTTTCACTTGTCCGTTCGGAACTTTTGCTTTTAAAAGAATGCCATTTGGTTTATGTAATGCCCCGGCTACTTTTCAAAGATGCATGCTAAGTATTTTTAGTGACATGATTGAAGAATTTGTGGAAGTTTTTATGGATGATATAACTGTTTTTGGAAACTCATTTGAAAACTGTCTTAAAAATTTGGAAGAAGTTTTAAAAAGATGTGAAGAAAAAAATCTTGTTTTAAATTGGGAAAAATGTCACTACATGGTTAAATCCGGAATTGTGTTAGGGCATGTCATATCTGAAAAAGGAATTGAAGTTGATAAAGCTAAGGTTGATGTTATTGCTAATTTACCATCACCAAACACGATCAAAGAAATTCGATCATTTTTGGGTCATGCGGGATTTTATAGAAGATTTATAAAAAATTTTAGCATAATATCGAAACCAATTTCAAATCTTTTAACAAAAGATGCACAATTTGAATGGACTCAAGAATATGAAACTGCTTTTAAAAAGATAATTAATCTTTTAACTACATCACCTATTTTACAACCTCCTGATTGGTCTTTACCATTTGAATTAATGTGTGATGCAAGTGATTATGCTGTAGGAGCCGTGTTAAGACAAAGAAAAGAAGGTAAACCTTATGTGATCTATTATGCAAGTAGAACCTTAAATAGTGCTCAAATCAATTATTCAACAACTGAAAAAGAATTACTTTCAGTAGTGTTTGCATTAGATAAATTTCGATCATATTTAATTGGTTCTACTAATATTGTTTATACTGATCATTCTGCCATAAAATATTTATCAAATAAACAAGATGCTAAGCCAAGATTAATAAGATGGATTTTGTTGTTACAAGAATTTGATCTTGTAATAAAAGATAAAAAAGGAAAAGAAAATGTAGTAGCCGATCATTTATCAAGAATAATTTCTGAATCATCTCAAAATGAAATACCAATAAATGAAAATTTTCCGGATGATCAACTATTTTATGCTACTACTATGCCTTGGTTTTCTAATATTGTAAATTTTCTTGTGACAAATAAAATGCCTTCTCATTGGAGTTCACAAGATAAAAATAAATTCTTGAAAGAGGTCAAAAAATTTTATTGGGATGATCCTTATTTGTTTAAGTATTGTCCTGATCAAATTTTTCGACGATGCATACCCGACAATGAGGTAAGTAGTGTCATTAAATTTTGTCATTCTGAGGCATGTGGAGGTCATTTTTCGTCAAAGAAAACAGCTGCAAAAATCTTTCAATGTGGATTTCATTGGCCTTCTTTATTCAAAGATACACATTCATTTTGTAAATCTTGTGAAAATTGTCAGAAAATGGGTTCAATTTCAAAACGAAACATGATGCCTTTAAATCCAATCATGATTATTGAAATATTTGACAGTTGGGGAATAGATTTTATGGGTCCATTTCTATTATCTTTTGGATTCACTTATATTTTAGTGGCTGTCGATTATGTTTCAAAATGGATTGAAGCAATTGCATGTAGAACTAATGATCATAAAGTTGTGATAAAATTTTTGAAAGAAAATATTTTTAGTCGATTTGGAATACCTAGAGCTATAATCAGTGATGGGGGAAGTCATTTTATAAATAAATCATTTTCTTCGTTGTTAAGAAAATATGGTATTACACATAAAGTTTCTACTCCATATCACCCTCAAACGAATGGTCAGGTTGAACTTGCAAATAAAGAAATAAAACAAATTTTGGAAAAAAGAGTCAATCCAAATCGAAAAGATTGGTCTTTAAGATTAAGTGATGCATTATGGGCATATAGAACTGCATTTAAAACATCATTGGGGATGTCACCATATAGATTAGTTTTTGGAAAGCATTGTCATATACCTGTTGAAATTGAACATGAAGCTTATTGGGCAATTAAAGCGTTTAATACTAATTTAGATGATGCATCTAAATTAAGAAAATTGCAATTAAATGAACTAGAAGAATTAAGAAATGATGCATATGAAAATGCAAAGATTTATAAAGATAAAACAAAAGCATTTCATGATAAAAATATTATGAGGAAATCTTTTGAAATCGGACAAAAAGTTTTACTTTATAATTATCGCTTGCATTTGTTTCCAGGAAAACTTAGATCGCGATGGTCTGGACCATTTATTGTTAAATTTGTCTATCCTCATGGTGCTGTTGATGTTGAAAATCCTAAAAATAATAATGTATTTAAAGTTAATGGGCAAAGACTTAAACCGTTTATAAAAAATGAAGTTCTTAATGAAGAGTTTATGCCTTTATATGATCCAACTTAATTGTTACTTATATTTTTATTTTATTTTTGCAGAATTGAGTTCACTTCCCGGTTAAGTGGCGGATATGTAAGAGTGGGTGCCCAGTGAGCCAACTGTGTGGCTATGGGCTTTGTTGACTCTTTGTATAAACAATCTTTTGATTAATATTATTTACACTTTTATGGCAATGACTTTATATTACTTCATATTGTTATATTGTGATATACTATTGTTGTTTTGATAAAGACCTTGAATATACTATAGTGTATGTAAGATGTGGTAGAACATGGAGATGTCTATCATGAAATACATCTTATAGTCACTGTATATTCTAAAACCGTTCCTAGTCGATTGAGCCGTCCGATAATAAGGATAAGGATCGCTCGAGTTTGAGACTAGCATTTGCGATGCGGAGTACCACGTTTCATTGGTAGGGAACATGGAGATGTTCGAAGCATGCAAATGGATATTCATAGGATGAATAGTCGAACTACCCTATCCGGACTTTCCAAGTGGTTATCACTTATCGAGTGGATAAAGTCCGCGGTTTTGGTTGTACACCATTAGTCCTTACGACTTGAAACATCATGGAGACTCTATATGCTAGCACTGTGCTTTGACTCGTTTACCGACTCTGAGGGGGTCATCAGGTGTCGAGATTGGGTACAGTTACGACACATATAGGAGTCAATGCATTGTTGTCAAGGATTCACCACATACTTGCGAGTGTGGATATCCTATGCGATCTGAGGAGATATTAGTGTGACAAATCTCTGGCCAGAGTACTTGATGTGATTTAAGAAATGGTTTCTTAGTAGCACATGCGATGTCACTAATTTGATCTTCAAGATGTATTGCATAGTTATCGAATCTTGAGCGACTCTCGATATACCAATGGTTGTTGATTCGATCGGGATATATGGATGAAGGGACCGTACTGTACGCTAACCAAAATCTACTGGTTCTTGTAGGCACTATCAGTGATACCTAGGGAATCATGGGGCGATGTTGCTAGGCGCTTTACCATGATTCGTTGGGCAAGTCGGAAAGTGTTGTTCCGAGTCACAAGGAGTTGTGAGCCCACGGCTAGCTGTATCCCTGAACCATTGAGGGTCACACAGTGTAATGGAGTTTTAATCCCCGTTGAGATAGTTAAATTTAAAGAGTTAAATTTAATGAACTAAGGAGTTGGACTTCTTAAATAAGAGTAAGGGAGTAGGATTTCCTAAAATGACATAGGGATGGACATTTTTGGAAACCACTGAATTCGGATTCAGGAAAATTTATTTTGACTTTAAAACGTGCAGAAATGGTTTCTGTGCACATTGGTGAAATCGTTTCATCAATCGGAGTCACGATGAATTTTATATTAATTTCTGAACGAGTGGGCTTTGCTTGTCGGGCCCCAGCTTATGACTAATGGGCCCTAAGGTGTTAGTGGCCTGCATTATAAATAGGTTATTTCAGTACAGAAATTAGACACAACAGGTCATAATTTTTGAGAGCAAAAAATCGAAAAACCCTAGCTCTCTCAAATAATATTTCGGCCGCCCCCTTGCTCTGTCACAGAGAAATTCCGGTCTGTGATTTTGAATCACAGTAAGAAATAACGAATCAAATTCGTGTATTCTCTTCGCAGAAAACTTCTGATAGATTTTCTAGTGCAATCTATCAGAGGGATTAAACCTCTGTTCGTGGACCTGATTGAAGGCGTTCATCGGTTCCAGGGAGAGACAACAAGAGCAGAATTGTTCTGTTGGTGTCCATTAATCTCGTTGCGAGATTTGAGGTAAAATTTATTTAATTGTTATTTAAATTTTACACACACACTAATTCAATCGTTGTATGGTTGATACCCACACCATGGAATCGTTCCATGAGAAAAATTTTAAACTTCCGCTGCACCGGGTATCAATCGTAATTGGTCTGGGAACTCGCCAGTTTTCCAACAGTGGTATCAGAGCCAGGTTGCTCAGATCATCGATTGAATTAATCAATTGTACAAAATTTTTGAGTCTCGGTTTTTGAAACAAAATAAATATTTTTAATAAAAAAAAAATTTTTTTTTCCGGGGGCGAAACCCGGGCAGCGATTGGATCGCTGCCCGGAAGGGGCAGCGATGGTCGCTGCCCCCAGGGGCGGCGCACGGCGCCGCCCAGGGCGGCGACCGTCGCCGCCCAGGGCGGCGCACGGCGCTGCCCAGGGCAGCGCTGTGCGCTGCCCAGCGCAGCGCTGGGCGCTGCGCAGGGCAGCGCTCGGCGCCGCCCAGGGGCGGCGCCAGGCGCCGCCAGGGCAGCAAGCGTTGCTGCCCTAAGGGGGCAGCCGGGCTGCCCCGGCCCGCGCCCCGGGTGCGGGCCAACCCGGGAGTGTCCCGAGTGGCCCGCAGGAAAAATTAATATTTTATTAAAAATTAATTTTAATATGTTAAAATTTTATTTTTGGTCCGGTCAAAAATTGTTTTTGATTGGTTCACGAGATTTCGGATCGAATTGTTCGAGTCCGTAAATTTTAAAATTGATTTTGGATAAATTTGAATTTTTGGAAAATTTTAATATTTTATCCGTAAATTGAATTTTGAAATCAATTATTTTGGTACAATTGATGATAAGATATGATCTTATGATATATTGAGTAAAATATGATTTTATTTGTAAAATTGGATTTTATAGATAAAATATGATTTTATTTGATATGGAGATAAAATATGATTTTATATGTGAAATGAGATTTTATATATAAAATATGATTTTATCTTGTTTAAATTTGAATTGTCACAGCATGTTATCCAATAAATTAATTTTGAATTAAATGTTATTGGATAAGGATGATCGATTGCCATGACCAATTTTGTAGGTGTATGTTAGGAATTTACATTTTGTCTTTATTATTGTTGGTTTTATTAATGGGCCTGGTTTATGGCCCGATATGAATGTCATATGTAATAAAAGTGGGCTTGGTTTATAGCCCGTTCCCACCCCCTAAAAATGTATCCCCTACTTGTCATTGTTATTTATTGTAAATACATTAGATTTAGTGGGAGATCAAGATTTGAAGATGGTGGGCCCAGCAGACAATGAAGACTGAAGAAATGTAAATTGGAAGCATATGTAATAGGATTGCATTTGCATACTGCATATTACCTAGGATTGGACTAAGACCCGTGATTGGCAACCACGGGTCAATTAGAAATGGAATCGATCATCCTATATAATATGTGATATTATGATTGTATGCATGTTTAGACATAAATTGCGTGAATCCGGCAATGCATGCAATAAATTAAATATGATGAGACAAATATTTTTATAAATAAAATCCCTCATTTTAAATATGATTTAAAATTTATATCAAGATAAATAAAGGAAATTTAAATATTGTTTAAATGTTCCTACCTTCCATCAACGGTCAATGTATGTGATGCTACCCGCGGATACGGTCCGGCTCATATTATTGGGGGGGCCCGTCCGTCGGAAAGCTGTACATTGGATCGACAAATGTTGTAAGTTGGGTGGAACTCCCATGGGATCGGCTCATATTATTGGGGGATCTACATGACGACCGTCCATCACAACTTAATATTGATGGGTCATCTTGACATGTCACTTTAAACGGCGTCATATTATTGGGCCCTTATTGGACATGAGGTAAATACATGGGGGTTGCTTTGGAAGCAATTGGGCTCTACCTTTTGAGAATTATGGTTGGCTGATATTATTCGGGACCATAAGTTTGTCAATTGGACTCCATGTTCTCACTAAGGAAAAAGTTTCCCGTTTTCACTAGAGGGTGGTGAAATCGTTAAAATAGTGGGAGTGAGATTCATAAAATTAAATTCGCCTATTTTATGTCTTAGTAAATTGTTAAACAATCATTGATATATGTCTGTTTTCCTTTTCAGTATTTCATACAATGAATTCGCGAAATCCTTTATTCTCGATCCTCGAACAAAACAAGCTGACTGGCGCCAACTATACGGAATGGTTCCGGAAGTTGAAGATTGTCTTAACTTCGGAGAAAATGCTCTACGTGTTAGAGAAAGCACCTCCGAAGGAAGCACCAGCTGACATAAGTCCGGAGGAATTGGCCAAACTTGATGCATGGTGTGACCATGACATCAAGACCAAATGCTATATGCAAGCCTCGATGTCTGATGAACTCCAGAGGCGATTTGAGGACACGGTGAATGCTGCTGACATTCATACGCAACTCAAGGAACTTTTTGGGGCTCAGTCGAGGGCTGAAAGGTTCTCTACTGTTAAGGAGTTGATGACGTGCCGCATGCGTGAAGGGACTTCGGTCCGTGATCATGGGGTACGAGTGATTTGGCTCATACAGAAGTTAGCGACCCTTGATTTGGTGTTGGAGCATGAACTCAATGTGGACTTGCTGCTTCTATCTCTTCCTTCTTCATTTGATGGATTCGTGATAAATTTTAATATGAACAAGATAGAGGCCACCCTTGAAGAGATGGTCAATATGCTCGTTACATATGAATCCACACTTAAGAAGGATAAGCCAGCTTTCTTGGTGGGCTCCTCATCTTCTGCTAAGAAGGGGCCAAGTATGAAGGGCAAGAAACGTTCTGCCCCACCCAAGAAAGTGGAACCCGAGAAGAAGCAAAAGACAAAGGCTTCAAACAATGGAAAATCCAAGGATGTTTGCCATTACTGCAAGAAGCCGGGTCATTGGAAGCGCAACTGCAAGGAGTATCTTGAGCAGTTGGGAACTGCAAAGGGTATGTTCTATATCGAAATAAACATGTCACTTAATACAACTTCTTGGGTATTGGATACCGGATGTGGATCTCACATTTGCAATGATTTGCAGGTGATGACAAGAAGTCGCAGGCTTAGAATGGGTGAGACCCAGCTGAGGCTCGGGAATGGTTCCAGAGTTGAAGCTACGGCCATTGGAGATGTTTGTTTGATTTTGCAGAATGGTTTTAAATTATTGTTGAGAGATGTTTTATTTGTGCCAGATTTAATTAAAAACATTATTTCTATTTCTATGCTTGATAGAGATGGTTATTCTTGTAATTTTGTGAATGGGATTTGCAATATTTACAAGAATGAATGTTTAATTGGAAATGGACAACTTGAAAACGATCTATACAATTTGAAACTAAAAGACGTTCCAGTGAATTGTATTGACAAACCGGCGACAACAAACAAAAGGAAAATCGATAGTCAAAACCCGGCAAACCTTTGGCACGCTAGACTAGGTCATATTTCCTCAAGGAGGATGAACAAGCTAGTGGGAGAGGGCATGTTTGATATGTCTGATATTAACTCTCTACCTACTTGTGAATCCTGCCTAAAAGGAAAAATGACTAAATCTCCTTTTAAGGGGAAACCTGAGCGTAGTCAGAATCTGTTGGATTTGATCCATACAGATGTTTGTGGTCCATTTAGAGTAGGGACTCAACATGGCCACACCTACTTCATTACCTTTACTGATGATTATTCAAGGTATGGGTATTTATATTTAATGAAATATAAGTCTGAAGCATTTGAAAAGTTCAAAGAATTCAGGGCTGAAGTAGAAAACAAGCTAGGTAAAAGTATTAAAGCACTTCGATCGGATCGAGGTGGAGAATACTTGAGTACCGAGTTTTTGGACTATCTGAAAGAGAATGGGATTCTCTCTCAGTGGACTCCTCCTATGACACCACAGCTTAATGGTGTATCGGAGCGTCGTAATCGAACTTTGTTGGACATGGTTCGATCTATGATGAGCTTCACTGAGCTTCCACCTTCGTTTTGGGGCTATGCGCTTGAAACGGCGGTATTGTTGTTGAATAACGTCCACACTAAAGCAGTGGACAAAACACCATACGAGTTATGGAATGGCAAAGCTCCTAAGTATTCGTACTTGAGGATTTGGGGATGTCCTGCTTACGTGAAGCGGACAGTGGGAGATAAGTTGGATAGTCGATCCAGCTTGTGTTATTTTGTGGGGTATCCGAAGAATTCAATCGGATATTATTTCTATTATCCTGCTGAAACAAAGGTGTTTGTTTCACGGAATGCCACCTTCTTGGAGAAGGAGTTCTTATTGGATAAGAAAGGCGAGATGATGGATGGAACTCGAAGAAGTTCGAGAAGAACACGAAATACAAAATAACGATCCCACACCTCAGGAACCATTGCTGGACACGCCTGCACCTAGAAAATCCGAGAGGACTTCTAGACCTCCAATTCGATATGGTCTTCTTCTTGAAGAGGGTCAAGATGAACCCGACATTGGATGTGATCCAAGAAGCTTCAAGGAAGCAATTTCTGATGCGGATTCGAATTTATGGCTTGAAGCTATGCAGTCTGAATTGGATTCGATGCATACAAACCAAGTTTGGTCTTTAGTAGATCCTCCCGATGGAATTGTTCCGATAGGGTGTAAATGGATCTACAAAAGAAAGCTTGGGCCTGATGGTAAGGTATTGACCTACAAGGCGCGATTGGTGGCGAAAGGTTATACTCAAAGGCAAGGAGTTGACTATGATGAAACCTTTTCACCAGTTGCTATGTTCAAGTCCATAAGAATCCTTATTGCCATAGCTGCATGGTATGACTATGAGATATGGCAAATGGATGTGAAGACTGCTTTTCTTAATGGAGACATTAAGGAAGAAATCTATATGAAGCAGCCAGAGGGGTACACATCCATGGGAAGCGAGCATAAGGTATGCAAACTTCAGAGATCAATTTATGGTCTAAAACAAGCATCAAGAAGTTGGAACCAGAAATTTGATGAAACAATAAAAGATTTTGGTTTCATCAAGAACCCGGAGGAACCTTGCGTGTACAAGAAAATAGTTAAGGATGCGGTGACATTCTTAGTACTTTATGTTGATGACATCCTACTCATTGGGAATGATGTAGGGATGTTGCAGTCAACGAAGATATGGTTATCAGGTAGATTTTCGATGAAGGATTTGGGTGAGGCATCCTACATTCTAGGGATTCAGATCTATAGAGATAGATCTAAGAGAATGATAGGACTCACTCAATCAACCTACATCGATACCATATTGAAACGGTTTTCAATGGATGGGTCCAAGAGAGGACATCTACCCATGTGTCATGGAGTTTCTCTATCCAAGTCTATGTGTCCCAAGACTGATGAAGAGATAGAGAATATGACACATGTACCATATGCGTCAGCTATAGGTAGTATCATGTATGGGATGATATCTACCAGACCGGATGTAGCATTTGCTCTGAGTGTCACGAGCAGATATCAGTCTAATCCTGGTCAGATGCATTGGAAAGCCGTGAAGGACATTCTTAAGTACTTGCGAAGGACTAAGAATATGTTCATGGTTTATGGAGGACGAGAACTCAAACTGGAAGGCTATACCGACTCTAGCTTCCAAAGTGATGTGGATGACTCGAAGTCAACCTCTGGATTTGTGTTCATGCTCAATGGCGGTGCTGTCTCTTGGAAGAGTTCCAAGCAGGACACCACAGCGGATTCCACCACTGAGGCTGAATACATTGCAGCATCAGCTGCTGCTAAAGAGGCCGTTTGGATGAGGAATTTCGTCCAAGAGTTGGGCGTCATTCCTGAATTTGTTGGTCCAGTCCCGGTGTACTGCGACAACACGGGTGCCGTTGCTCAAGCAAAGGAACCAAGGTCTCATCAAAGATCCAAACACGTACTGAGGAAATACCACATAATCCGGGAGATTGTGGAAAGAGGAGACATCATTGTCGAACGAGTGGCCTCTGCAGACAATATCGCTGATCCACTTACTAAGCCTTTGCCAGGACCATTGTTTGACAAACATCGCGAAGCAATGGGTCTACGTAGTATGACTAGTTGGCTATAGGGCAAGTGGGAGATTGTAAGAGTGGGTGCCCAGTGAGCCAACTGTGTGGCTATGGGCTTTGTTGACTCTTTGTATAAACAATCTTTTGATTAATATTATTTACACTTTTATGGCAATGACTTTATATTACTTCATATTGTTATATTGTGATATACTATTGTTGTTTTGATAAAGACCTTGAATATACTATAGTGTATGTAAGATGTGGTAGAACATGGAGATGTCTATCATGAAATACATCTTATAGTCACTGTATATTCTAAAACCGTTCCTAGTCGATTGAGCCGTCCGATAATAAGGATAAGGATCGCTCGAGTTTGAGACTAGCATTTGCGATGCGGAGTACCACGTTTCATTGGTAGGGAACATGGAGATGTTCGAAGCATGCAAATGGATATTCATAGGATGAATAGTCGAACTACCCTATCCGGACTTTCCAAGTGGTTATCACTTATCGAGTGGATAAAGTCCGCGGTTTTGGTTGTACACCATTAGTCCTTACGACTTGAAACATCATGGAGACTCTATATGCTAGCACTGTGCTTTGACTCGTTTACCGACTCTGAGGGGGTCATCAGGTGTCGAGATTGGGTACAGTTACGACACATATAGGAGTCAATGCATTGTTGTCAAGGATTCACCACATACTTGCGAGTGTGGATATCCTATGCGATCTGAGGAGATATTAGTGTGACAAATCTCTGGCCAGAGTACTTGATGTGATTTAAGAAATGGTTTCTTAGTAGCACATGCGATGTCACTAATTTGATCTTCAAGATGTATTGCATAGTTATCGAATCTTGAGCGACTCTCGATATACCAATGGTTGTTGATTCGATCGGGATATATGGATGAAGGGACCGTACTGTACGCTAACCAAAATCTACTGGTTCTTGTAGGCACTATCAGTGATACCTAGGGAATCATGGGGCGATGTTGCTAGGCGCTTTACCATGATTCGTTGGGCAAGTCGGAAAGTGTTGTTCCGAGTCACAAGGAGTTGTGAGCCCACGGCTAGCTGTATCCCTGAACCATTGAGGGTCACACAGTGTAATGGAGTTTTAATCCCCGTTGAGATAGTTAAATTTAAAGAGTTAAATTTAATGAACTAAGGAGTTGGACTTCTTAAATAAGAGTAAGGGAGTAGGATTTCCTAAAATGACATAGGGATGGACATTTTTGGAAACCACTGAATTCGGATTCAGGAAAATTTATTTTGACTTTAAAACGTGCAGAAATGGTTTCTGTGCACATTGGTGAAATCGTTTCATCAATCGGAGTCACGATGAATTTTATATTAATTTCTGAACGAGTGGGCTTTGCTTGTCGGGCCCCAGCTTATGACTAATGGGCCCTAAGGTGTTAGTGGCCTGCATTATAAATAGGTTATTTCAGTACAGAAATTAGACACAACAGGTCATAATTTTTGAGAGCAAAAAATCGAAAAACCCTAGCTCTCTCAAATAATATTTCGGCCGCCCCCTTGCTCTGTCACAGAGAAATTCCGGTCTGTGATTTTGAATCACAGTAAGAAATAACGAATCAAATTCGTGTATTCTCTTCGCAGAAAACTTCTGATAGATTTTCTAGTGCAATCTATCAGAGGGATTAAACCTCTGTTCGTGGACCTGATTGAAGGCGTTCATCGGTTCCAGGGAGAGACAACAAGAGCAGAATTGTTCTGTTGGTGTCCATTAATCTCGTTGCGAGATTTGAGGTAAAATTTATTAATTGTTATTTAAATTTTACACACACACTAATTCAATCGTTGTATGGTTGATACCCACACCATGGAATCGTTCCATGAGAAAAATTTTAAACTTCCGCTGCACCGGGTATCAATCGTAATTGGTCTGGGAACTCGCCAGTTTTCCAACAGGATAACGATACTCCGTGACTACTTTCAGTCGGTTTTATTTCAATTTCCCAAAATAATTGAATATATATATATATATATATAAATATATATTATGGATGAAACTATCAAAAAACTTGGTAAATATTTTCCATCTGTTTCTAAAAAAGTTCTGAGAATGATTTTATGAAGGCAGATATGAAAGATTGAGAATGCTTATGCAAAAAGGAATCCCGGAGGATATTCGTCTTATAATTGAAGCCAAGGTTCGATTAGGTGGTGAAGTTCCAAAATTCTTACTTGTTCGAAATATGTCTGGACTAGGAAAAAGTACCTATGCGAAGAAAAGAAGGGCTAAAAGGTTAGATGTTTGTCATAATTGTGCTAGATGGACTTGTAATAGACAATGTAGATCTTTGGGATATGTTTCCACAAATAGAGAATATAAAATTGATTTCATTAAGAATGGGCTGAGTAAAGAGTCATTAGATGATATCTCATTGACTCTTGAGACACATTCTAGTAGAGATGTTCAAGGTCAACTTCTCCATTTATGGAAACTATTTCAAGCGCAGCGTCATGGTAATGGTCTTGGGAATCTGACTAAAAAAGACCCTATTTGCCAATTTATAAGAAAATTGGATGGTAAGCCAACCCTCGACTCATAAATATTGAAGGAACACTGTGTGCCACAATCACATCACTGTTTATACGCATGCATGTTATTATTATATATTATTGTTTTTTACTATTTTCATCATTTTGTTCACATCTGTATTCCTATTTCTGTCTTATTCCTTGTTTTCCTTATAAAATCACTCAACTCTCTCTATATTTTTGAAAAGAAAAAAAAACATGACAGGATCTTCTTCACAAAAATTGAAAAATATTTGTGTCTTTTGTGGTTCTAATACTGGAAAGAATGAAATATTTGTTGATGCAGCAATTAATCTTGGAAAAAAGTTAGCAGAGAGAAAAATTCACTTGGTTTACGGAGGAGGCAATATTGGGTTAATGGGATCTATTTCAACAGTAGCTCATCTTGGAGGTAGTCAGGTTTTGGGTATTATTCCTACAGCTTTAGCTGAAGGAAATATTATAGGTGTTACGGTTGGAAAAGAGTTGAAAGTTTCATCAATGTACGAGAGAATAACTAAAATGATAGAAAATTCTGATGCTTTTATTGCCTTACCTGGTGGTTTTGGTACTTTAGAAAAAAAATTTCATGTTGTTTCTTGGGCACAACTTAATATCCATAATAAATCTGTTGGCTTGTTGAATATCAATAACTATTATGATGGTTTGTTGACTTTTCTTGATGTAGCCGTGGAACAAAATTTTATTTCATAAAATTCACGAAAGATGCTCATCTCTGCTTCGAATCAAGACCAATTAATTGATGATCTCCAAGCTTTTGTTCATCAACCTGATTCGGCTATAACAAAGATCAATTGGTCTTAACCAACCAGTAAGAAAAGAAAACTGGATCATTGATTCAACATGTCACGAAATGGTTTGTGTTTGTTCCTCATCTTCAATAAATTCCAGGTGATATCTCTTTCATCATGTACTCTTTATTTTTCTTTAAAAAAATGTCATATTCAGGTTTGGGGGAGGGTTTATTTAAAAATAAAAAATTAAAATTTAAAATTTAAAAAAAAAATATTTCTATAATAATATATATTTTTCCTTTTTCAATGGCAGAGTAAGGAGTCAAAAACTCCTGACATGCATTAGTTTTTATTTATCATATTATCACAATAGATTAGATTTTAATATTCCGTATATATTTAAATTGCAAACTACTAAGAAAATGAAGTTTTTTTGTATAGATTTTTATTTATTCTTCTTTTTATCAATTTAATAGAAAATATGTAATTGATGGGATATAAGTTATAAATAATATATAATTGTGTGTTTCAAATAACATATTTTCTAAAACTTTTATGAGTATATAATTAAAGTGATATTGATTGAATGAATAATAACATGTATAATTGAGGGAATTAATTTGTAAAAGTGCAATATTTACTCACATAAATTTTGTGAGTGAGAGGTGAGAATTGAGAAAACAACTTATAAGCTTTTATTGATTATTAAGAAATGGTTGATTACTAGATTAAACCCATTTTAAAAAAAAAAATTATTGTGCATATGAAAATTGGCTGCAAAGATTGTTTGAAGTTTGATTGTAAAGATGTAGAGTATTAATATCTCTACTATAATTATCAATGTAATAGATTTACCTCATAAAAAATAAACAAAAAAATAAACTTTGAAAAAAAAAATATGTTACATTTTCAAAGTTTATTGGAGGTATTTGGTTATGTAAAAAAAAATTTGCAGCCAAGCAAAAAAAAGAAAAATAGAAAAAAAATAAAAATAAAAACAAAAACAAAATGGGTTTATTCTTTGTAAATTATCCTATCTTATTTTCAATATTAGGTTATTTGATTGTTTGCTTTACATATTAACCATTTTTAATGAGTGTATAATTTTATTCCAACTCCATGAGTGAAAACTAGTTATATATATATATATATATATATATATATATAGATATAAATATCATAACCCGAGAGAATATGGAGTTGAGACTTTTACATTAAAATTTCTGAAGATATACATGTTATGAAAAAGATTTCTATTATCATTTTGATTATATTATTCTCAAAGTTTTTAGAAAATATTTATATAAAAAATTATATATATTTAATATTTTGATATTGTGTGAAATATATATGTATACCCCATCCAATTATATATTAATATATTAGTTGATATCAAGATTTATAAATAACATATGAACTTCTTACAAGTATGTTTTAAAATTTCAAAGTTTGCAAATTTGAATATATATATTAAGGAATAAAAATCTAACTTGTGATTTTATGAAATTTTATTACTAAGGGACTAGTAATTAGCCGGTTTGGGGGTGTGATGAAACTTAAAATTTGTAATTATTTATATGTTAAAAAGTGTGTTTTAAAATTTAAGTTTAATTAAAATTATGAAGTTGTATTATTTTAGTGTTATGTGTTTATATTTAAATATTTTACTAAAATGTTGTATTTTATGGTTTGCGCAGGTTTGGTAAAAATAAAATTACTCAAGCTACAGAGGTCATAATGGAGTAATCTCAAAACCTGTAGAATCACAAAAGAGGCATCTTCAACTTTGTAGAAGACAAAAAATTCCAAAAACTTCATTAAGATGATCAAAATAATCAAACATCAAAATGGAGACAGATTTACTTTTACTATAACCAGCTTGGAGTAAAAATATTATAAGTATTTCATATTTTATCCAAAAGGGGTGAATGAGTTGTCAAAACACATCTACAGACAAAGGGCTACGTGTTATATGTTTTGTGCAGAAGCAAAATCGGAAGTCTAAGGCATCAAACATGCCAATTAAAGTTGGGTCAATGTATTGACATTCAAGGAGACAAGCACCCACCAACTTTACTATTCCATATTTAATGAGTTTTGGACCCTTGCTCTCATTTGGCCTATAAATAGATGTGTTGTATAAACTTTGTAGTGTGCAAGAGTGTAGAGAAGTCCTCATTTGTAAAATAAATATTGTGTGTGTGAGAATAAAAATTTGAGTGTGCATATTTCTCAAGTTCAAGTATGAAATTTATTTTATTCTTACTCTTGAGTTTCATGTTCATGGCAAGCTAAATCATTTTAGGTCAAGGTGAAAAGGTTTCATTGTTGGTCAAGTAAGATTGTTTATATTTTGTATATTCTTCTCTTTTTCTATTTCTATTTTGTTTTTTTCTAATTGATCCTTATTTGTAGGTATAATTTTGGAAGATTTGTTGTTATCTATTTACATCAAATGTTTGGTACCTTGAATGTGGTTATCTTGATTTGTTGTCAAATATGATACAATAAATACTACAATAATTATATACTATAAATATAAGTATCTATTTATAATAAAGTCATATATATTATTTAGATGATAGCGTGATACTGTCGGTTGTTCTAAATAATATATTGTGATTTGAACTAATATTTACTTTCTCGCATCTAACTTTTACTTTATCGCAACTAACATTTACTTTTCCGCAACTAACATTTACTTTCTCGCATATAACATTTATTTTTCCGCAACTAACATTTACTTTATCGCATCTAACATAAAGTCATATATTTTATTTAGACGATAGCGTGGCTCTGCCGGTTATTCTAAATAAAATATTGTGATTTGATCTAACATTTACTTTTATGTCAATTTATATTTATGCATTTATACATATATTATGGGTACCATGTATTAAATATCGGTTGATATTAATATAGTGGGAACTATAATATATGATATACTTGTTTAAATATTTAATTGTTCTTTTTATGTTTATATTTATTCATCTATATATATATTATGGATACCATGTATTAAATATCGGTTAATCTGATATTAATATAGTGGGAACTATATTATATGATATACTTGTTTAAATATTTCATTGTTCTTTTATGTTTATTCTTATTTTAGTTTCTTTTATTTATTTTTATTAAGCAATCTTAAATAAACCAACAATGAACCTTTGAAACCTTGACAATTTTATAATTTGTGTATTTGAAGTTTCATAATAATATTTTCATCTATAATATATCATGCTAAAATTAAACTTACGGCATCCTCTCTGTGGATCGATCTCGTACTCACAAGTATATTACTTGCAGACAACCTACACTTGGGTGAATTACAATTTAAGTTGTAGCATCCAGTAATCCTCAAAGGCTTGTTAGAGAACATTGGAGCCTTGAGTTTTTGATTCGTCTTCCTTGACTCTTTCATCTTCTTCAAATAATCATTGAATTTCTTAGTCGTGAGAGAGATCGAATCATCCTCTAAATCAGACTGATGAACTTCCTGATGAAATTGAACATATTCCTCGTTTGAGGGCTTTGAAGCTTGAAGTGCTATTGATTTCCCTTTATCCTTATCTTGTGCTATAGAGTTCATCTCAAATACTTGAAGGATACTTATCAATTCAGTCATCTTCATCTTTGAGGTGTCCTTTATCTCCTCAAGCGCCCAAATATTTCCATTGAATCTCTTTGGCAGAGACCGAAGAACTTTGTTCACCATAATTTCACTAGCAATAGGTCCTCCGAGAGCATGCGCCTCTATAGCTATCTCCCTAAGTTTCTTGTCATAATCAACAATATTCTCATTCTCATCCATCCTGATATTCTCAAACTTTGCGTTTAACAATCTCAGTCTTGTCCTTCTCACACTATCAGTTCCTTCACAGTGTTCTTGAAGAGCATCCCAAGCATTCTTAGCAACAGTGCAGTCAGCTATGATTCCAAACATTCTCATATCCACGGATGAAAAAATTGCATTGAGTGCTTTAGCATTGTAACTTTAAATTTGTGTTTCCTCGGCAGTCCAAGTTTCTTCTGGCTTGAGAATGCATTCTTCATCTTCATCTAGCGCGTCTTTGGAGGAGTCCAACCAGTCAGAATACTTTTCCAAGCATGAACATCCATAGCTTTTATAGTATATCGCATCCTAGTCTTCCATAGTGCGTAATTTGTGCCATCAAGGACCGGAGATTTCAAAAACGAGTTTGCAACAGACGATTAGTCCATCTTATAAAATAAACAAACCAAGATCAGTTCTTAGTATATCAAGAAGATGGCTCTGATACCACTTATAAGGGAATGGAGGTTGCACATAAACAGTTTGAGGTTTTGTCACAAGGTGTTGACAACACCTACAATAACACCTTGAGTAATTTGCAGCGGAATAAAATTAAAATGTGAATAAAATAAACAAGAAACCAAATAAATAGACTCAAATTTTTTAAGCAAGAGTATAAAATACTCTTGCAGCGCCTCAGGGCAAAACTTCACTAGAAAATAATTCAATGAGTTCTAAAAACCCTAAAACTAGTGATTATTGTAAAATTCAATTTCTCAAAACAAGTGAGAAAATAAAGAGTAAAATTTCTCCTAAAAGTTCTATATGAAATAGAATAACGAAAACAAAGTAAGGAGAAAAATGTTGAAGCCAAAATCACACGAGCAGCACACTTCTTGATCACCGATCTTCGAGTGTTCTTCAAGGCTTCAAGTTTTCACGACCGATCAAACTTCGGACTAATCTTAAGATCTCTTTCAACGTTTGTATCTGAAGCTATTTTGTTCTCGATCTCTTTTTTAATCGGTCTCCTTCCTCCAATATATATACTAGAATCCTCCCTTGTAGAAGTTTTCTTGTACACATAGGATTCTCTAGATTTGATCATATCAAATCTACACAACATAAAAAAACGATTCCCATTAGATATGATATGATAAATTTAATAATATCATAAATCAAGTTATTAAGGGAAATAAATAACTTATATAAAATTACTTCATGTCCAAGAAAGACAAAAGATATTAAATAAAATCTTTTCAAAATTGGATGATTTTAAGGAATAAAATATTCCTTTCAAAATACAAGCAAGAAAAGGAAAATGTGGTAGTGGATGCGTTGTCACGAAGGTATGTACTCTTAACTACTTTAGATGATAAGTTTTTGGGTTTTGAGCATGTGAAAGAATTGTATGCTAGTGATAGTGAATTTGGTGAAATGTATAAGTCATGTATGCATAGTCCTCAAGGAAAATTTTATTTGCATGATGGCTACATGTTTAAGGAAAATAGATTTTTCATTCCTAGAACTTCAATTAGGGAGTTACTTGTTAGAGAGTCACATGGTGGTGGTTTAATGGGGCATTTTGGTGTGGCAAAAATATATCAAGTTTTGCATGAGCATTTTTATTGGTCAAGAATGAAGCATGATGTAGAAAACGTTTGTGAGCGGTGTGAGACATGTAAGAGGAAAAAATCTAGATCACAACCACATGATTTGTATACTCCACTTCCAGTACCTAGTGAACTTTGGTTAGAAATTTATATAGATTTTGTTCTTGGGTTACCGAGGTCTAAGAAGGGGAGGATTCTATTTATGTTGTGGTTGATAGGTTTTTCTAAAATGACACATTTTATTGCTTGTAAAAAATCAGATGATGGTTCGCATGTTGCAGATTTGTTCTTTAATGAAAGTGTTAGATTGCATGGCATGCCTAGGAGTATTGTTTCTGACAGGGATACTCGATTTTTAAGTTAATTTTGGAAAACATTGTGGTATAAACTTGGAAGTAAGTTAGTATTTTCTACTAATTGTCATCCTCAAACTGATGGTCAAACTGAGGTAGTGAATAGAACTTTAGGAACATTGTTGCGCTCTATCATTAAAAAGAACTTGAATAATTGGAAAGAGTGTTTGCCATTTATTGAGTTTTCTTATAATCGTAGTGTACATTCTACTACGAGTTATTCTCCATTTGAAATTGTTTATGGTTTTAACCCATTGACTCCGTTGGATTTGATGTATTTACCTATGAGTGAAAGGGTTAATATGGATGGTAAGAAGAAAGCTGAATTTGTTAAGAGCTTGCATGAGAAAAAACATGAAAATATTGAGAAAAAAAATTTGCAGTATACTAAGCAAGCGCACAAAGGAAGAAAGAAGGTTGTATTTGAGCCCGGTGATTGGGTTTGATTGCACTTAGGAAAAGAGCGTTTTTCGAAGAAGAGACGTTCAAAGTTGTTTCCTAGAAGAGATGGTCCATTTCAAGTCCTTGAGCGAATAAACGACAATGCCTACAAACTAGATCTGCCAGGTCAGTATAATGTGAGTACTAGTTTTAATTTTGTTGATATTTCTTTTTTTAATGTAGGTGATAAAGAGATTTGAGGATAAATATTTTTCAAGAAGGGGAGGATGATGCGATCGTGGATAGCTCGCACACGGATCGTATTGCGGAGAATTTGAGAGATCCATTAAAGTTGCAAGTTGGACCAGTTACAAGGAGGCGAGCTAAATAGTTCAAGGAAGCTCTTCAAAATATGTTGATTAATTATCAAGAGAGCAATGTAATATTTGGAGTTCGTTTCGGGGAAAGTTGTAATGTACTGGAAGTGCAAAAAACTTGAAGGAAATAGAGGAATCTTCAAGAAAGAATTCGGGCAGGAATTCTCGCACCCCAGCGGATGATTCACCCGCTCGAGCGCGAGAACCAAAACCAGTAGCATTCAGTTTCGGTCGCGCTCGAGCGAGCACTATTCTCGCTTCAACGCGAAATCAATTCCAGTGAGGCCCAATCTTGGCGCGCTAGAGCGAGCAATATTCGCGCTCCAGCGCGAGATCGCCGATTTCACACATTGGAGGTGTTTGTGTGTGTGCATTTTCTAGTATTTTATTATGTTACTTATTTTAAGTGTTTTGGTTTATTTGGAAACTTTTCCATGATATCTTGTGATATATTTATCATTATTTTATATCTTTTAGGATGAAATATAAATATAACAATTATATTCATTATTATAAAAAGACGGATTAATTTGATTATTGATTTTTATCAGTCTAAAATTCTCTCAAGAATTTTATTGAAGCTTTGGCTTTGTTCAAATCAAACTTAGCAAAGTTTTTAACTTTGTGGCGTTTGTCAATTGTTCTTCATTGAAGATTGTCAGATACAAGTTATCCGAAAGTTTCATTGAATTCACTTGTTTTCATAATTTTTATTATTAATCGTTATTCGATTAAAGGTGAAAATTAAATTCTATCTTTAGTTATTTTTCCGCGAAATTATACTTGTCTTAAAAAAGATCGACAACATCAATTGAGTCTTGTGTTTAATTGATCCAAGGGCAAGAATTTGGATTATTTTCGTGTTTGCTTTTCATTTATCAACCAAATTCATATCAGGTATTCATGGCTGATCACTGGCATGGATAAGAGGATGTGGTTAGCTCTTGGGGGTTAGCACATAGAGTCACTTGAGCTATTACTATTCGAGTGATTAGATGAGTGCCACCAATAATTGTCAGTTCAAAATTAATACATATGGATGCTCGAAAGGTGGAGGGGAGTCTGGGATTGGCGGAATTATCAGAGATCACACAGGCTTGACGATTTTAGCCTTTCACGGTTCTATTGGCTATGGGACTAACATGAGAGCTGAGCTTTGGGCCATTCTAAAGGGTATTCTATGGTGTCTTTAATCTATTTCAGCTGTGGCTTGAAGTGGATTATATGGTAGCTTTATCAATAATAGAGGCGGACAACACTTACTGGGATCTTAGCCAAATTTTGACTCAAATTCAGGGAATCTTAAATTCTTCGACGGTGAGGAAATTTCACGTCTACAGGAAAGCTAATGTTGCAATGGAAGAACTGGCCAACCTGGGATTGGAAAAGGGTTCGGCCATCCTATGGCTTGAGGATATTCAAGGGTAGCTCAAGGGGATTTGAAAATTAGATCGATCTGGTTTGCCTTATATTAGAGTTAACATGGATTCTTGTATTTAGTTTCCTTCATTTTCTCAGATTCTAAGTTTTATTGTTTTAAGCTCTTGTAATTTCTTGAGAGGTCTTGGCTTAGTCCCCCTCTCTTGTAATTATTTTTTTCTAAAAAACAGGTAGGGGTCAACCCCCCGTCACAACATGCGGTTTTCTTTATAAAAAAAAGAAAGAAATAGTTTATCATAATCTCTGTAGTAGAATCTCCATGTTTATCATGATGTAAAACCTTCGGAGTAAAATATAATTCACCGATCGATATATTTACAAAAGGAATTCGCGTGTAGATAACAAATTATAAATAATTAGAATAATTCAAACCATATGTAGTTGTTTCGGACTAGCTCGTTTCGGATTCAGGTATGTATATATTTACACACACATCAAATATTGTAGAAAAGTTTCGAAACATATTTTGGTAATAGTGTGTTTACAGTTTACACTGTCACTTAAACCATGCACTAATCTGATCATTTAAAGAGTGCCAACCACCCCATTATTTAGCGTAAATGTATTATCATTACAAAAATAGTCTGTTCTAAAATAGAATTATATTCTTCGCGTAAAATTATTTTTTTGTCCAACTAAAAACTATAAGGGAGACAAATATTGCCAACTACCACTCTTATTTATGGATGTTTCTTAACGTCTAAGGTGAGTTATGCCCTAATTTACCATATTGAATTATAATTTTTGGATCATGAAATTATCCACCGTTATGGAATATATTTAATCATTTAATAATTCAATAATAATAAATGAATTTGAGTGAGTGTGATAAAAATGGTGGCATGAAATTTTGGCATTGATCAAAAAATGTCTCAGTCGAAATTTGAAACAAATCAAAATTCAACACTAAAAATTAAAAATTCCCACAACCCATAAAATATAATTAAATTAATCCTATACTGATGGTGTAACTGTGATGCCCGGGGCTGAGAAGGCGAGGAGTGATCGCCGGTGCCAAGAGGTTGCACGGACAATGAGCGGCTCCTGATAGACTTCTAGGCGGAGGGAGACATGAATGAGCCGATCCTGCCGGAATGAGAGGGATTCTGAGACTGTGTAGGTATGGGACTGCATAGTTGAGGAGAGTTTAAAAGATTTCATATTTACTACTCATATCAAGAAGATGCATCTTCTTTTTGGGAGCTCATCACATAAGAACTCTAAATTTAAGCGTGCTTGATTTGAGACAATTATAGGATGGGTAAACCCCTGGGAAGTTTCTTAGGGTGCGTGTGAGTGAGGACATAAGCACACTGAAAAGACCCGTCTTGATACAATGGGTTGTTACAGTAACACTCTTCAAGATCAGTCCCTATTTCCCAATTACACTTTTTTCACACAGCTAAATGGGATCAAAAGTTCTGAAATTTCCAAAAACCACTTTTCATGTAAACATCCCTATTTCGCTTCATTAAATCTGAAGATTATGTAGTGTATACAGATTCATCTCTTAAAGGTTTGGGTTGTGTGTTAACACAAAATGAGCATGTGCTTGCATATTCTTCTCGACAGTTGAAAACCCATGAAAGAAATTATCCAGTGCATGATCTATAGCTTGCAGTGATTGTTTTTGCGCTCATGGTTTGGAGTCATTACTTGTACGGTGAGCGTTTTGAGATCTACTCTGACCATAAGAGTTAGAAGTATTTGTTCACTCAGGCTGAGTTGAACATGAGGTTGCATCGTTGGATGGATCTTCTAATGGATTGCGATAGCGAGATTAAGTACCATCCAGGTTTTACAAATTCAGATGCCGACGCGCTTAGCCGTAAGGTATATGTTGGTGCTCTTCGCACCAGTGCAGTATCCAGTACAGTTTAGGAGTGTTGTTCTTTGGGTTTCATGGTTAGAAACAAGAAAAAATGATAAGGAATCCAAGTCTTTTCAGTTTTAACTAAGCCAACGTTGTTTGCCTGTATCCAACAAGTTCAGTTCTCGGATGTGAAGACATAGAAATTAGCCAAGCTTTCTTAGGGAAACAACACCTCCAGTTTCCATTTTCAGATGGACGGATTGTTGTTTTTTTTGGTGGAGTAGTTGTGCCTGACTATTTGACCTTGTGTTATGAGATTTAGTCTCAGGCTCATCGTAGTAGATTCACCAAGCACCCGAGCAGTGCAAAAATGTACAAAGATTTACGTACGAGACTTTGGTAGAAAAGATCAGGTGATCTGATGCAGAATTTGGAGATTCCAGAGTGGAAGTGAGAGCATCTGATGATGGATTTTGTCACCCACTTTCCGATGTCCTCTAGGCAGTGTGACACTATATGGGTTGTTGTGGGCAGGTTGTCCAAGTCTGCACATTTTATTCCGTACAATCGCTAGTTCACTTTTGATCGCATGACGAGGTTTTACATTCAAGATATTGTGCCTTTGTATGGATTAACGTTGAGCATAGTTAGTGATAGGGATCCGAGGTTCACCTCACAAATTTGGGATAGCTTTCAGCGATCCTTGGGTACTACCTTGAGTTTGTGTACTGCGTATCATATTGAGATTGACTGTAATGCCCGGTAATTCCTACAAATGATTTAATAATTATTTTAGTATTTTATTTATGTTTTTTCATGTTTATGATGTTGATTATGTGAAATATCTCATATGCATGTAGTTATTATCTTATTGGCATAGTAATAGGACGTTTTGCCTATCTAAGATATTGTATTGGGTTCCGATGGTATACATGAAGGATAAGGTGAAAATGATATTGTTATAAATTGATGAAAATGATATTCTTATGAAATGTGGTACAAGTTTAAAATATTGGTATGACATAATTATTGTAATATAGTGAGAAAATAAGGAAATGTAGTGAGTGTAGATGTTAGAAAAATGAGTTCTATGATAAGTGACATGTGACATCAGTTACGATTTCGAGGAGCAAGACTGGTGTACTAATTCAAATGGAATGAGACCAATTTATTTAGAAATCTAAGTCATATGTACAACTTCCATGTTTTGAGTTTTGTCCAAATCCTTTTGGAAGAATGATCAAAATCACCCCGAAGTTTGTCATGTATACTGTAATTTCTTGCATTGACACATTTTTGTAGAATGAGAATATTTTTCTTTGCAATATCCAAATGGGTGAGGTCAAATCCAAAATAAATCCATGACATAGAGATACAAATTTCTTGTTGAAAAATTGGTCTTATTCGGAACCAAAATTAATGTTTGAGACAGAACAATGCACACCCTTGCGCGTGATAAAGAATTAGATAGTATGCTAAAGAAGTTCTAAGGAAACCCAACCAGATTATGAACCTGGCGGGCTCTGATACCAATTAAATTTCATGCCCCGAAATTGGGCCTACTTGACATCGGCATTGTTTAACAAAAACAATAAGCCTCATAGCATATCAAATAGCCAACATCAGTCTTTTTCATAACTGAATAATTGTCTTTACATTGACCATAGAAATACGACTTAGTTGCGGAAGCGGATTACAACGGAAAACATATATAATAAAACTAAGCAGATACTTGGATCCTCAGATTTTGAACTTCATTAACAGCCCAAGAACGTCTCTTTCTTTAAGGGGTGAGTGTTTTGGGAAAAACTCATCAAGTGGGGGTCGATCGTTACACCAACAACAAAGTATACCTATAAACATATGTTCAAAAGTGATTTCCAAATATACTTATATACATAATTTCATAAGTGACTTTCATATACTAGTAGAAAGGAAATTTCAAAAGTGGCTCGTTAGGAATTTGTCATGATAGGGTACAATACATAAGATAGACATATTTCAAAGCATAGTTCAAAATAATATCATATCGTATATAAAGAACTGAATTTCATCTTTTTTTTTTCAAGATTCATTGATCTGTCCCCAATATGTTACTCCTCTATGGGGCGAGTCCATATAATGGTTTGATCTTTCCCCAATATGTTATTCCTTTACGGGGCGAGGCTATATAATGGTTTGATCTGTCCTCAATATGTTACTCCTCTATGGGGCGAGGCCATATAAAAGTTTTATACCCACCGTGTAGAGGCCATATAACGGTTTTATACCCACCGTGTGATGGCCATATAACAGTTTTATACCCATCGTGTGAGGTCCATATAACGGTTTTATACCCACCGTGTAGGGACCATATAACGGTTTTATACCCACCGTGTGAGGGTCATATAACGGTTTTATACCCACCGTCTAGGGGCCATATAACGATTTTATACCCACCGTGTGAGGGTCATATAATGGTTATACACTCACCGTGTGAGGGCCATATCACAACTTATCAAATTCAAAAACATGAAATCAAATCTTTACAGTGCTTACTTTCATATTTTCATCATAACAATTATCGGATCATATGAACTGAATGTATAAATATCAAGGACACGAAGCATCATGTGCATGATCGAAATTTAAAACATATCCATATTCATTTTAAAGCATATATATAAGTATATATAAGCTCAATTACCGTTTATTTAAATATGAAATGAGAGAGAATTTCTTAGATGGTCGAAATTTCCTTGTTTCACGTGCGCTCCTTGTTGAAGAATGGTAGCTCGATATTAGGACAGTACTTCGGGTACCAATATTGCTTGAGAATGGACAACCCTAGGTTCAAAAGTCTAGTAATTTATGAGGGGTGTTCCTAGTTGATATGAAACAAGTAACTAAAAAGAATACAATAAGAAGGAGAGTGGAAGGAATTTTCGGATATGCATAGTTCCAAAATGTAGTTATGTTGCAGAAGCTTCAGCAACCGTTTGAACCGTTGGATCGATAAGAAACTTGGTCAGAACGTTTAGAAGAGATGAAATCAATTGTGAACGGTGGAAATAATGTTTTGATGCCATTTGAGGCAAAAAATAAAGACGAACAGAACCTGCTAGTGTTCTCGCACAGAATCTTTACAGTTTGCTTGTGAAGGTATGTTGAGAAAATGTAACCGTTGGATTGAGCTGAAAATCACAATATGTTCATAGCACATTGTGATATATTTTGGACGATGGAGATCTAGGTTAGTGGTCATTTGAAGCAGAAATACAACGAAGAACAGAAGCTACTGGTTTCTCACATTTTGGAGTATTTTTGGATGCAATTTTGAAGACCATTTTCCATCACTTAAAAGGCTATATATAAGCTGGAAAAACCATCTGAAAACTCTTGGGGATCACGTTTACTTGGAGCCCAAATCAACATTTATTTGGGTCAAAATCACTACAAGAAAAACGGCTAAAATCCAGCAGATTTTATCCGTTGTCTTTTCTCTCAACGAAAACGGATTTTATCTGTTGTCTTTTAGAGGACTTTTAACAACATCGAAATATACAGCAGTTTTAAAATGACAAATACAATGGATAAATCCATTGTCGTTTCTCAAATAAAAAACAAAAATAAATAAATTTTAATATAAAATTTTCAATATTATAAATAAATCAAAATTTAAAATTTCCAAAATAAAATTTAATATACATTTTTTGATATTACAAATCAATCAAAACTCTAATTCTAATTCAATCTACACTATAAAATGGAGCTATGAAATAATCTATATAAATTAGCTTGGAACGCTCGTTTCAGCAAATATTAACATCCACTTGTATCCCCTACAACAATTCAGAAAAATATTACAACAGTAAATGCAAATTTTTGAGATGTATATTGCTGAATAAGAGTGATGTGAGATTCCGAGCTTTTTATTAACTGGAACGAGGCAACCATAATCAAGTAATTCATAATATTGACAAATTGTACATAACCATTTAAGAGTAACCTAGTTTTGACTTTTGTTGTTGGGGAAGAATCTCGATGTAGCAGGTGTCCTTGAATCCATTGACTACAAGAATTCTGACATAATACTGTCAATAGGAAAATTGCTACAGATAAGTTCCTGTAAACATATTCTTTGAAATGGAAAATTCAAAAATGTTTAAAAGCCAAATATAACTAATGTGTGGAAAAGAATATCGGGTTCGCAGTTGCTTGCAGCGTAACATGATCACCCCGTTCTCCACTTTTGATTTAATAATTTAAGAAGAGTAAGCATCAAGAACTCTCACATAAGTAAAGTATTAAGAAGCTTCTGTTCTGAAAATTCTACTTTTCTTTCTTCTTTATTAATACAGAAAGAAACAATCCACCAACTTTTTGCTAAGGCATGGAATTGATATATAATAAGGCTGGTTCTATGTTCATCTGAGTATTCTTCACTTGAACAACTGATCCAGCTCTTTAACTCAACCCTTTTCTAGTCATAGCACATTCTGTCTCTTTCTGAGTTGGTGATTAATAGCTCTGGAGTTGTTCAACCAACATACTCCTCAGTGCAATCATCATATTTATCGGATAAAAAATGTACCACAACACTGCTCTGTTCTGTCTGAGGTACTTTTTCTGTCTGCAAAATTTGTCTTACTCTATAACAGAAGCAATATATAATGCAGAGATGATAAAATACAATTCATTATAAAATACATATAATCCCATGCGTCACATTCTTGCTAATTCTTATGTTTTTCAAATAATACATGCTTGTAATGAATTCACTTACGCTTATAAATTCAATAAATCATGCATGCATCTCAGCATATATATAATCATGTAATTCTCATATTAGTAAAGCAAGAAGTGTTCAATCAATAAATCATGTCGCATAAAATTTCTCAATTCAAGTAAATCATAATCATGCAATACTATAAACGCATGTGACTCAATCTACCCCGCTCAACTTCTATCTTAGTCCAAGAACTTTCCTCTCTGATACCATCTGTTGTGGGAACCTCGGGTGCTAATCTCATAATCACAATAATGATTCAATCTGAACAATCTAAGCATAATTAAGTAGACATATTAAATATGAATATTAATATGCTTAATTTTAAAAAAATCATCTAGGAAATTTGGCGACGGGAAACCTTATATTTGGCGACGCAAAATTACGTCGCAAAAAGAATAATTTTTTTTACAATACGAGCGCGGGTGCGCCCCTGGCCAGCGCCCCCGCGCCCAACCTGGCAGAACTTTTGTTCTCCCAGGGCGCGCGTGCGCTCAAACGGGCAAAAAATTCCCAATTATTCTCTTTTACTGTCAATACATAGTTCTAAGATGTAGTTCAACACATAACCATCTCAAATCAACTCTAAGATGATCTAAATAAAAGATACAAGATAGGACATGCATTTCATATTAATCCTACATTTATAATTCATCAAATCTTGAATATAAACTAGGATTCAATAAATAGAAAACATGTACAAGATTCTTTGTATTCTAACATGTTTCATAAATTCATTTCATACATGTCATCTGTTTAAAACCCGAGTCACCTCTTCTAATCTTTTGATCTCGAGCTATACAAGCCACATCTGACTTGCTCATGCCCTAACCTGATTCAATGCACACATACAAATAGCCGGATAACTCTGGTGAGAATAAATCTCAGTATGAAAGACATACACATGCGTTAAATATCACATATCAATTCAACATTTACCAACTCAAGATATAAATTAAACTAACACATATATCACAAATTGATTCAATTATTGAGATTCGTATCCGATCTCAGCCATTAAGATTCTTATCCGATCTTGACATGAATATCCATCTATCGTATTTCGTATCCGACTTCGAAAATAAGGTTCGTATTCAAACCCGGCATTAGAATCAATTCAACCATCATTTCATTTTAAAATCAAAGATTCACTACCTGAAATGAATCAACAATATCAAGTTCTAAATCAAGAACAAATCAATTAGCAAGTATGTGATTTTTGGGACAACTCAAGAATCATCAATCTCGAGTATCAAATCCCTTACAATCGATATCATTTTATACACAAAATCATTCAAACAACAATAACAGTTACGTCACATAAAAGCACATAACATGTAAGTATGTGGTTTTGGAAACTCGAAGTCATAACGATCTCGAGTTGTTCTTCCCATCTTATCGAATGTCTATTCATACTTTTGATCGTGATTCAAACATCTTGAATCTTTGGAAATGCTGATCAACACAAGCTAGCCAAATCTGTCTTCAAATTTTGTTCATTTCAATCGGTGCTACTTGAAGGTATTCTTGATTCAACTTCAACACTTCAAATCATTCAAACTCGAACACGTCGATTCAAATTCGATATATTCACATTAAACTCTGAAATGAAGTATTAACAAGCTCAATACAAGATTCCAATCTTAATCAATGTCTTTTTACTGTTTACACATCTCAATACTTGATAATACAACCAGAATTCAAACCGGCGGCGTAACAGTTTCGAAACGGAAATTCCAACAACATTAATATCATCTTAACTACTAGATAAACCTCATATCTAGCTTAAATTCTGCAGCTCATACTCGTTTCAGGAACAATTAAATTTCAGAAATTATACCATAATTCAAAAACATGCTCAAACGATGATCTTTTCTCGATCCGTCTTAGATATGCTATCGTCGTATATACTAGAATATGTTTATACAATCAAATATTAATTCTAACAACATATTAAAATTCAAAAATCGTAGAACTTCATAAAACTTATGTCAAAACGTAGCACTCAAAGCCGTGATTGCAAAGATACGATCAATCGAAAATTCTACCTGGTTGATCAAAAGATATTGAAGCTTGAAGAGGATGAAAAAATGGTGTTGGAATGTTTCTTATCTTCCTCCCCTCTCACGTGTAATATGATAATTAAGGGGTGTAAATAAGATATATATAAGCCAAATTGCACTTTGGTCCCTGAACTTTGGCATATTTGCAAATCAGTTCTCGGACAAGCGATTTAATTCAATTTCAATCCTAAATAATTTAATAATATTAGAATTTAATTCTAAACTCTAAAAATTCTCAAATTAAATATTTTTAGATTAAAATTAAATAATTTTGGACCTTATCGCATTTTAGTCCTTGAACTTCTCAATATTTGCAAATTGGTCCCTGCTCGGATTTCATCCTCAAATTAAATCCATGTTAATTCCAAACTCAAAATTTGAATCTTAAATCCAATAAATAATCAATTCAAATATTTTATTCTTTTAATTTAAGAATTCCGGATATTAAACTCTTAAAATCCGAAAATCCTGAAATTAAATATTTGCGACCCGAAATTAAATTTTGAATTTATTAAATTCATCAAATTAATATTTTTTCATATTCAAAATTTAAATCTTAAATCCTGTAATAATAACTTAATATTTTCGGGCCTTACAACGGTACTTAGGTTATCAGATTTTGATTATATTGTCTGTATAGTTGCTTTAACTAAGTATAGAGCGACTGTGAAAGGTTTCCAGAAAGTTTTCCGATTCAGATCCGAGATGATAGATGAGCAAAAATATTTTGGTAAGAATTCTCGATTCAAGGATTCTTTTGATCTCTATTTTATCGATGACCGTTTATTACAGAAAGCTGCAGAAGGATTTTCGATATTCGCAGTTGATGTTCGAAAATTTCAGCCCGGACTGATTGATATAACCAAGGTTATAAAGTTTGCTGACGTTTTTATGGATGAGATTCCAGATGTGCCTCCGATTTGTGAGGTTGAATTCATCATCGACTTAAGATCAGATAGCATCAGCTGAGAGTTCGAGAGAAAGAGGTATTGAAAACCGCATTCAGAACGAGGTATGGTTGTTTGAGTTTTATAATCTTACCGATTGAATTGAAAACTCTTTATTAGTGTTTTTGGATCTGATGAACCGAATCTTTCAGAAGTAATTAGTTGAATTCATGATTATTCTTATCGATGATTTTCTTATCTATTTGAAAATTAATACTGATCATACAGAGCATTTGAGAGTCGTTTGCAGATTTTTCATGTCGAGCAGTTATATGCTATTCTAGAGAAGTGAAAAGTGTGATGGGATCGAATTGTCTTTTGCGATTATTTTATCTCTAGAGATGAAATTTCTATTGATTACCGCAAAACCGAAGCTGTTATGAATGGATCTAAACCGACATCAGTACATGAAACTTGAAGATTTATGGGTTCTATCACGGATTTATTGAGGAATTCTTATCGTTGTGAAGCTGATTACTCAACTAATTCCAAAGAATGTGCTTTTTTCTGGACCGAATCTTATGATATCAGTTTTATTGACCTGAAGAAGAGATTGATCAGCGCTTCAGTATTCTTTATTTCTTTCTGTGCTGAAGATTGTATAGTTTATTAAAATTATTCTTATTGAAGTTTGGGATATATTCTTATTCAAGGGAATCATGTGATAGCTTAGGCATCGAGGCAGCTGAAACCGCATGAGACTCAAGGTCTGATTCCAGATTTTGAGCTCAGCGATCTTATTTCTTGGAAGATCTGGCGTCACGTTCTTTACGAAGATAATTCCAAAATATTTTCTAATCTTAGAAGTTGAAGTATTGTTTTCACAGTCCAAATTGATTATGTGATAGAGGAGATGATTAAATCTGCTGAATGACTTTGACTGTGAAAGCTGGTTCTATCCGAGAAATCGAATGCAGTAGTTGATGCTCTGAGCCGAAAGATATGTTCCCTATTTTATATACTATCGATACTTTTGATCGATGATTATTGTATTTCTGATTTATAGTTGGAAGCAGATAGGAGGTCTATCAGAATTTTACTGTTCAAGATGAACCGAAGTTGAGTTTGAAGATCAAAAGAGCATAGGAATCTGATCCGAGCATTCAAAATTCTATAGGAAAATTCAGATTGGGATACCAGTCTGAGTTTCAGATGGCCGAAAGATATTTGATGATTTGAAGAGTCAATTCTAGTGGGAGCAGATGACGAGCGATGTTACGAGGTATGTTTTTCGATGTTTTGATCGGTCAGCAGTTGAAAGTAGAGAGAGAACGAATCGATTGTTCGTGGTAAAATTTATCTGTTCAGAGTGGAAATGGAATTACATTTCAATTGCTTTCGTCACGAAGCTACCTCGTTCAGTATGAGGATGTGATGTTATCCGAGTAGTTCAGAAGAATTCTACTTTCAGAGGCTTTGTTAGATATGAAAAGGGAGAGAAGTCGTCTCCAAGATTGATCGATTCCTATTAGATTCTGGAGAAGATAGGCAATTTTGCCTACAGATTTGCAATTGTTCTGTCTCTTTTCTAGTATTCACGAAGTTGTTTTCGTCTTTTTTTTGCTAAAATACCAACCCGAATCTTTCTTATGTTCTTTAGCCGATGAGATCGAATTTAATGAGACGTTGAATTGCCTTGAAATGATCGATTCCGATTCTTGACCGAAAAGAGAAGTAGCTTCGAAACAGACCGATTCAGTTTGTGAAAGTGCAGTGGATTCGATACGGATGTGAAGAAGCGATTTGGGAGAAAGATTCCGACTAGCTCAGGTGGTACAAGAGTTGAGTTGAATTTGCATATATTCCTGGTGGTGCAAGTTCAAACCCTGGGAGGGCAAAAACCCTTCTTTCCAAGTGGAGAGAAGATCATTAGGTTTGGGTCTAGGCCGCCCATGAGGAAGCCGATGGGCCAGAGCAGGGGTGAGGGTCCAGTCCATTACATTTTAACTCAAAAGTAGCATTAGCTTCTAAAGTAGGAAAAGTAATGCATAAGGGCTGCTGATTCAGATCAGGGGTGCGAAGCTGTCTCAAGCTCAGATTCGCAGCCATCCCTTCTTTAGGCTCTTCAAATAAAACCTCTTCTTCTTCTTCTTCTTCTTCTTCTTCTTCTTCAGATTTTCTTCGAGCCTCCTTCTTTCTTCTATGGAGCGTTCTCTCTATCTCCGGATCGTAGGAAAATTTTTCTTCTTACGAAGATTCACCTGCAAGCATGAAAAACCAAAGAAGCACTAGGAAAAAGAATATAAATAAAATAAAATAAGAACACAAATAAATTAAACGCATTTCCCCGGAAACGACGCCAAAATTTGGTAGCGCTTAGTCGTATTGCGTCCAAATTACCCAACTCAACTCAGATAAATAAAATGTAGTAGCGAGAGTAGGGATCGTTCCCACGAGAAAAGTGAAATTAATTGTGTTCTTAAAATTACTGAAAATAAATAAAAAAAGGGTTTTTTGAATTTTCAATTTAACTACTATTAATTAAAATAGATTAAACTAAATTTTACAAACTAGCATGCAAGATTAGGATTTGAACGAAGAAATCAATTGAAAACAAGCCTTACAATCGATCGACTACACCCTTGAAGTTATTCACGCGATCATCGATTCCCTAAAAATAATTAATTCTCATTGAATATTCATAATTGGAACTTTAATTTCTATCTCACCTTAATTTTAGTTAATTAGACACAAGAGTTCTTAATCAATCCTTACCAATGAATTAACCCAAACACAAGCAATTAAGGTTTAAACCCAAGGTAGCATTCAAACTATTGAAATTGATGAAGCTAAACAATACAAACACAAACAGTTGTATTTAATCTAGTCAATTGTTTTTCCTACGAATTAACAAATTCACAAGAGGAATCATTAATCATAATCGCTTCACAAATTATAGGGATCAAACAATTACGAATTGGATATCTAATTTAGCTCTAGATTGTATGAAAAAATTATTAGGTGATCAAGCCAATAATTAAACACACAAGAATATCAATCAATTCCAAAAACCCTTGATACTCAAATAAATTAAACAATGAAAATCAAATCTCACAAGATAAATAAAACTTCAAGGGTTTGTCTTCCTCAACCAAGAATAAAACTTCGCCACTAAAATTCATGAATTCTTAAGAAAAATTGAATAAATAAAATTAAATCTAAGAACAAGAGATGAAAACCTAGCCTCCACGACCCCTTCTTCACTCTTTAGCCGCCCAAATCTGATTACATTCGGGTTCTATACGATATTTAAAGGAATAGAGTTCTTCCCAAGAAAGTTTCCTAATTAAAATATAATTTCTCGAATTTCCCGTCTCGCTCGATCGGTAAGAAACTATCGATCGAGCGCATATAAGTCTGATCCGCATCATTTTTTTTCATCTCTTCTCCCGCTCGATCGGTAAAAAGTTACCGATCGATCGGGAGCTCTTCTATCCAACATTTTCTTCCTCTTGCTCGATCGGTAAAAAGTTACCGATCGATCGGGAATTTTTGTGCCTCGCACTTCTTCTCTTATCTCGACTATTTCCTTCCATTCTTTAGCTCACTTTCTTCTCTTTTCCTATATCAAATCACATACAATGATTTGAAACTATAAAATGAATTTAATCAATCAAAATGCACCTAATCATCACAATTTAATCCAAGTAAACATAGGAAAATATCGACATATCAACTTAGCAGATGGAAAGTATTTTTCAAGAAACTTGACTGACATGTATTTCCAAGTAGTTATGCTCCCCAACGGAAGTGATTGCAAACAACTCATCGCCTTATTCCTGAGAGAAAAAAGAAACAAACCCAGTCTAATTATATCTTCAGAAATTCCATTAAATTTTACCGTGTCTGTTATCTCCAGGAACGTCCTCAAGTGCAGGTGAGGGTCTACAGTAGCTGCTCCCCCAAACTGGTTCTGCTAAACCATGTTGATCAATGCAGGCTTTAGCTCAAAATTGTTAGAATTTATAGTTCCACGAGCTATTCTAGAGTAGTGAGCCTGAACAGTAGGCCGGAAGTGATCGCGAATTGGCACCAATGGAGCTTGTTGTGCATTATCTTCAGCCATATTCCTTAATTCTTCTCGCCTTAATCTTCTCGAAGCTCTTGCAGTGCGCTCAATCTCCGGATCAAAAAGTAATAAATCAGCGTCTTGAGATCTTTGCATACACTGCACTCAAGAAGAGGTAAAATAAATCAGTACTAAAAATAAAATAATGAAAAACTATAAATTAGAATCTAGACTAATTAGTAACAAGACTAAAATAAAATCAACAAATTACTCCCCGACAATGGCACCAAAAACTTGTTGCGTAATTTTGTGCCAGCAAGTGCACGGTGTCAAGTTTGAATAAAGAATGAGTAGAGTGTCGATCCCACGAGGAGTAATGTGAAAATTATTCAGTGCTTGTAATTAAAATAGTCCAAATTTTATCTAGAAAATTAAATAAAGATTTTTAGAGTTTTAAAATTAATTAATCAATAAAAATAGCAAAGCACGCACGCAACTTAGAAAATTATCAATGAGTGAAAAATGGTCTAGAGGATTTGATTTCACCTGATTTCAACAAAAACTACTTCTAATTAAATTATTTTCATGAATTTCATTCAATTAATATCCAATAACACTTAATTGTATTATTTTCCTCTCCCGAGCAACAAATAATGGGTATCAACTAAAATTTAATTTCAATATCCCTATTAAAATCTATTCTTAGTGATATGTGTGAAACAATATTTTTTTCAAAAGCTCCATTAACGTTATATACTCTCTAGAGATATATAAACAATTAACGGGGTAATTTATAATGGTCTTATTCAAAATCCCCTCTCCCGAGCAATGATTTCAAATAAATATAGCAATTCAACTAATGATCAATTAATTGAAAAGACAATCAAATTTAGAAAAAAACAATTAATCTAGAAGAATTCAATCTAATAAAAATAAAAAGTTGTAGAAGCGTCTACACCAGGCTATTTCAACCTCTAGACTAATAAAATTTAGTTCATAATCAAAATATTTTAAAAATAAATCATGTTCATAAATCTAGACATCAATTTAACAATAATAAGCTCAAAATGAAGAAAACAAATCCGAATATTCGACGCCGTGTCCGATCGATCGATCTTCTTCTTTGTTCAAGCTTTCTTCAAGTTCTTATCCAGATTTCTTCTCTCAATTCACAATCCAAATCTTTGAATTTTTCTATGTTGTGCGGACGCTTGCAATTGTATTCCACAATTTCTCTTTTATATGTAGGTGAAAGCCCAAGATCAAGCCCACAAACTATCAGTGTTCGAAAATTTCCAAACTCCATCGTTTTCCATATTTATTAGTTCATGCATATGCGTGAGATGAGGCGCAGAAGCGCATGGCTTCTTTCTTTAGCTTGCGCAGAAGCGCGATGTGCCACGCAGAAGCTTTCCCTATTTTTCAAGGTTTTTGCCTTTTAAGCACATAAACTCTTTATTGTCACGCAGAAGTGCTTCCTTTTCTCTTTTTCTTTCTCGTTTTCATCCAGGATATAGCACAGATGCGCTACTTTTTGCGCAGAGGCGCACTGCTGCATTGTCCATTCTCGCGTAGATGAGTTTCTGCAGCACGCGACAATTTTCAAAAATTCATATCTCACAATCTAACAATCGGATTAAGCTGAAATTTTGACAGCACCTTTAAAACATAATAAAACATATTATGAACGGTGGAGATTGGGTTTGGATATCCCAATCAATTCCAGTAATTTTATGAAGTTACTGCTTCGTATTTCATCTTTTCGCCTCTTCTTGCTACTTTTCCTCCAATCCTTGTATGACACAAAAACAACAACAAATATGCATAATATCCACTCGATACATCACAAAAGCTAAGTCAAATCATATATAAATTAAGTGCATAAATTGCACTTATCGACTGTCCTAATCGAAATCTCCGATCTCCTCTTCGGAAACTTCGATATCATGCATGCATCTGCGTGTCCAAATGCTTGCGACACGTCACTAGTGCGCTGGCCTTACCTTCGGAAGCTCTGATCTCGCATTCGGAAGGTCCGAACTCACCCTTAGCTTTCGATCTCAGGTGCTATGGTTCGGTGCTTCCGAACCCACTTCGAAAGGTCCGATCACTTCGGTGGTTCCGAATTCCTGATTCCACATTTTTGATCTAGTTAATCACTTGGCTAATTAGATTTGTATCTCTTAATCATGTTTAACCATTAAGCTCGTCAAATAAGATACCTGTTACTACATAGCTAAATCAATAATATTCTCTGCAGAAGGTTACTAATGTAATATTATATGTCTGTATAAAATTCCAAGTTTTGCCCTCTCATGTTGATTTTATTTAGAAATTAAATCTATTACTATACACCTTGAGGTAGGAAACGAAAAAGGGTTGTGCTAGGTGCTGTTGACGAAATCTACGACAAGAATCATCGGTTGCGACAGTGTGGTAGGCTGTAAGGAACAGTCTGTAAAATCCAGCAGATACAACCCGACAACATTTTGGTCAAAGAAGTAATAGCCTTACTTTATTTTACGGAAGCATGATGAGCTAATAAAAAGAAAATAAAAATTAAGAACAAGGGTAATATAGGACTTGTTCAATTTCAATGACGATTTCGAGACAAAATTTAAAAGACAAGGGACATAATTAGCACAAGAAAATTTGAAGGGACAAAATTGAGAAAGCTATAAGGATATTTTAAAGTATATTATTCCTCCATAAACAAACAACCTTCACCTATTTATTGTTTTCCAAGAAAAACAAATAAACACAAACACAAAAACAAAAACAAACCATTTTTTTTTTATCAATCATCTACAACTTTCACAGAAATGAAAATGCCAATTCCCACCAAATCCAAATTTAACTGCCTTCAGCTACTAAACAATCCCGTCATTCAACTTGCATTTTAATATAATCACTTATTACACAAGAATATACACTTTACTTGGAAAGAATCAGATATTTGCACCAAGCAGAGTCATCAAGAAGTCCTTGTAATCCCCAGAAGTGTCATCAGTCACTGCAATGTCCATACTCGATTTGTTTGCTTCAAAATATTCTCCCCTGACTTTCATCAAATCGATTTCTGCTCGACTAACAATCGCTCTGCTCAGCGAATCTTCATCAGTTCCAAGCCCCACAATTGATGTTCTAATAACCTGGGTGGATTATTTCGTATCAATTCAGCCATGATGTGTTGAATCTAATCTAAAGTAGTAGAAATAAAGTTTGATTATAGAGGCATAAGGTACGCTCTCAAACTTTATCGATTTCTCTTTACTCCAAACACAATAGAAGATCAAGATTGGTGAACACATAATTTAATTTCAAAATATATTGCTACATTTATAACAAACTGGCCATTCGACAAAAACCTTCGAAGTGAAGAGGAGAAATTAGATGTAAATGATTCACCTCGGCAAAGTGCTTTTCTGGTGTATCTATGCACCAAATGGCTACTTTGATAACAGATTCCAAAATGCCTTTTCCACAATCCAGTATGTCCTGTGAACAAAGAAAATTATAAAAACAATGCTCAGAAGGAACATATTAAATCATGTGATTAAAAGGATGAACCTGGTCTATTGATTTCCCATAATTATCCTTGTAACACTTGAATGTTTCTCTGAGCTGAAACATATTCCTTATGCTGAGCACAAGCACAAGTTCCTCATCATCAAGTTTTTTAGCTACAATAGCATCATGTAGTTTTGCTGCCTCAAGTTTGGCTAAAGTCGAATCCACCACTTCTTTGTCGTACCTGTACGACCTCACTAAACTCGCCAATATCTGTTCAATATCCATATATTAGAAGGTCCAGTTTGCAGATGACAGAGAATTTGTTTCATCCAGATCACTGATGAAGTATGATGGATTATGTTGCTTCTAATCGAAGATCACTTTAAAATGGTTTGATGGGAAAATTGAAGAAGGTAATAAAGGTTTATAAAAAATTCTTCTTTGATAGTCATCTTATCTTGTAAACAATATGGATCTGCTTGACACTTTCAAGCACAGGTTGTTAGTCAGCAGCAACGGTAACTGCTAATCAAAACGACATTGTTAGCAGCAGCAACTGCATCTACTGCTCTGAGTGATCGCATTTGCGGAACGGGGAATTAAGCTACTGTGAATTTAAAAAATACGTGAGTGAACTACTACAACAGCTCTTACTTTTTATGCATATGCTCTCTAGAAAGTTATTACCCACAGCTTAGAGGCGAACACTCAAGTGCAAACGACAAACATATTTTGATCTGAACACTAGAATGGTGTTCTGTAACATCACACGATGATCTAAATTTCAGCCACATTTCCATTAGATTGATCACAATATGTGTTATCAAATTCATGATATTTTCTAACATGAAAAACAAGTATACCTTCTGTACAGGCTGAGGTACATTAGACATGATATCTTCTTCAAGTGAAGTGTCGAACAAAGTACAATATGCTTTCCTCACAGCAACCAGATGATGAGGTGATGCTGCACATGCTATCTCTACTATCACCTGTAGCTCAGTAATGCTTTTTCTCCTTGATTTCAACGCCTCATTTGCAAGCCTTGCATCTCTTTCGGCTGGGTCGTAAGCCCATAAAATCACTGCTTTCTATGATCCATAAATATGAGAAATTCAAAGCCCAAGAATCGGAAACTCTTGCCCATTTTATCAAATAAATTAGGCAAAATGTCAATTTTTGCCCGATATGTATTGGCGCATAACATTTTTAGTATTATATGTTTCAATGAATAAAAAATAATTATGTGATTATGTTCTTTTCATCAATTTTAGTAATTTCAACCTAAAGTCATGCAATTAAATGACCAATATCATTGTTAAATTTTTGTAAATACATGGTTAGAAAAATTTCTTGACACATGAACTTGTGTTTGACAACATAGTTATATATTTTAACAATTATATTATCTATTTAATTACTTGATTTTGATGAAAAATGACTAAAATTCATAAAAAATACATAGTTACAGAACACTATAACTTATTAATTGAAACATATTGGACTAAAAATATCACACAACAATACATACAAGACTAAAATTAACATTTTACCAATAAATTATAACAGTTAAATCGGCTTCAATCGTGTAAACATATCCAACACACAATCATGATTGCAAATATTTGTTTTGGTAACTTCGATTCTACTCCATAAATAATTGGAATATCTCTCATTGGTTCAAATCATATAGGTCCCACATTAATTATGTGGGTCCCACATAATTTGGACTAATTATGTGATTCCACCTACTCGGGTAGGACCGAATAAACCTACTTGTTACATGAGTATTTTCTGTAAATACTTGTTAGAAAATATAAAGATTGTCCTGGTTTAAAAATTATTATAGCCACCAGAAGAGATTTACGCACCTCAAAACAGTAAAATAATATGAAACCTCAAATGAAAAAATAATAATAACTCCATCAAATTAACAGACGTTCTGTATTCCCATGAATTTGAGGCTACCGAATGAAAATAACTCAGCTTTGGGATTTAACCCACCTTCATTTTCTACATAAGAACAACGGAAGCCCAGAAGGGCATATTCTTAAACTGAAAATTTCGATGAATATTCCCAAATTAAACAACATGATTTTTTACCCTGAAATCGCCAGATAATTCCGAGAAAAGAACATCGACGAGGGACTGCTTGTAAAGCTTCTGGTAAGTATCTCTGATCTCTTTCCTCTGGCCAGCATTTCTTCGCCCCAAAATCCGTATTATCTCCTTTTCATCCGTACCCCATCCTACAAACCAACAACAAACATCTGAAGAATACATAACTTCCTACATATCTTCGTAAAATCACAAATAACATAGTAAAGAAAAAATTTAATAAAAAAACCCACAAAAATAAAACAAAATTGTTCGTGTGTGTTAATTAAGAATGGGGAAAAAGGGTACCCTGGAAAGCTTTCTTGAGTTTTCCGCAGTCTTGAGCTGGGGAAGGAACATCTTCTGGGACTCTCATCGTTGCCATTGTTTTCCTCCCCTCCCTCACTTTAATTTCTGGTAAACGATGGATTTTTTATGAAAAAATTATTTGTGTTCTGTGAAAATTTCAAGGAGGGAGAATTTGATCGAGATTGGCTCAGCCTCATGCCATGTTTTTGCAGTTTCAGCTTCAGGTTCGGTTTCAATTCTGTTTTTTTTATTGGCTTATTTTCCCCCCCACGAAATTAATTTTATTTATTTTATATTTGCCATTGGACATTAATACCCCTCTTTTCTTTTTAATTAGCATAATTTTTTTTATACTTAATTTCAATAAAAATATCTAATAAATTAATACCAATAACAATAATTTTTTTGTTAAGAATGATCACTTTAATAAATAGTTAAAATATCATCTCTTATATTAGGTATTTTTTATTTCATTAGTTTTTTTCAAATAATTTGGAATTTAAAAATAGATAAATAAAATGATTGTATTATATATTAAATAGAAATAATTAAATAAAAAAGAAAAAAAATAGAGATGGTGGGGAGAAATAGTTTTAGTGTGTGTATGTGTGTTTTTTTAAAATATTTTTTAATATTTTGACATATCAAGAGACCAATTAAGAGTATCCTTATATAAAAATAATAATAGATAATAGATAATAGTAATAGATTTGCTTGCAATTCCCACGTTTTCCTTTCAATTTAATGATGATGTATGGTCTAGTTAAACTATCATTTTCATCTGTAGTGAGTAAAGGTATAATCTTAACTTAATACTAGCGGTTCTACGTAGCCAGAAAATATAAAGAAGATTGTTTAAGGGTTCATATTTTAAAAAGTGCAACTTTATTTTTAATTTTGTTAATCTAATAGTACTTCAAATAAAGACTCAAAATAATATTTATTCTACTATGTGAGTTCAACAATCTAATTGCAAGATAAAATGACCTTACTTTTTTTTAACTACTAATAAACATATGCACACATCACATAAGTTAATTTATTTTTAATCTAAGATATTGTTTTATATTTGTACATAAAATACTTTGATATGAAATATAATAGATTTGAGTAATTTATATTTAATTTTATGTTTTTTGAATATTTATTTTATTTAAAATAATTATGGTAGTTATGGAGCAAGAGTATTTTAGAGATAAATATTGGCATGTCATACTTACCAAATGTAGTTATTATGTGTGGCTCAACTTTAATAATATAGAATAGAAGAATAGATATATTAACATTTAGTTAAACAGTTTATTGAACTTCTATATTATGATTTGTCTTTATTTGTTAAATTTTATATGTGAACTCCTAAAGAAATTTTTTGGTTGAGAAATTTTATTTTGTTTATGTTATGGATTATGCTTAATAATTTGTTTTTCATTTTTCATTTTTCATTTTTTATTTTTTATTTTTTTTTTAATTTATAAGACAATTAATAGTTGTCTAAAGAAAATACAAAACCTCCTATATTGTTTACATGGTTTATGAATTTAGTTATTTTCTTTGTCAATTTTGTCTAGTTTTGTCAATTAAATGAATGCTTAGATTATACAAGTGAAATATATGTTTTTGCATGCACATTACACTATAATGTATTTCAAATTTCAAATTTCAAATTTCAAATTTCTAAGTTATATAATTTATAGACTATGTATTATACGTGCTTAAGGTGAGTCTCATTAATCGACCGACTCAAACTCATATTCTAAGGGGGCCCTGAATCATATATATGTATATATAATATTACATCAATACACATCTAAAGAAATATTAATTTCATTATATAAAACTAGCAATTTCAAAGAAAACAAGAATTCACTTTTCTTGACCATGTATTAGTGTTTATATATATATATTAATGGAATTATGTGTCATCATCTCATTTAGTATGACCTCATATTAATTAGTGATTTAAGTACTCAAATTTTAAGATTATACTTTTATTTTAATTATTAAAATTTGATATTGTAGAGGGAATACATTTTTTTAAAAGATTCATTATATATTTTTTTTCTGGATTTATGCCTACCAAATGATAATTTATGAAAACTTCTTTCCACTTTTTTTTTTTCTATATTTTATAAGACAATAAATAGTTATGTAACGAAATGCAAAGTTTCCCATTATTTTTAAGGAATAGTTTATGAATTGGTTACTTCTGTTATGCATTTGATAAGTTTCGTTAATGAAATATAACTAAATTAGACAAGTGAAAGATAAATAACTAATTTACAAATGCATTTTAAAAATTATAAATATAATAGATAGAATTATTTTTCTTTGTTAGATATAGTAATCGATTACAATAGTACATTTTTCTGGGTAGCAAAAACGAGAAAGCAAACAAAAACAAATATAATTAACATAGTCGAACTTGAAGTATAGATAAATATTTTAACGACAATAATTTAAGTGACTCTACTTGGATCACAAACTATAAGCCTTATTAAGCATGTAATTATCTTAAGCAACGTGACAAGTAGAAATAACAACGGAAACTAAACCAAATTTACAAACCAAACTGGCTGAATACAACCGATGACTAAAAACCGAAGGAAATAAAAGTGTGATACAACCAAATCGAAGGTATTGTATCAAATCTCCTGAACTAAAGATACTCATGAAAACCTGTAGCGACCCAACCCGAGTCCGCTATCAATCAGAAACTAATTAAGCATGCATTTAACTTAAGCAAAAATAACCAGAATTTAACAGCGAAAAAGTAAAGAATCTAAATCCAAATACAGTCGACAGAATACACCCGACAGAGAACCCATAAATAAACACTGTATAATACAACCAAATCGAACTGTGTAACAAATCCCTAACAACTAAGGGAAACTCACTGGAACCCTGAATCCTGGTCTCCGCCCTGCCGCGAACCTCCGACGTCACCCAATCTGAGACCTGCCCCTCCGAATAGGGTGTCCAGAAAATACAGAAATACTGGACGTGAGCGACTACGTTCAATACGAAAGCAATGATATATAAACAAGTATGATGCACGAATGATTTAAAACCCAGTAAATACTCAGTCTGCTCAGGAGCGCCAATCGAATATGCAGTACCGGTTGGAGAGCAACTCCGTGAAGTACTTACGTACCTCAATCTCATAAATAAGAGCAACCTAGCAAGTCCTTCTCTCTAGTCCAAGCCTATAATCATATAGTCTCTATATCACTTAAAGTGCTCTAAAAGCCCTAACTAGACAATTAGATACTCCCTAAAGCTATTAGGGACCTAAAGTTATACCTGCGTCCATCGTCAGCCCGCTGATGGCGACTGCCTCAAAACTTAAGCACAACTCCTCTACTATCCCCGAAGCGCTCCGCCACTCCCAAACTTCTAGTAGGACGCCAAGAAAGCCCTAGAATCGACTAAAAGAGAATAGAATAGAGAGAGAAGAGGTGAATTGGCGAATGGAAAGTGAGCGTCGCATTCCATATTTATAAAATACGATCGGAACCTTCGATCAGATCGGAGCGTCATATCCCCTGCTTCCGATCTCTCTTCACCAACCACGTGTCGTTCAATAGCTGGCTGCCGACAGTCGATCGGAGCTTCCGATCACCTTTTCGGAGCTTCCGATCACACGACGTTATCAATGCTGACCTCATCCATGACAACTAATCTCGAGTACAGTTTGGAGCTTCCGATCATGACAGAGCTTTTGATCCTAAATTGTGCTTCCGAACTACCCGATTGCTTGGAACCCTCCGGCTATTTTCGACCGTTCTTGAAACGACCCTAACCTCTCATAAATAAATAATAATAACTAACTAAAAAAATGCGATATTTTTTTAAAAAAATTCGGCATGACCGTTTTAAAACATTAACAAACCAGCGGTCTTAACCAGCACACTAACAAACTGAACTAAACAACAAGATGCAGAAGATAAACTATCAAAACTTACACTAGACAGGTCAATAGTACCCCATAATACTATTCACCGACATAATTATCACTAAATAACCAAACAGTAAGAGAATCTCTGAAATACAGAAATAAAGCATAAACATCCTCTGCTAAAACTTTTGAATCATACACAACGACAATATGATTAGTTTTCCAATAACTAAAACATAAACTAGAAATTCTTAAAGTTACATCAATCCAATAAACAAAGTAAATGATAGTGCAACTAAACATTTAAAAGAACAACTGCGGAAGACCAGCATAGGTCGGAGGGATGTGCCGTGCTCGCATCGCAGTTCACTCGAGAGTCATGCCCCTTGATCTCAACGAAAGTCTAACCTGCACCAAGCAGAAGTAGTGAGCCTAAAGGCTCAACACGTATAAACCACATTTCCCCTCTATGGCAGGGACACCAAGATTTCTTCCGGCCTCGCATTGCCCCTCTTAGCAAGGACATCGAGATTTCTCCCGGCACCACAATGCCCCTCTATGAGTAGGGTAAACAAGATGTCTCCTGGCCCATCCCATAAACCTATGATTTTGCAACTGAGTCGAGGTATCCCCCGACCGACATTGCCCTTATATTGTCACAATCAATGCTCCTCATTCGAAATATTTACTTTAACTCAACTTCAAACTTTTACTTAAATCAAACACGCGAAGCAATTTTACTCAACTTGTTTAAAACATTACTCCACTCGAAAGATGGGAGCACACACACGAATATACAATTTTTAGGGGATGAAAACCCAGCTTTAAAACAAGGAAGAATGATGATCAAGTGGCTGCCCCTAGGGTAAACTTCTCCACCAAACCTCCCTTTTTCCTCAAACACGACTTACCTCGAGCGGTCAACCCGAAAAACCATGACTCAACCTTACCTTAACCAAATTGACTCTCGTTTGAACCGACACTCTCGACACACTTTAAACTAACACAAGAACCAGGTTACAGCCTCCAAAACCAACCCGAGCAACCCGAAAAAAATGGATTTCCGGGAAGCCCCTAAACCTTCCGAAAATCTGCACCAACCACCTTAACTTAAATTGCTCTTATCCTATCAAAAACTTAATCGAATTGAGCCCCAATTGAACCGACACGAATAAGACATCCTAAACTTGACCTAGGACCAGGCCACACCCCGACCAGTCCTCCCGAACCAGCTCCCCTTAACCAAACACCAGCAAATCCCAACAGAAGTCACCATCTAGCACACTCAACCCATGCCTCCAACTTCAACTCTATGATCCTCTTGCCCTAAACCTAAACCATATCAGCCTATATAACAAATTCATTACCACCCTTTATATCCCGATGAAACCTCGAGCCAAGCCCTCGTACCCGTACCTAGCTCAAGTCCCATTCTAGGCCGATTTATCTCAACCGGATTACTCCATACGCATAGCCACTAACTTCAGCCTACTACCCTTCACCTCCAGCCTTTCAAACCAATCCAAACCTCATCCAATACATCATTTAAACTTCAATAACCAAGCCTAGACATCCTTTTTACATCATCACTCCAAAAATCTGGAAAATGAGTCCTAACAACAAGTATACATGGGCTGAAATTTTCCAAACATACAAGAAACGTCAAGAATCAACAAACATGCATAATATACCTCATCTCAACACCAAGAAAACATGTAAATTTTGAATTTCAAGCAATAAACCTACTGAATTTTCTGGAAATTCTTAAATTATGCAAGATAAACCAAGTTTCATCTCCCAAATCATCTTATAACTCATTTAAGTTTCAAATACATGGAAATTTCGAAATCATACATGCATGCCTACTTAAAATTTTCAAAAATTCAAACCCTAGATCATAATGTATGAAAAAAATTTGAAATATTAGGAAGAACATATCACAAATCATTATAACTTTGCTTGGTGGCCAAGGAAATGACATATACTTGCCTTGAATCCTCAAAGAGCAAGAAAAAGAGATGAAATGGGGCTGGAATTCGAACCACACAGCATCAATGACCTCCAAATGACGTGCTTCGGCCGGTGTGGTGGCAGTATGGCGGCGGAGGCGGCCGAAAATGGACAACAAATGAGGGCCGACGGGTTTGGTGTTTGAAAGGGAAAGGGCGGCTCTTTGGGATTTTTGTAGGGCTAGGGTTTGAGTTTTATTTGATTGTGGGGATATAATAGTGTATATGTATATGTGTATGTATGTTTAAGTATGTGTGTGTGGGGTTTGAAAGTGCTATTAACTCAACTTATAAAAGTGATACTCTACTTATTACAACTTTAGCACGATACAACCTAAGTCCCTAAAAAATCCTTATGTTTGAAAATTCAAGAATTGAACTAAATAATTTAAATTCCACTTGTCGTTTTTAAAATGCTAACATTTTGGAAAATTCTAAAATAAACTCAAAAATGCCTTTAAAGCGATTTATATCACCCGGAAAATCTTTAAAAATAAAAACTTGATTTATTCTCCCCAATCCCTCACAAATCTCATATCTTGCAACTCTAAGGGTTTTACCGTAAAAAATCCACTATCACCTCATGCCAAAACCGGAAGTCACTGAACTCAAGCATCTCAAGAATAATTAACTTAAATATTTGAGCAACATAAACTTCAAAGAAATTTAAAGCAATTAAATCTTAGAAATTAGAATCATAAATATTAAAACGAAATTTAGTTTCTATCCGAATTTTAATAATACAAATTTTTGGAAGGTAAATAATTAAACTTTATATTTATTTTAAAAATCAATACTTAAATATTTTTGATGTCACAATGATAGATAAAATATTTAAATAATAAAAGGAGCGATTGAAATAATTTGAATAAAATAACTGAACATCTAAAAGTCATTTAAATAAATACAAAAGCGGAAATAAAAATTTTTAAAACAAATTAGACAATCAAAAGTATTTAAATAAATAAGTTAGACATTTAAAATCATTTAAATAAACAAGCTTAAACTTTGAAAATAACTAAAACAAAAATGTTTTACAATAAAATCATTTCGATAAATAAATAAACATTATATTAACACATAAATCAAATAAAGAATTTAAATAAATTAAAATTAAAATAGTAATCATAATATTTATTTAATTTTAATGCATGCAATTTAGTAGATTGATTTTAGGCGCTACAGTTCTGAATCCATTTTTGAACTCCTTAGATCCATTTGAAAATATCTTAATCAAGTTTTACCCAAATTTAATCGTGATTACCAAGTAAATTACTTATTTTGGGTACGGGTCATTACATTCTCCCCCACATAAGAAATTTCGTTCTCGAAATTCTAGCTTGAGGAATAAGCAGACAAACCATAAAAGAGTTTTTTTTTACCTCTGATTCTCAAGGATTACAACACTATCCAAAAGAAAATACAAAGCTCAAAAAAATTCTGGATGCTCTGCACGCAACCGGCTCTCTAGCTCCCAAGTCGCTTCCTCGGTACGTATGCGCTTCCACTGAACCATAACTAATGGTATGCGCTTATTACGAAGTACCTTTTCCTTCCTGCCAAGGATCCTGAGAGGTCTATCCACGTACGACAGATCCTACTCTAACTGAAACTCTGACGGATGCAACACGTGCGACTCGTCCACAACATGCTGCCTCATCAAGGTCACATGGAACACATCATGAATGCCATAAAGATAAGGTATCAAGGCTAAACGGTAGGCAAAATCTCCAAATTTCTCAAGAATCTCGAATGGCCTATGAATCTCGACGATAACTTGCCCTTAAGGCCAAACCTCATCACTCTCCGAAAAGGCAAAACCCTCAGATAAACATGCTCTCCTGGCTGGAACTGCAATGGTCTACGATGCATGTTAGCGTAGCTAGCCTATCGATTTTGGGCAGCCTTGATCCTCCGCTTGATCAACTCTACCGCATCAGTCATCTGCTGGACTAACTCTGGACCTTCAACTTGACATTCGCCAATCTTGTCCAAAAACAAAGGTGTATGATAGCGAAGTCCATACCGAGCATCAAACGGTTCCATCCCAATGCTGCGATGGTAATTGTTATTATACACAAACCCAACCTGTAACGACCCACTGTATAAAGACGGGTCTTTCCAGCGTGCTTATGTCCTCACTCACACGCACCCTGAGAAAGTTCCCAGGGGGTCACCCTTCCTATAATTTCTCCAAGTCAAGCACGCTTAACTTTGGAGTTATTATGTGATGAGTTCCCGAAAAGAAGATGCATCTTCTTAATATGAGTAGTACATATGAAATCTTTTAAGCACTCCTCAACTATGCAGTCCCATACCTACACAGTCTCTGAATCCTTCTCGTTCCGGCACGGGATCGGTTTATTCATGTCTCCCTCCGCCTAGAAGCCTACCGGGAGCCGCTCATTGTCCATGAAACCTCTTGGCACGGGTGATCACTCCCTGCCTCCTCATCCCCGGGCGTCACATGCCCACCAGCTTCTGCTTGGTTCGTCCCCGAATCAAACCGTACTAAGAGAGGTCGTCTCTGATACCATTTGTAACGACCCACTGTATCAAGACGGGTCTTTTCAGCATACTTATGTCCTCACTCACACGCACCCTGAGAAACTTTCCAGGGGGTCACCCATCCTAAAATTGCCCCAAGTCAAGCACGCTTAACTTTGGAGTTCTTATATGATGAGCTCCCGAAAAGAAGATGCACCTTCTTAATATGAATAGTACATATGAAATCTTTTAAGCTCTGCTCAACTATGCAGTCTCAGAATCCCTCTCATTTCGGCACGGGATCGGTTCATTCATGTATCCCTCCGCCTAGAAGCCTACCAGGAGCCGCTCATTGTTCGTGCAACCTTTTGGCACCAGCGATCACTCCCCGCCTCCTCAGCCCCGGGCGTCGCATGAATTTCAAAATAATAATTTTTGGCTCTTAAAAACCCCTCGTAAAAATTTGGGATAAAAAAAATATCTATCTCGTTCGTCCACGGTCCCGTCTACGTGATCGGAAAATAACCTTTATCAAATAAATTCATAAATTACATAATAACGGATTAAATGTCGTAATAACATTTAAAGCATGCAAATAAATCATTCAATTATCATAATAGTACATAAAAGTCATTTAATCTCTTTTTAATTTATTTTAAAACTATTAAATCTCCTAGTTATGCATGCGGGTTTACGTGGCGAATTTCTGGGCGTTACACAACCAACGCCAGATGGTCATGCCAAGCTGGGCCAAAATCCATCACCGTAGCTCTAAGCATATCTTCAAGAGTACGAATCGTCCTCTCAGTATGTCCCTCAGTCTCCGGATGATACGCGATACTCAATCTCAGAATATTACCAAGAGCACGCTGGAAGCTACCACAAAACCTAGAGGTAAACCTCGGATATCTGTCGCTAACGATGCTCAGTGGAATCTCATGCAGACGAACAATCTCTTGCACATACAACCATGCCATCCGATCAAAAGTGAAATCCAGATTATACGGAAAAAATGCGCGGATTTCGATAATCGATCAACTACAACTCCTTTCTTATCACAATTCCAAGAAGACAAGGGCAATTGAGTGACAAAATCCATCGTCATATGCTCCCACTTCCACTCAAGAATCTGTAAACTCTGAAGCAAACCACCGGGTCGTCGGAATTCTACCTTGACCTGCTAACACACAAGGCATCGAGACACGGATCCATACATGTTGCGCGTCATTCCTTTCTATCAGAATCTCGTCCATATATCCTTATACATCTTCATACTGCCTGGGTGAACAGAGAAAATACTACGATGAGCCTGTGATATGATCTCGTCCCTCAGTGTGGAATCATCAGGAACTACCACACGACCAAAAAAACACAAAAAACCGTCAGTCTGGAGATGGAAATCGGAAGTATTCTCATCTTGAGCCAATCGTGTTAACTTCTGAGTCTTTGGATCAGAAATATGTGCCTCTCTGATCCGAGTATAAAAAGCTGGCTCGGAAAGTATTGAAGAAATGCGAATCCCCTATTGCTCCTTGTTGTGACGAAACATAAACCCTGAGGAACAACACTTCTATACCACTCGTGAAACTTAGCTGGTACGAAGGGAAATCACATACACTTTGCGACTAAGCGCATCAACAACCGGATTCGAAGAGCCTGGATGGTACTTGATTTCACAATCATAGTTCTTCAGTAGATCCATCCATCAACGCTGCCTCATGTTCAACTCAGCCTGAGTGAAAAGATACTTAAAACTCTTATGATCCGTGAAGATCTCAAACCTCTCACCGTACAAATAATGACGCCAAATATTAAACGCAAAGACAATGGATGCAAGCTCCAAATCATGTATGAGATATTTCTCCTCATGAGTCTTCAGATTCCAGGAGGCATAGAAAATCACATGCCCATTCTGAGTCAGCACACACCCCAAACCTTGGAGAGAAGCATCGGTGTAGACTGCGAAACCACCTGATCCAGACGGTAATGCTAGCACTGGAGCTATCGTCAAATGATGTAGCAACTTGTGGAAACTCTCTTCGCACTCTGCAGACCAAATGAAAGAAACATTCTTCTTCGTCAACTGTGTCAAAGGCCTGGATATCTGAGAGAAATTCTCCACAAATCGTAGATAGTATCCTGCTACCCCAAGGAAACTGTGAATCTTATAAGCTGTCGTCGGATGCGACCAATTCAAAATAGCCTCTGTCTTTCTAGGATCAATTGCCACACCATCTCGAGAAATCACATGACCAAAAAAGACAACTCTGTCAATCCAAAAATCACACTTACTGAGTTTGGCGTACAACTGTCGCTCTCTCAATATCTGCAAAATAGAACGGAGATGAAAGACATGTTCGTCAACACTGCAATAATACACCAAGATGTCATCAATGAACACTACCATGAACTTATCCAAGAAATCGCAAAAAACCTTGTTCATCAAGTCCATGAAAACAACAGGAGCATTCGTCACTCCAAACGACATCACCAAGAACTCATATTGCCCATACCATGTGCGAATTGTTGTCTTAGATATGTCCTCATGTCTAACTCTCATCTGATGATATCTTGATCGCAGATCAATCTTATAATAAACAGAAGTCCCTGAAGCTGATCAAACAGATCATCTATCCGCGGAAGAGGATACTTATTCATGATTGTCACCTGGTTCAGTTGGCAATAATCTATGCAAAAACGCATCGAACCATATTTCTTCTTGACAAACAACACTTGGGCTCCCCAATGTGAAACACTAGGTTGAATGTAGCTCTTATCAAGAAGATCCTTCAACCGCTTCTGTAATTTCCTCATCTCTGTCGGAGCCAGACAATAAGGTTCTTGAGAAATAGGAGATGTCCCTGGCAACAACTCAATGTCGAACTCTACCTCTCGAAAAAGTGGCAAACCCTGAATCTCGTCAGAAAACACATCCGAAAGCTCTCGGACTACTGGTATCTCCTGAATGTCTGAACCCTCTAAGGATGCATCAATCGCGTAGATAAGGTAGCCTTCCCCGCCAGACTCTAAAGCACGACAAGCTTTTAGAGCATAAACCACTGGCATCGAGGATTGCGCTCCCTAACCATAGAAATACCATGCATCCTCATCCTCAGGGAGAGACTGGAAAAACCTTTGGTAGCAATCCACTACGGCTCTATAGGTAGTCAACAGGTCAATCCCAATAATACAATCGAAATCATCCATCGCAAATATCATTAGGTTAGCACTCAACTGATGACCCTCAAATCTCAAAATACAACCTACCACTAGACGCTTAGCCAATACCTCCTGACCCATCGGATTCGAAACAACTAACAAAACGTCTAAGGGAACATACGACAGTCTAAATGTCTTAACAAATTGAGCTGATATGAAAGAATGAGACGCACCCATATCGATCAAAATTCATGCAGGAAAACCTCACAAACTTAAGGTACCTACAATCATGCGCTCACTATCAGCCTGAGCCTGTCCTGGTTCAGCGCGAATACTTGCCCTTAAACACGAGGATGCAAAGAATAATGTGCACGAGAAGAAGTATGAGGACGTTGCTACTGCAATGGCTGTTGCTGCTAGACGGTAGCCTGAGAACCTCTACCGCAACAAGAACCACTCGCTGCTCCCATAAGGTTAGGATAGTCCTTCTTCAAATGACCCATCTCGCCATAGAGAAAACAAGCACCGGAAGCACGATGAATCTGGTCTCGAGGATGTCTCCTCCTGCACTGCCCACAGCGAGGATCTCTACCTTGCTGGCCAAAACAAACAATGCCTCTTGATCCGGAAGAAGAAGGAGAAGTATCACCCTGCTTCTTAAAAGATTGGGCTTGTGGACCCAAAGAACTTGAAGATCGAGAAGTCTGCAACTCCCTCCCTCGTCTCAAACTGATCTCTGCCTGGCTAAAACAGTTCACCAAGCCCTCATACGATGTAGGATCATCACAAACAGTCACCCTATCAGAGATCTTCTGGTTCAGGCCTTGGAGAAAATGGTCGTACTTTGCCTCGGAACTAGAACCAACATGCAGACAATATGAAAGTAGATCAATGAATTTCTGTTGGTACTCATCAATGGACATCGTCCCTTGCTTCAGATTAAGAAGCTCTATTGCCTTCGCCTGACAAAGGGCTGGAGGAAAGTGTAACTGACGGAAAAAGCGACAAAATTCTAACCACAAAGCATGGCCCTGATCATGGATCAACTGTGCGGACGTGGATCTCCATCACTTACAGGATCGTCCCTCTAACAGAAAAGTAGTAGCCTCCATATTTTGTTCCTCGGAACAGTCAAATGCACGGAAACAGTGCTCCATCTGTTCAAGCAAATTCTATGTTGCCTCAGGAGTATCACCTTCCACCAAAGGCTTAGGCCCGAGTTAAACAAACTTATACAACTCAAAACTTCATCGACCCTCTCAACGATGACGGTGTGCTTGGTGATGCATCGAAGGATCCTCATCACCCCAACACCCATCGCTAGCCTGACTCTCGTAGTCTCTACCAGCCATCTGAAAGGATTAAGGCACATTACCCAAACAACCAAACCTAAATCCCAAGAATATTATATGCATGCTCTGATACCAATAAATGTAGCGACCCAACCCGGATCCACTACTAATCAGAAGCTAATTAAGAATGCATTTAACTTAAAAAAAAATAACCAGAATTTAACAGCGGAAAAGTAAAGAGTCTAAATCCAAATACATTCGGCAGAATAAAACCGACAGAAAACCCATAAATAAACACTGTATAATACAACCAAATCGAACAGTGTAAAAAATCCCTAAAAACTAAGGGAAAATCAATAGAACCCTGAATCCTGGTCTTCGCCCTGTCGCAAACCTCCGACGTCACCCAATCTGAGACCTGCCCCTCCGAATAGGGTGTCCAAAAAATACAGAAATACTGGGCGTGAGCGACTACGGTCAATATGAAAGCAATGATATGTAAACAAGTATGATGCACGAATGATTTTAAAACCCAGTAAAAACTCAATTTGCTCAAGGGCACCAATCGAATATGCAGTACCTGATGGAGAGCGACTCCGCAGGGTACATCCACATACTTGTCCTATCACCATAGCATTAGTCTCCGCCGTCGCGGTGTCTCTCGGCGATAGAAAAAACAATACGGGGCTGAGGTTCCCCTCACATGACTCATCTCTCACGAGATGCAGTCTAGAATAATCATGCATGTGTTTAAACAGTAAAACAGTAAAGCATGGCACATACAATGCAACATAAAACTGAATATATCATGCCGGCTATCTCGGTCAGTACTTACGTACCTCAATCTCATAAATAAGAGCAACCTAGCAAGTCCTTCTCTCTAGTCCAAGCCTATATTCATATAGACGCTATATCACTTAATGTGCTCTAAAAGCCTTAACTAGACTATTAGATACTCCCTAAAGCTATTAGGGACCCAAATTTATACATGCGTCCATCGTCAGCCCGCTGATGGCGACTGCCTCCAAACTTAGGCACAACTTCTCTACTATCCCCGAAGCGCTCCGCCACCTCCAAACTTCCAGTAAGATGCCAAGAAAGCCCTAGAATCGAATAAAAGAGACTAGAATAGAGAGAGAAGAGGTGAATTGGCGAATGGAAAGTGAGCCTCGCATCCCATATTTATAGACTGCGATAGGAACCTCCGATCGCACGATCGGAACCTCCGATCAGATCGGAGCGTCCTATCCCCTGCTTCCGATCTCTCTTCACCAACCACATGTCATTCAATAGCTGGCTGCCGACAGTTGATCGGAGCTTCCGATCACATGACATCATCAATGATGACCTCATCCATGACAACTAACCTCGAGTATAGTTCGGAGCTTTCGATCATGACAGAGCTTCTGATCCTAAACTATACTTCCAAACTACTCGATTGTTTGGAACCCTCTGGATTTTTTTCCAGCGTTTTGAATCCATTTTTGAACTCCTTAGATCCATTTGGAAATTCCTTCATCAAGTTTTACCCAAATTTAATCATGATTACCTAGTAAATTACTTATTTTGAGTACGGGTCACTACAAAACCAATGCTCCAACTCTAAACCCTGCCCCGACCTACCGGTCTCGTACAACCTGAGACCTAGCCCATCGAATAGGGTTTCCAAGAACAAAACACTGAATGTGAGCGACTACGCTCAATACTATAAGCACGCGTATACAAACCTAGTATGATGCATGCAAATGATGGGGTGCTGGTTATCACAAGTCCTGCTCAGTTTACGCACCAATGAGTATGTAGTACCATCTGACGTCAACTCCGCTAGGTATGTACACATACTTGTCCAGATCACTGTAGCGTCAATCATCGTCAACAAGGAATCTCCTGTTGTTAGACAATATAATCAAAAAAATATAGGGCTGAGTGACCCTACTACAAAGGCTACCTTAAAAGAGACTCAGCTCAACATGAATATTCACATGCAGCATAATATATCAAAGCAGTAAAACATGTATCATGACACATAAAATACAACATATAAGCATGCATACTCGTTGGCTATCTCAGTCAAAACTTACGTACTTTAATAAGGATGTTCTAGTAGCACAAGTGCAGGGTCTAAACCTACAAGCAGATATTTACCAAATCACTATTAATGATATAAAAGTCATAAATAAGCTAATAGATAGTCTCTAATACTAATAGGAATTTAGAACTATACTTGCGTCTATTGTCAGCCCGCTGATGTCGAAGCCCTAACTCCTGGGCACAACTCCGCTACAACTTCAAAAGCGCCCTGTTGCCACCTGGACCATGCCTAGATGGCTGGAATCACCCAAGAATGCCAAGACTAGAGAGGGAAAAGTTGTGAATGAACAAGAAATCTAATTCTCAAATGCCCTATTTATAGGCAAAGTTTTGAAGTTCCGATCCCTCGATCAGAAGTTCCGATTCGCATGCAAGCCACGTTTACAAATGGGCGTGATCGAAAACTCTGGTCTCTAATTTGGAAGCTCCGATCCAATGCATGCATCTGAATGTCGAAACGCTGGTAACAAGTCACTAGTGTGCATAGCCTAACCTTCGGATGCTCCGATCTCACGTTGGGAAGGTCCGAACTCACCCTTTGCTTCCGATCTCAGCTGCTATGGTCCGGTGCTTCCAAACCCACTTCAGATGGTCCGATCTCTTCGGTGATTTCGAAGTCCTGATTCAACATTTTGATCGAATTAATCACTTGGCTAATTTATATTGGTATCTCTTAATAAATTTTTTTAGAGTAGTATCTCTTAATCATTTTTAACCATTAAGCTCGTAAATGGGATACGAGTTACTATAATAATAATAAAATAACAAGGAAATAATTGTAATTTTACTATTGAAAAAAGAAAATCAACACAATTATAATATTAAATAATTTGATTAATCTATAAATGACAATGATAAATGAAAGTTATTAAGACTCCTATTATGAAAAAATTGAATGAAGTATGTTTGATACCTTAGTTTTGGTTATTAGATCTAGTTTCTTGCTTTGTAATACAGGTACTTGACTGCTCTCTTTGAAGACTTCAAGAGTGCTTTCCCGGTCAAGCAGTAGGGTGTTCACCCGATCTCAAGCCGTGTAGCACCTCCCGGTACCAAGCATCCTAGTGATATCGACTGGTCTTTGTATACCAAGAAGACCTACTTGCTCGCTCTAGTAACAAATGACTCACTCGACCAGTTACTCCAATGAAGACTTTTGTAATGGTCATAAGATATCTTCTTATCAAGATTTACAATATACAAAGTTTTCAACACACTCTATCTGAAAAGTTGTTTGTCAAGACATACACAACTAACAAAGCATCAGAAAATGAAAATGTTTTCCCTTATACATACTGCAATATTTGGACACAGGAGCTGTCTGTAACCATTGTTTCTCATATTTGGAAAGATCTTGTAGTAGCCCAGTTCCATTTTAAGAGATTAAGTGGTTAATCATGTTTAAATTTAAGTAAAACATGATTAACGAGCTTTAATATGATTAATCGAACCAAGAAATCGGATCCAGAATGCCCAAAAATGGTTAGTAGGATTATTTGGGCTCGGAGAGTTCGGATGGTACGAACATAAGCCCATGACAGATCGGATGATTCGATGGAGATCGGACGCTCCGATCACAAGATCGGACGGTCCGAACTCAAGTGGACAGATGTCTAAATCCAGTCAGACAAGTGACATCATGGATGACATCACTGAGCCGATAGGGATCGGAACGTTCCAACTTTGCATGCAGGCGACATGGCCCTCATGCAGGATCAAACTCTCCGATCAAGAGATCGGACAGTCCGATCTCTGCCTATAAATAGGCTTTCCGAGATTCATATTTTGCTCACCAATTCACAACTATCCTCTCTTTATCTGTGTATTTGAGATGTTTTTAGCCTTCCTAGGATTGGTCCGGGATTTGGCAAGTTGCTTTGGAGTCGCAGCGGAGTGGTGCCAAAGTTCTAGGGCAGTCGTCTTCAGCGGGTTGAAGATGGACGAAGGTATAAATCTAGCTTCTTATAGAAAATAGGGAGTATTCTATAGCTTAGTTAAGGCTTTTAGAATAATATTATGATGCATGAGTATTTTGCATTGTAGTGCGGACTATAGGCTTGGACAAAGAGCTGGTGCAGCTTGACTAGTAGAATTAAGGTACGAAATTACTGTTCGAGATACCCTGACTGAGTATGCATGTATTATGTGTTGCATTGATTATATGACATGTTATTATGCTGCATTTCATTAGCATCTTGAGTTATATTCTTGTGATATCCGAAATTAGGGTTTTGAACCTATCTTGTTAGTGGATGGTTGGACATGTTGATCAGTGTCAGGTCACTAGTATTTCGGTTGGACACATAGACTCATGTCAGGACACCGGTATTATTTCCACTGTCGGGTATGTGATCCACCTCCTGGGGCGATGACGCAGAGTGCTACATTACCCAGGGCCCATGTTTGATCTTGATTGTAGCACCAAGAATTTCATAATTTAAATTTCATGCCTAAATTCGTTTTAGTGTTAATAATCTTAAATATCCTGATTTTATTTGTCAAAATATCTATATTAAATTAATTAGCATCTTTAAACCTGTAAAATAGAATTGAAGTATTTAATTCTTGAATTTTCAAATTTGAGTATTTGCAAAATTTGGGCCTAACACTTATAAATACTACATATTATATTTTATGTATTATGTTTCTTACCCACTTAAAAATATGTGGACCCGACCCAACGGGATTTTCACCAGGCCAAATTTGCATCGGCCCAATCTCTATTTTTCCTTAGCCCAATCTCGGCCCATTTCCCTTATTTAATCCGATACAGACTTCCTTCATTTTCCATTTTTCCTCACGCGATTGGCACTCCCATTTTTCTTCATTCCCAGCTTTCTGCCGCAGCAGCTCCATCTGTCCAGCGTGGCCTTCCCCTGAGCTTGCTGTTCGAGCTGATTTTCGGTGCCCTTTGTCTCGATCACAGCTCAGCCAAGCTTCTCCTCCCCATTTCTGATTTTTTTTGTTTAAGTCAAGAATATGGATTTCCTTGGCCACCAAGTGGATTATTACATTGTGTCTTGTTTTCTTGGGTATATTGTGAATTTTCTGATTTATGGAGAATGTTTGAGCATTTTTCTGTACATCTCGATAAGTTGCACGAGTTCTCTGTTTTTCCGTTCACTTTGGTTTAGTCGTGAAAATTTCTGATTTCCCTTTTTTTTTGTGTTGCACGTACTGGTGTTTGAACGATAGATGTGAGTTTGAGGTCACGATTTAATGTTTGCATTTTTGTCCCTGTTTCGAAACTTCTCACTGTGTTTGGGTTGGGTTGATTCGATTTCTTGCTTGTTGCTCAGATGTTGATATAGAGGCTGTCATGGCTGAGATGTAGCTCACATGGTAGTGCTTAGGGATGGTGAAGTTGGCTAGCAAGTTGTTAGTGAAGGGGCTGATGTTTTGGGTGTTGTTTAAGGGACGATTTTGAGGGGTAGGGCAAGGGATAGCCTTGTGAGTTTCTATGCTTGGGGAAATCTGTTCTAGTGGTTTGAATAGGGTCTTTGGGTGGTCAAGTTGTTAGGTTATCGGCTGGATTATTAGTGGAACATGGGTTGAAGGTTTATAAGGGGTCCAAGTAGGAAGAGTGCAAAATTTCTTCCAAGAAGCAGGGCTGCCCGATTTTGGTCATGTAAAATAGTGTTATACACGTGTTTTGTCCTAGGGCTCGGGTTTGGGAATGGCCTTAGATTCTAGGGAAATGTCGTTTCAAGCGGGAACTAATTCGGTTAAGTTTTGGTTGAGTTTTAGGCTATTGAATGTTAAGGTGCATGATTTTAGACGTTAAGTGTTGCTACCCAAAAACTTACTTGCCAGAAATTATTGGGTAATATTTGTAACTCGAGGTTGACTTCCTAGTTGAGAATAGATTGCATGGGAATCGTGTTTTCAAGCGGAAGTAGTTTTGATTAAGAAATGAGTATGTTATAAGCATTTTTAAGTGGATTGCTCGGGATATGTCCTATGTGCCAAAAAGTAAAGTCTAGATTCTTAGCTATGGTTTACCACCTAAATCACAATCCTTGTCAACCATCCTACTTCATTTATTTGAGAATCAAGTAAATTTTTGCAAATAAAGTCATTTCTTGAGTTGAGTCTAAGTCTTTGAGTCGAGTCAAGAAAAAAAAAGTATTTTTTTTGAATAAGGAAAGTTGATTGTGACTACATCAGGGTATGGACGGGCTGAGAGAAATCTTGGTTTCCCTTACTAACTCAGGGTATGGACGGGCTGGAAGAAATCTTGGCTTCCCTTACCACCTCATGGGTTTGGACGGGCTGAGAGAAATCTTGGCTTCCCTTACCATTTCAGGCTATGGATGGGCTGGGAGAAATCTTGGCTTCCCATACCAACACGGGGCAAGACAGGTTGGGAGAAATCCCGACTTCCTTGCCGGCATAGTATACTGCAACCATTGATCGATCAAAACTTTAGAAAAGGGCCACAATCAAGAATCTAAGTTAACAGTTCAGTTTATAAGTTTATGTGGGGCCTCGGGTTGCTAATCTTATTCTTGGGGCAATTAGTAATTAAATATCATTAATTAAACAAGTGAGATGAAAGCTCAACCAAATTTTTTTTTTCTATAACAAGGGGTGCGCTCGAGATGCACTTTCTGACCGCTCGAGTGCGGCCAAATCTCCAACCTTTGGGTTGGGGAGATTAGGGCTGCGCACGTGCTGCCATAAAGTGCAGCTCGGGCCTTCCCTAAGCAGATTTATGCTCAGTTTTCTGCAGCTCATGGTTTGATCTTTCAACCTCTTCAATACATGCTCTTCCAATCTAAAGCATGCACAAACATATATATCAAGTTTTAAACATGTTTATAAACATTCATTACATCAAACTAGTAGTCTAAAATATTTCCAAAAGACTAGATTACACAAGGATTCAACATGTTCTTAAAACTACACAGAAGCATAAGTCTTCTAACAGGCTTGACAATGATCTAAGTACATCACTTTAACTACAAACAACCCAAAACACCACATGCTAAGTCTCTCGATCATCATCTCTTACGGTTGTCTTTGGCCCGTTCTAGCCCCTTCTATTGCCATGGACACATACAAAACAAGATAATAGCCGGAGAGACTCCGGTGAGAATATAATTCCCAGTGTAAAAGACATATACATGCAATATCAACATATATAAACTTCAAGATATAAAGAATAAATTGCATAAGTCGTAAACACACTTCATTCTTGAGATTTAAAGCCGCTCCAGGCCGCAATATTTTAATAAAATCTTGGTGTTGAGATTTAAAGCCGCTCCAAGCCTCAAGACTCGTATCTAATCTTGGATTGAGGTTTAAAGCCGCTCTAGGACTCAAGATTCATATCTGAACCATGGATGAATCCATTTTCGATAGTCATATCTGATATGACAACACTATAACTTCAGTTATAATATAAAGATCCACTACCTGTGATGGATCAACAATTCAAGTTCTAAAACACAAACATAAAATAATAAGTATGTGATTTCTTCGGGAATACTCAAGAACCTCCGTCTCGAGTATCAAATCCCTTCTATTGATATCATCATATACCTTTCTTTTCTTTGAATTGTAGATTCTTCAAGACTTGACAATCTACAACAAAACTCATATCAACATCTATTCAAACTCACAACTCAATCTTCAATACCAAAACAACTTCAAACCTTGTTCACTTCTTAACCGATTCAAATACGAAATTCCCGAAGTCGATGTCTCTTGATACAAATATGAAATATCACATAAATATTTCAAGAACATCAGCAAGGAACTAAATAAATGTCCAGATCAATCCAAACATCACAAGTCTTGCCCTTTTCGAACCGGCGGCATAACGACAACAAACCGGTAACCCAACTAAATCGAATTCAATCCAATAATCATATACAACTCATAACCAAAAAATATCAGCAAGAACACATAATAAAACAGCAGAATCAAAGACATAAGGTTCGAACATAGTTTATGAAAATTATATCAATTTCATACGACATCCAATCTTCGATCCGATTTCGATATCGTAATACGTATAATCTCAAGAACAACCATATATAATCAATTCCTGATTTCTTCAACATACCATTTTTGAAATATGCTGTAAACAACAAAATACTTACACCAAATCGAAGCTCTTGAAGAGAGTATCACAGCGCTATGTTCGGAATTAAATTCGGATGGCCGGATCAAAAGATATTGAATTTGGAAAATAAAATCTCAAGGATAAAGATGATGTTCTCGACTTGGGGCTGAAGAATTCTGATGGAGATATAAATATTACACGTAGTAACATATAATAAACCCATGTGTCCTCCACTACATGCATAAATTGCACGTTGGCCCTTCAATTATTCATAAATTACAAAATAGTCCTCGACCCTCTTTTTAATTCAATTCAATCCTAAATAATTTAAGAATATTAGAATTTAAATCTAAACTCTAAAAATTTTCAAATTAAATATTCTCGAATTTAAATTAAATATTTTCGGGGCTTTACAATTCTCCCCTTCTAAGATATGATTTCTTCCTCGAAATCGCATGCAATCTGTATACACATAAGATAAAGAAAGAATAGAAATACTGAATAAGACTCATGTCAATGAAATAGCTGTGGAAATCTCTGTTTCATATCCTCTTCAGTCTCCCATGTCGCTTCTTCAACTCCATGTCGATTCCACTTAACTTTGACTAACTATATCGTCTTGTTTCTAAGTTGCTTTTCTTTACGAACAAGTATCTGAATAGGCTTCTCGAAATAACTCAAAGTGTCATCAAGTTCAACTTCATCCACTTGGATAACATGAGATGAATCTGGTTGATATTTACTTAGCATAGAACCATGAAAGACATAATGTATTCCAGATAAATATGGAGGTAATGCAAGTCTATAGGCAAGATCGCCTATCTTCTCCAGAATCTCATACGGACCAATAAATCTCAAAGCCAACTTTTCTCTCTTGCCAAATCTGACAGTACCCCTGAACGGAGAAATCTTCAAAAATACTCTGTCTCCCTGCTCAAAACACAACGGTCTACGTCTGATATTTGCATATTTGGCTTGTAGATCTTGAGCTGTTTTCATTCTTTTCTGAATCAGTTTCACCTTCTCAGTCATCTCTCGGATCATATCTTGCCCAAGTTCAGGTACTTCTGAGATTTCATCCCAGTGTAGCGGTGATCTACACTTCTTACCGTACAGCGCTTCAAATGAAGCCATCTCAATACTGGTCTGATAGCTGTTATTGTAAGAGAATTCCACAAATGGTAATGAATCTTGCCAAGTAGTGTTAAAATATAACACCACAGCTCTAAGCATATACTTAAATGTCTGAATAGTTCGTTCTGACTGTCCGTCAGTTTGAGGATGATATGCAGTACTCAAGTGAAAACGAGTACCTAAAGCTTGTTGTAGCTGTGCCAAAAGTGAGATGTGAATCGAGGATCTCGATCACATACGATATACTTTGGCACTCCATGAAATCTGACCACTTCTCTAATATAGATATCTGCCATCTTATCATGTTTATACGTCATTTTGTACGGAATGAAGCACGCTGATTTCGTCTATCTTTCAATAATCACCCAAATGGCATCACAACCTCGGGATGAACGCGGTAACTTTGTAACGGAATCCATGAAAATATGATCTCACTTCCATTCAGGAATAGATAAGAGGTGCAATAAACCACATGGTTTCTTTCTTTCAGCCTTCACCTGTTGGCAATTCAAACTTTGAGATACAAAGTTGGTGACATCAGACTTCATTTGTTTCCACCAATACTGATTTTTCAAATCATTGTACATTTTTCTGCCACCAGGATGAACACTTAATCTACTGCAATGAGCCTCTTTTAATATCTGCTATCTCAAATCAGAAATATCTGAAACAACAAGTCTGTTATTCACATATAAAACATCATTATTACTGACCTTATATTCGGATTGATTCCCTGATCTGACCATCTCAATCGATTTATGAATACTCAAATCTAATTTTTGCGCTTCTTTGATTCTCATCAATAACTCAGGCTCAGCTCGAATAGCACAAATAAGAATAGGCTTCACATCTGTTTCAAATACTAATCCAGCAGTACAGAAATCATCTATCAAATGAGAAATATCAATAGTAGATAAAGATAAGGAACATATCTTTCGACTCAATGCATCAGTCGCTGCATTGGATTTCCCCGAATAGTATTTAATCTCGCAATCAAAATCTTTCAACAAATAAAACCATATTTTTTGCCTCATGTTCAGTTCAGACTGTGAAAACAGATATTTCAAACTTTTATGGTCAGAATAAATTTCAAACTTCTCACCGTAAAGATAGTGTCGCCAAATCTTCAATGCAAATACAATGGCTGCCAATTCAAGATCATGAATTGGGTATCTAGTTTCATGTGGCTTCAATTGTCTCGAGGCATAAGCAACAACATGATCTCCCTGCATAAGCACACATCCTAGTCCCCTGTGAGAAGCTGTAACGCCCAGAAATTCGGCACGTAAATCCGCATGCATAACTAAGAGATTTAATAAGTTTAAAATAATGTGAAAATGTGTTAAATTATTTTTATGAGTGATTATTTAAATTATGTGATTTATTTTCATGTTTTAAATATTTTTTCGGCATTTAAATTTGTTTTCTGTGGTTTTTGAATTTATTTGAGAAAGTTTATTTTATGATCGCGTAGGCGGGGCCGTGGACGGACGAGATGTTTGTTTTCACCCAAAATATTTTCGGAGATTTTTAGGAGCCTTAAAATATTATTTTAAGGTATAATTTGAAGAAAATTATGGTATTTATATATATATATATATTTAGATGTCCGTTTTTACCCAAAATAAATCATTTTAATGACTTTTATTAAGTTTTAAAAATCACCTATTTTATTATTTCGGGATTTTTAAGTTTTTAGCAAATTATCATGTATTTTTTTAGTTTAAATTTTAGTAATTATCTACCCAAAGTATTTATTTAAATATTTAACCTAGACTACCCAAATATTATCATAAGATTTTCTACCCTATCTCACGCCTCAACTCCCTAGCCGCCTCCCTCAACCTTTCTCCATCATCTTCATCGTTCCAGCAAGACTTTCACAGCCCCGTAGCCGAGCTTTTAAGATTTTATATTGGTTGGAGATCTGTTCGTCCCGGAGAGCCGTACGACGTGACATAAACGTTATTTCTTGCAAATATTCATCAAGGCACGTCTCGAATCCATTCTTGGCCACCATTTAAATCATATAAACTGATTTTTACTATGAATGATTTGTTAATGCATGTGTTTTCAGAATTTAAGGATATTATTCATGATTCATGCATGTAATCACGTTTTTTATGCATAAGGCTCATGTTGACGAGTTTTCTGACCATGGCTTGATCGGGACTGCTGCACCTTTGTTAGGGGTCTGATCTAGGGTCCTTAGGGTCGGTTTGGAGGGCTGGTTCATGGCTGGAAAGGGCTGGAACCGGCCATATCTTCTGATGCGCAGCAGGTCGCGCAGGTTGAGCTTGGTTGGGAGATTTGCTCGTTCTCGGTCCACAGAGCGTATTTTAGGGTGATTTCAGTTAGGTTAGAACCCCAAGACCTTGGGGAAGATTTTTCAGGTGGTTCTCCGGCCGGTTCTTGCCGGAGATTGGCGGCCGAACGGCCGGAAGTGGCTGCTCGCGTTCTGCGCGCGAGCAGAAACTAGGTCTAGAGTGTTTTGGTTCGCTCTTCTTCCACAGACCACGGTTTGAGGTAAAATTTGTTGGGTTAGAACCGTCTGGGTGTTGGCTAAGTATGAGAGGTGGTTTCACGGCCAAAGGTGACCTGAGCAGGCGGCATGATCAGATTTTCTGAAGCCGCTCAGGGCTGCCTCGAGTTGGGCTTAGGGAGAGGTAAGCTAGGGTTGTGTCTTGTGTTTTGGCAGGCCGGGCTCCGCTTTTCGAGTCCGGGTCGGGTCTAAAATATAATGGGTCGAGTTAGTTTGGTCCGGGTCTGGGTTATATTAGTTTAACTCGGGTATTTTTATTTTAAATTAAATAAGAGATTTAGTTAATAATTAATGGGTTTGGGCTTGACTTAATTAATTAATTACACTAATTTAATATTAATTTTGGGCTTAAATAATTAATGAAGTGAGCCCACTAATTTTTCATGGGCCGTGTGATTCATGAGAATTATTGGGCCAAGTTGTGTCGGGTTTAGTAATTTTATCAGTCAAATTTATAAGTTAATGGTTAGTTAATAATTTTATTAATTTAACTTTAAGTTAATAAGTTGATGGGCCTAAATTATGTTTTTAGTGAGCCCATTAGTTTTTCATGGGCCTGGGGGCCCATGAACTTAATGGGCCAGGTCAGGTTGGGCTTTTGGGTTTTTGAGTCAGTCTAAAAATTTATGGGTTTAAGTTAAGTGGTCAGCAGCTCGAACAAGTCTTTGGAAAAATAAATGTCCGTAAATATATATTTAATTAATGCATGCATTTTTATTAGATATATAAGTAAGATTTTTTTAAGAAAATAAATTAAATATATATTTACGGACAAATTTTCATGAAATAAAGAAATAATGAGAATTTTTAAGTTCATGCATCATGTAATATTTTTTTATGATCAGTTTAATTAAATGCATGTTACGAAAAATATATTTTTATGGAAGTTGAAGTGAAGGTGGAAAGTGATGTGGTTGGAGGCCGGGATACCTGGGCCCGGTGACCTTCCTAATGATGTATAAGTATGATGAGCTTATGGATCCAGCTGAGAGGGCTGGTGAAGTGGCAGCACAGAGGTGGAAACCCCACCGCCGCGTATGTTGGTTTATAGATTGATCAATCGCTCAGTATGATGCCACCGACATGGATACGACCTGTTGAAAACTAAGAAATTATGATAAGACATTTTATGAGATTTATTAAATGTGATGTTTATGATTAGCATAATGATGAAGCATTATAATTATTTATTCATGTCTATATGCATATATTTTTAAGATCACGCACGTATATTTATATTCACGTATTTTATATGATGTGTGCTTGTGTATGGTTTCATTTTGTTATATAAGGATAGAACGTGCTGAGCCTCTAGGCTCACTAGATTTAAATGGTGCAGGTGAGCAGAATATTAATGAAGTTAATGTGTTTCCGACTGGCGGCGAGGGCGTATGAGTATCCAGCGGCTAGAACCCGTGACCATTGCTCTAAGATGAATTTTATGTTGAGACTAGAACATTTATTTCCGCATATATTTTATTATTATAGATTTTCCGTACATGCATGGATTTTAGATTTTAGTATTTATTTTCTAAGTTTTCATTAATCTTGGTGAAAGAAATATTATTTAGGAATTTTAGTATGGCAATCTTATGAATGATTATTTAGTAATTAATTTTAAGTATTTAATTGCATGCGAGTACCTTTATTGTATTTATTGTGTATATGTATTTTAAATTAAGTAAAGTATTTTTTTTAAAGTACAATATATATATATGTATGGGCATATATATATTTATATTTATTATTTTATAGTTAGAGTGTTATTTAAAAAAAAAAAAAAATTTCACTAGAAGTTCTAGGATGTTTCAGAAGCATCACAATAAACAGTGAAATAACCAGTACCTGAAGGAATTGTCAAGACTGGTGCACTCGTCAACCTTTTCTTCAACTCAATGAAACTAGCTTCACAAGCTTCAGTCCAAATATACGGTGCATTCTTCTGTGTCAACTGAGTAATAGGCTTCGCAATACAAGAAAAATCTTTGATAAATCTTCGATAGTAACCTGCTAAGCCCATAAAACTACGTATTTCTGGAACTGAAGTAGGTCTTGGCCAACTGATCACTGCCTCAACCTTGCTCGGATCAACTGAAATACCATCACCTGAAATGATATGCCCAAGAAACTCAATTTTCTGCAACCAAAATTCACATTTGGATAACTTGGCATAAAATTTCTCTGCTCTCAAAGTCTTTAATACAATTCTCAGGTGTTCAACATGATCACATAAATTCTTTGAATAAATCAGAATATCATCAACGAAAATAATGACAAAATCATCAAGATATCTCTGAAATATTCTATTCATCAGTCCCATAAAAACTGTTGGGGCATTCGTCAAACCAAATGGCATAACAATGAACTCATAATGACCATACCTTGTTCTGAAAGCAGTCTTTGGAATATCCTCATTTTTCACTCGCAACTGATGATAACTAGAGCTCAGATCAATCTTGAAATACACTGAAGAACCCTGTAACTGATCTAACAAATCATCTATTCTAGGCAAAGGATATCGATTATTTACCGTTGCTTTGTTCAGTTGCCAATAGTCGATGCACAGTCTCATCGATCCATCCTTCTTTTGTAAAAACAGAACCGGAGCGCCCCAAGGTTAAACACTCGATCTAATGTACCCCTTAGTCAAAAGATCTTCAAGTTGATCCTTCAGTTCTTTCATTTCAACCGGTGCTATTTTGTAAGGAGCTTTCGATATCGGTTGCGTACCTGACATCATTTCAATGCTAAAGTCTACCTCTCGAGCTGAAGGCAATCCCAGAATCTCATCAGGAAAGACATCAACAAACTCACTAACCATTGGCAAATCTGCCAATTTCGGGCTAGTTTTCAACATATCTATGGCGCATATAAGAAATCCCTCTGCTCCTTTCTGCAATAAATGAGTCATAGATAGAACAGATATCCAAGGGATTCTAGCTCGTGAACCCTTACCATAAAACTTTCATTCGTCTGCCATCTCTGGTTTGAATCTCACAACCTTCTGAAAGCAATCAACTGTAGCTCTGTACTTGGTTAACATGTCTATGCCAATAATACAATCAAAGTCTGACAAACCCAGTACAATACAGTCTATCTCGATCATATTACCTTCATACTGTAGTATACAATTCCTAACTGATTTCACGGATACAATACCTGTCCTCAAAGGTGAAGAGATTGATACTACAGTAGCTAATGGCTCAACAGGAAAATCATGTAATATAACAAATTGTTTAGAAATAAACGTATGTGAAGCACCTGTATCTACTAGCACATAAGCAAGATAACCATAAATAGAGCAGTTACCTGCAATAACGTCATCAGGTGCTTCTTGAGCCTGCTCTTCAGCCAAAGCAAAGACTCGAGCTTGTTGCCTAGAAAGTTGAGTCGCTGACTAGCTTTCTCCTGCTCGAATCTGTGATGGTGGCTGTGACTGGAAAGAATGAACTAAAGATGATTGCCTCTCTGGCTGAGTCACTGATCAATATGATCCAACACCTTGTGAACTTTTAGAACCACGTTGTGGGAAGACTCTTGCAAAATGTCCCGTCTTATTACAAATATGACAACTGCCAAATACACCTCTACATTGGTCGCTTGCATGACGAACTCCACATTTGTTGCAGTATACTCCAGAGGAACCTGAACTCTGTCCAGACTTAAACTTTATTTGTCCATTAGAGCTAGAAGAACTGCTACCTGCTTTCTTAAATTGCTTCCCTTTTTCTCTGAAGAAATCTCTTCTGCTACTACCACTTCCTCCCTCGAATCTAGGGGGTGGTGGTGGTGGAATCTGTGGCTGATCCTGAGATGGTCTAGCTGGCGGTGGTACAAACTGTGCTCATCTCTATCTCAGTATACCAGCGTCTGCTCCCTTTGCACGATTAAGGGCATCGGAAAAGTTATTTGGTCGTCCAGCATTCACTAAAGTGAAGACATTCAGATTCAAGCCATTTATAAACTAATCAGCTTGAGCTTCATCATTGTCTGCTATATGGGGAGAAATTTCAGCAGACTCGTGAAATTGGCAACATATTCTTCGATGTTCAACTGCCCTTGTTGCAGACTAGCAAACTCTGCTCCTTTTTTCTTTTTTATAGGAAACTGGGAAGAATCGTTGATAAAAAGAAGTTTTAAATATAGACCAGGTAATGATTGTACCTTGATTCTCCAATGCTTTCTTTGCTTCTATCCACCAACCTTTTGCAACGTCATGTAGTTGGTGAACAACAAGTCTGATTCGGCGATCGTCCGAATAATCGAGGGATTCAAACAACTGTTCTATATCTTTCAGCCAACTCTCGTAGTCAACAGAATTCTCAGTTCCCTTCAATGTTGGCGGTTTAAAGGACTGAAATATTTTTAACAAAGTTTCCATGGGAGTAGCAATCGCATTCATCGGATCACCAGATGTACTACCCTTAGAATTCGGAGGTTCTACCACTATTTGTGGTACCGGCGTTGGTTCTGCTGGAGGGATGGCAACTTTCTATCTAGTGACTGGTGCTTGTCGAGGAAGCATATCTGATATTCAAATAGATTAGTGCAAAATACAAACATATATAAGATTCAACCATTCTGTTTCAGTCCCCCCTCTGATTGACATAATAATGCAGTCTCAGGAGATCGAGTTCTGATCAAGAGTCAAGTATGATATAGTTTTCACTTAAACATACTTGCATAAAGATAATCATATAGTCAAATAAGAAATTCAAGTTCATGCGAGAAAAATAAATCAATCAGAATCGATCTACCCCGCTCATCAATCTCAGTCCAAGAACTAACTTCGCTCTGATATCACCTATTGTGGGGCCTCAGGTTGCTAATCTTATTCTTGGGGAAATTAATAATTAAACATCATTAATTAAACAATTTAGATGAATGATCAAACAAAAGCGGCACTTTTTGACCCCTCGAGCGCGGCCAAATCTCCAACCTTCAAGTTGGGGAGATTAGGGCTGCGCACGGGCTGCCATAAAGTGCAGCTTGGGCCTTCCCTGAGCAGATTTATGCTCTGTTTTCAGCAGCTCATGGTTTGATCTTTCAACTTCTTCAATACATGCTCTTCCAATCTAAAACATGCACAAACATATATATCAAGTTTTAAACATGTTTAAAAACATTCATTACATCAAACTAGTAGTCTAAAATATATCCAAAAGACTAGATTACACAAGGATTCAACATGTTCTTCAAACTACCAAGAAGCATAAGTCTTCTAACATGCTTGAAAATGATCTAAGTACATCACTTTAACTACAAAAAACCCAAAACACCACATGCTAAGTCTCTCGATCATCATCTCTTAAGGTTGTATTTGGCCCGTTCCATCCCCGCCTATTGTCATGCACATATACAAAACAAGACAATAGCCGAAGAGACTCCGATAAAAATATAATTTCAAGTATAGAAGACATCCCCGCCTATTTGGCCCATTCCATCCCCGCCCATACGTCGTAAACAAACTTCGTTCTTGTGATTTAAAGCCGCTCCAGGCCTCAAGACTCGTATCTAATCTTGGATTAAGGTTCAAAGTCACTCCAGGCCTCAAGATTCATATCTGAACCATGGATGGATCCATTTTCGATAGTCATATTCGATATGAAAACACTATAAATTCAATTATAATATAAAGATCCACTACCTGTGATGGATCAACAATTCAAGTTCTAAAACATAAACATAAAATAACAAGTATGTGATTTCTTCAGGAATACTCAAGAACCTCCGTCTCGAGTATCAAATCCCTTCTATTGATATCATCTTATACCTTTCTTTTCTTTGAATTTAAGATGCTTCAAGTCTTGAAAATCTACAACAAAAATCATATCAACATCTATTCAAAATCACAACTCCATCTTCAATATCAAAACAACTTCAAACCTTGTTCAATTCTTAACCAATTCAAATACGGAATTTCCGAAGTCGATGTCCCTTGATACAAATCTGAAATATCACATAAATATTCCAAGAATATCAGCAAGGAACTAAATAAATGTCCAGCTCAATAAAAACATCAAAAGTCTAGCCCTTTTCGAACCGGCGGCATAACGACAACAAAACCGGTAACCCAACTATATCGAATTCAATCCAACAATCATATACAACTCATAACCAAAAAATATCAGCAAGAACACATAATAAACCAGAAGAATCAAAGTCTTAAGGTTAGAACATAGCTTTTGAAAATCATATCAATTTCATAACATCCAATTTTCGATCCGATTTCGATATCGTAATACATATAATCTCAAGCACAACCATATCTAATCAATTCCTGATTTCTTCAACATACCATTTTCGAAATATGCTGTAAACAACAAAATAATTATACCAAATCAAAGCTCTTGAAGATAGGATCGCATCGCTATGTTCGGAATTAAATTCGGATGGCCGGATCAAAAGATATTGAATTTGGAAAATGAAATCTCAAGGATAAAGATGATGTTCTCGACATGGGGCTGAAGAATTATTAAGGAGATATACATATTACACGTAGTAACATATAAGAAACCCAGGTGTCCTCCACTACATGCATAAATTGCACTTTGGCCTTTCAATTCTTCATAAATCGCAAAATATTCCTTGGCCCTTTTTGAATTCAATTTCAATCCTAAATAATTTAAGAATATTATAATTTAAATCTAAACTCTAAAAACTCTCAAATTAAATATTCTCATATTAAAATTAAATATTTTCGGGGCTTTACAGTTTACAGTTTAGATTATCAGATTACATTTCAGTTTATTAGTTCTCTATTCAGTCTTTTCAGTCCACATGTTCTGTCTTGCTATGCATTGCAGTTTAGTTCAGTTTTTGTCAGTTAGATTCAATCTTGCATGTGATGTTTTAAAGTTACTCACTTTGGTAGAGGTCTAGTTAAGAAATGACAATGTATTTTCTGTATAAGCTATTTTTAATTGTGTGTGCATGTATATTTATTATTCCTTATTTCACTCCATATTCTTGTTGAGTCTTTAGGATCACTGCATCTGCTTGGTGCGGGTGAGGATGATTTCCCAGTGACTAAGGGGTAGGACCTCTAGGGTTGATAGCATCTGGCGGAGCACACCCATGACCTTCGCTTCCCTTTAATTTTCCGTATTGAGTTTTTTGTAATAAAGAATTATTTACACTTGTTTATCTTCCAATTTTTTAGCAGGATGTGATTCCCTTCTTTGATAATTGGCATGTAAACTTGTTATCCACTTTTCTTCCCTTGTTGTTGGGATTACATTCCTTCAGACGTTTATGTTATCATGTTATGTTTCTTAACTATTGGGAGTCCTTTTTATTTTGAAATGTTGAGATGAAACAGGTCGGATTAATTATTTACAGATAGGTCATGGCAAAATTTTCTTTTTTAAATTTTTTTCTATAATAATAATAATAATATCCAAAAATTCCTTTTTCTCATTTATTTAATTAAGATAAAAGTTAGGGGAGTTTTAGTTGGTATCAGAGAGACGGTCCTGTTTTGGGTCGTGCCTACTGTCGGTTGCCAAAACCTAGGTGATCTCGCCTCAAAGTCTGTAAGATTTAAGTTCATTTATTTCTATCTGTTTAAGTTTATTTACACTAACCCTTAAAGTTTTTCAAGTATGTAAAAGTTTAAAGAAACCCTTTTTACTTAGGAAAGAAATTGAAGTGTTGGATTTTGAACTTGAGTACAGATGGCACCTCGTCGTTATCATGTTCCAGAGCCACCGCCACCTCCGCCACCACCACCTCCTCCAGCTGCGGATGTTGGCACTCAGGTGTTGGCTGGATTGGCTCGCATCTTGGAGCAGCATGCTGAGGACGCTCCTATGGCCAGGCCGGGGAATGTTTATGAGCAATTTAGGAAGATGGACCCGAAGGATTTTCCTGGCACTATTGACCCGCTTGTAGAGGAGGGTTGGATCCATTCACTTGAGGTGATCTTCAGATACATGGAGTTGGGAGATCCAGACCGAGTTTGATGTGCCACCTTTCTTCTCAAGGATGATGCTGCCCTTTGGTGGGAGGGAGTTGAGAAGACAGTGGATCCGATTACCTTACCTTGGAATGAGTTCAGGAGGCTCTTCTTTGAGAATTATTTTACCGCAGATGTGAGAGCTCATTTGAAGAAGGAGTTTATGAGCCTGCGACAGGGAGATCTATCAGTGGCTGAGTTCGTGAGGAAGTTTGAGCAGGGCTGCCACTTTGTGCCCTTGATTGGAGATGACGAGGCAGAGAAGCTCCAGTACTTCATTGATGGGTTGCGGCCCACCATTCGACGGGATGTATTGATGGCGGAGCCAGCTGACTATGCTACTGCACTTAGGCGAGCTTTGAGGTCCGAGCAGTCTTTGAGAGACATTAGTGCAGAGGCGCATAGCAAGAGGCCTTTCCCAGCAGATGGTCAGTAGCAGTAGCATGGTAAGAAGCCATATACTGGACCGCCGAGGCAGCAGATGCCCTAGGGACACCATCAGGCTCAGAGACTCGCTCCTCCCAAGGCTTGGGAGAAGCCATTTTGCAAGGATTGCAAACGTGCCCATTCTGGGAGATGTCTAGCAGGTGCGGGAGTCTGTTTCCATTGCAAGAAGCTAGGGCACATGGTTTTTGAGTTCCCTGAGATGAGGAGGCCTGTTCCAGGGAGAGTCTTTGTGATGCAGGCCAAGGAGGCTGACCCGGATACTACCCTTATCACAGGTAACGCTTTAAGTTTTTGAGATTTAATAAGTTTATTAATTTTTTTTATGGAATCTGTGTTGAGGAACTGTTTGATTGGGAATTTTCTATGTACTAGTTGTTGAGTATTCTTGAGATTTTTGAAATTTGGCTTAAAATTGGTGATATGCTGCATGATTTATTCTTGGTTGTTAGTTTGTGTGTTTATGAATTCGAATCGGGTTGAATTAGGGTTAGCATAGGTAGAACTTGCGAATAGGGAATCCAATTGCTTGTGTGGTAACCATTGTTTTTGCAGGAATAATCTTAGTAGCAGGTGTAGCCACCAAGGCATTATTAGAATCGAGGGTTACACATTCTTTTATTTTCGAGGATTTTGTGCTTAAGTGGGGAATTCAGCGAGAAAAGTCATTAGTAGGCTTCTCAGTTACTATCCCGTCAAGCGAAGAGTTGTCCACCAGGAGCATAGTCAAGGATCTTGAACTTCTCTTGTAGGGACAGTCAATGGTTGCAGACTTGATAGTAATGCCTATGCCTGAGCTTGATCTGATTCTTGGGATGGACTGGATGGTGAAGAATGCAACAGTGATTTATTTTCAGCAGAGATCCGTGTTGATTAGACCAGAGGGTGTGAACCATTCTGGTTTGAGGCAGCCAAGAATTGGAGAAAAGCCCAGATCATATCTTTATTGCAAGAAAGGCAGCTTATATCGGATTACTATGAGTCGTTCTTGGCTAGCTTGTCTTTGAAGGAGTCGCCAGTTAGGCTTGTAATTTCAGATGTAGAGGTAGTCAGTGATTTTGGAGATGTGTTTCCAGATGATGTTGTAGGTCTTCCGTCCGATAGAGAGGTTTAGTTCTTTATGACTTGGTTTCGGGTACTGTGCCAAATTCCAAGGCACCGTACAGATTGGATCCTACGGAGATGATGGAGTTGAAAGAGGAGATTCAAGAGTTTCTTGATAAGGGTTTCATACGCCCCAATTCCTCTCCTTGGGGTGCACCAGTTCTCTTCGTGAAGAAGAAGGATGGGAGTTTGAGGTTGTGTATTGATTACCAGGAGTTGAACGGAGTGACGGTGAAGAATAAGTACCCACTTCCCAGAATTGAGGACCTCTTTGATCAGTGGCAGGGAGCCTCTGAATTTTCGAAGATTGATCTTCGTTCAGGCTATCATCAGTTGAAGGTGAAGGAATCAGATGTGTTCAAGATTGATTTCAGGACTCGTTACGACCATTATGAGTTCCTTGTGATGCCGTTTGGTTTGACGAACGCGCCTGCGGTATTCATGGATCTCATGAACCGCATTTTCCAGCCGTACTTGGAACGATTTATCATTGTATTCATCGATGGCATCCTCATTTACTCCAAGGACCGGGTAGAGCACGCACAACATTTGAGGACAGTCCTAGAGGTGCTTCGAGATCGGATATTGTTCGCTAAGTTCGACAAGTGAGAGTTTTTGTTGGATAGAGTGGCATTCTTGGGTCATATAATCTCCAAGAACGGTGTAGAAGTGGACCCCTCCAAGGTGCAAGAAGTGAAGGAGTGGTCAGCACCTAGTAATGCATCGGATATTCGTAGCTTCCTTGGATTGGTAGGTTACAATAGGAAGTTCATCAAGGACTTTTCATCCATTTCTATGCCCTTGACTGCGTTGACCAAGAAGAATGCTAAGTTTGATTGGAGTCCGGAGTGTCAAGAGAGCTTTGATGTATTGAAGAAGGCTCTTACGACCGCACCAGTGTTAGCCATGACATCAGGGCAAGGTGATTTTGTTGTGTACACATTTGCTTCTAATTTGGGATTAGGAGTAGTTCTTATGCAGCGGGAGAGAGTTATTGCCTATGCTTCTAGAAAGTTGAAGGAACATGAGAAGAATTATCCTACTCATGATTTGGAGTTGGCCGCCGTAGTCTTTGTACTTAAGATTTCGAGGCCCTATCTCTATGGGGAAAAGTGCAAGATCTTTACAGACCATAAGATCCTCAATTACTTATTCACCCAGAAAGAGTTAAATATGAGGCAACGGCTGGTCAAGAAGTTAGTTTATCGGCTGGATTCTTAGTGGAACATGGGTTGACGGTTTATAAGGGGTCCAAGTAGGAAGAGTGCACTGTTTCTGCAAAGAAGCAGGGCTGCCCGGTTTTGGCCATGTAAAATAGTGTTATTCTTGTGTTTTGGCCTAGGGCACGGGTTTGGGAATAGCCTAGGATGCTAGAGAAATGTCGTTTCAAGCGGAAACTAATTCGGTTAAGTTTTAGTTGAGTTCTAGGCTATAGAATGTTAAGGTGCAGGATTTTAGATGTTAAGTGTTGCTGCCCGGAAACTTACTTGCCAGAAATGATTGGGTAAGATTTGTACCTCGATGATGACTTTCTAGTTGAGTATATATTGCATGGGAACTGTGTTTTCAAGCGAAAGTTTTTTTGATTAAGAAATGAGTATGTTATAAGGATTTGCAAGTGGATTTCTTGGGATATGTCCTAAGTGCCAAAAAGAAAAGTTTAGATTCTTAGCTATAATTTTTCACCTAAATATACCATCCTTGTCAACCATCTTATTTCATTTATTTGAGAATCGAGTAAATTTTTGCAAAGAAATTCATTTCTTGAGTTCAGTCTAAGTCTTTGAGTTGAGTCAAGAAAAGAAAAGTATTTTTTTTGAATAAGGAAAGTTGATTGTGACTATATCAGGGTATGGACGGGCTGAGAGAAATCTTGGCTTCCCTTACCAACTCAGGGTATGGATGGGCTGGGAGAAATTTTAGCTTCCCTTACCACCTCATTGGTTTGGAAGGGCTGAGAGAAATCTTGGCTTCCTTTACCATTTTAGGGTATGGATGGGCTGGGAGAAATCTTGGATTCCTATACCAATACGGGGCATGACGGGTTGGGAGAAATCCTGACTTCCTTGCCGGCATAGTATACTGCAGCCATTGATCGATCAAAACTTTAGAAAAGGGCCACAATCAAGGATCTAAGTTCACAGTTTAGTTTATCAGTTCATAGTTCAGTTTATCAGCTCACAGTTCAGTTTATCAGTTCACAGTTTAGTTTATCAGTTTACAGTTCAGATTATCAGATTACAGTTCAGTTTATTAGTTCTCTGTTCAGTCTTTTGAGTCCACATGTTCAGTCTTTCTATGCATTGCAGTTTAGTTCAATTTCTGTCAGTTAGATTCAGTATTGCATGTGATGTTTTCAAGTTACTCTCTTTGCTAGAGGTCCAGTTAAGAAAAGACAATGTATTTTCAGTATAAGCTATTTTAATTGTGTGTGCATGTATATTTATTATTCGTTATTTCACCCCATATTCTTGTTGAGTCTTTATGCTTACTACATCTGTTTGGTGCGGGTAAGGATGATTTCCCAGTGACTGAGGGGCAGGACCTCCAGGTTGATAGCATCTATCGGAGCACACCCATGACCGTTGCTTCCCTTTACTTTTCCGTATTGATTTGTCTATAATAAAGAAAAATTTACACTTTTTTATCTTCCAGTTTGTTAGCAGGATGTGATTCCCTGCTTTGATACTTGACATGTAAACTTGTTATCCACTTTTCTTCCCTTGTTGTTTGGATTACATTCCTTCAGGCGTTTATGTTATCGTGTTATGTTTCTTATATATTGGGAGTCCTTATTTTTATTTGAAATGCTGAGATCAGACAGGTTGGATTAAGTATTTATAGGTAGGTCATGGAGAAATTTTCTTTTTTAAATTTTTTTCTCTATAAGAATAATAATAATATCCCGAAATTCATTTTTCTCATTTATTTAATTAAGCTAGAGGTTAGGGGCATTTCATTGATAATTCATGACCTCGAGTCTTGGTAACTAGTACACTTTCATACATGCACATATAATATTGTATACTTATTGTAGTGACTCTGCACGAAATCACCTACTAACTGGCAACTAATAGCATGCAATAACTTAATAAAGCAAAACGCTTAACAGAGTAAAACGTGCGGAAACATAATCCATAATTTACATATCAGCTTAGTAATAAATCCAGGCTTAATACTGTAGTGATACAACCATATCGAAAAATTTAAAATAAAAATTATACAGCTATATCAAATCCTGGTGTATACAAAACTCCTCAAGGCTCCTGCTTCCTAGTCTTGCCTTGAACTACCAGCTCCGTCTATCCTGCGACCTGCCCCGTGGAATAGGGTGTCTAAGATAACAACTAGGACGTGAGCGCTAACGCCCAGTACATTTACATGAGTAAACATATGTATATAATGCATGCAACATGATGACTTGTAAATGGTCATCTGAAAAGTCATGCTCAGTACCAGCGCCACATGAGTGCTGCCACCGCACGGATCAACCTCTGGGTGAAACCACACTCGTCTAGTACACCAGAGTAGTCAGACATACATGTCCCCACCGTCGCGGTATTCTCAGTGACAGACTATCGAGTATAGAGCTGAGCGGCTATATAATCATGTATAACAAGGTATAGGCTCAACGTGTATATGCACATGACATATGAATATGGAAAATGGTAAATCATATATCATGCCATATAATAATGCCAAATAAATACAATATATAAACATGTATACTCGCTGGCAATCTCAGTCAATGTGTACATACCTCTAGGCTAGTTCAAGTATAGTAGATCCTAGGTTCTAAGCCTATATTCAAAAGTTCACCGTATCACTACACAAGTTCTATAAGCCTTAACTAAGCTAATAAATACTCCCAAAACTTAAATAGATTCCCGAACCATACCTTCGTCCGTAGATAGCCTTTTGGAGTCGCTAGTCCTGGATGACTATAACCACACCTTGGTTATTCCAGAACCTTTATTATAACCGATAGGGCCCTCAAGTGTATAACTCACACTATATAACTGATCGAAAAAGGAAACTCGGAATTCGTATTTGAAAATAAACTCCGGAGACCCCTATTTATAGCCAAAATTTTCGGACACGAACGTTGCGTTCGTTCGGGTTCGTTGCGTCCATTCCTGCATGTTTGACACTTGTCAAAACTTGTACCTTAGTCATCAAGCCACCTCATACCTGCCTGTATCTCAAGGAACGTTGCTTCCGTTGAGGAACGTTGCGTCCGTTCTGCCCCTCCATCGTTGCGTCCGATGGCCAACGGAAGCTCCATTTGTCAAATCATATTTTTAGTTGATTAAGCCCAGAAATTGGTTAATTACTTACTCTTAATCACATTTAACATATTATTATCTTAAAATGGGTTCTGGGTTACTACACTCACACTCTCGTACTGAGCGTTTTATGCTCACGTCCTCCTACTATTTTTGGACAGCCTATTCCATGGGGCAGGTCTCAGACTTGATGGAGAGGGAGGCTCAGGGAGACTATAGTGCAGGGTGGCTGAAGTGGTGGAGATGGGTACTTTAGTTTGGTTTTGTTTAGATCTGTTGTTATAATTTTCGATATGGTTGTCTAACATAAATATTTACAGATTCTTTTTCTTGGTATTTTATTTGGTTATGTTTTCCGCTATTTTATTCTAATTAACATGCTTAAACTCTTGATTAGTAGGTGATCACAGAGCGGGTCACTAAATTTATGGTATTAGAGCATTCATAGAAATCTTGGGATCTAGATTTTGCCTTGGATTAACCTTTAAATCATCGTGTAGATGGCGGGATATGATGATGATAGTATCCAATGGTAGCGTGGGTGGATGCTGGGCATGGCAAACGATCTCGAGCATCATCGGGGCCATCATCACCATCGCCATGATGATCGTAGACACTTTAGCATGCATCAATTCATGCATATGAGTCCTAAGCCGTTGTTTGGAGGCGAGTCTTCGAAAGATGCAGAGAACTGGTTAGAACGCATGGAGAACTGTTTCCGAGAATTTCACTGCACAGAAGAGAAGAAGATGGAAACTCTAAATTTTCTAGTATAGGGATGTGCTCGGAAATTGTGGAGATCTACGCCTGCACCTATTATCTCAACGCGAGGAGTTGTTACCTAGGCATATTTTCACACATCTTTTCATAAGTTGTGTTTTCCACCAACACTTCGATAGGAGAAGGCTAGTGAATTGCTGGGTTTGAAGCAAGGCTCGATGTCGATTGACGAATACCAGCAGAAGTTCTTTGAGTTGTTGCCCTATTGTCCCCAGATTTCTGATAGCACTGAGGCGAAGTATAATCCATTTCTCCAGTGTCTTAATCTGGAAATCCATGATCGAGTAATGGTGGCTGATGACATGACTTATGAGGGATTGGTTAGTCGATGTCGCCAATCTGAGGACAACATTCGTCGTGACAGGTCTTTTCTCCCTTCTAGACCAGTGAGTTCTTTGGGTCCCCGTACTCAGTCTTTCAAGAAGTTTGATTCTTCTTCTTCCTTCGGATCTAGGGGAGTGATACGTTTTGGAAGGAAGAGTCAGTGTAGCCATTGTGGAAAGAATCATCCATCTAACAAGTGTCGGAAAGCTTCATGAGATTGTTTACTATACGGGGAGATTAGTCATATTAAGAGGGATTGTCCACAAACTGGGGGAGTAGGTTCTGGTTCTGGTTCCTAGACTATTGTTCAGCAGAGACCACCAGGGCAATCAGTAGGGTGTTCTAATCTGCGACCTCGTACTTTGGGCCAAGTGTTTTCTCTTAGGAATGACTAGGCATTGGAGGATAATGAGAGAGTGATAGCGGGTACGTTTTTTTTATGTGGTATAGTTTTTTTTGTACTTATTGATATAGGTGTATCTCATTCCTTCGTATCTGCATGTTTTGTTAAGCGTCATAAGTTGCCTTTCATTACCCTAATCGTGGTACTTTCTGTTTCTACACCGACGGGTCAGTCCGCGTTGGCTAAGCATCTAGTATTGGGTTGTCCTTTAGAGTTCGAAGGTAATGTTTTGACAGCAAATCTCAAGGTATTAGCAATGGAGGATTTTTATGGCATTTTGGTAATTTATATGTTGACCACGTACCAAGCTTCAGTGGATTGTTACCAGAGATTGGTACAGTTTTACCCGGTTGGTGGTGATAGATGGTTTTTATATGGTGAGAGAGCGCGACCCTGATGCCACTGGTATCAGCTTTGAGAGCCTGTCGAGCTCTGGAGTCTGGCGAAAAAGGATACCTCATCTATGCGATTGATTTGTCCACTAAGAGCGTTGGTAAAGAGGATCTACCAGTTGAGAATGAATTCCCTGATGTTTTTCCATATGAGATTCCTGGTTTTCCTCCTATTTGGGAATTTGAGTTTGGCATTTGTTAGTGCTAGGAATGTTGCCTATTTCACAAGAACCGTATCATTTGGCCCCGTCAGAGATGCGCGAGTTGAAGAATCAGATGCAGTACCTCTTGGATAAGGGATACATTCGGCCTAGTGTATCTCCGTGGGGAGCTCTTATTCTCTTCGTGAAGAAGAAAGATGAGTCTATGCGACTGTGTATTGACTACCGACAATTGAATCGCGTTACCATCAAGAATAAGTATCCTTTGTCTCGTATAGATGATTTATTTATCAGTTGCAGGGTACTTCAGTTTATTCCAAGATTATTTGAGATCTGAATATCACTAGATGCGAGTCAGAAATTAGGATATAGCCAAGACTGCATTTTGGACCAGGTATGGGCATTATGAGTTTTTGGTGATGCTATTTGGGTTGACTAATCGACCGGTTGTATTCATGGATTTGATTAATCGAGTATTTCGAGAATTTCTTTAAATTTTTTGGTTGTATTTATTGATGACATTCTGGTTTATTCACGTGACATGAATGAGCTTGCGTATCATCTGATGATTGTGTTGCAGACACTTCGAGAGAAGAAATTGTACGCAAAGTTGAGTAAGTGTGAATTATGGCTGGATCGGGTGGTATTTCTTGGCCATGTTATATACATGGAAGGAGTTGTTGTAGATCCGATCAATATTGAGGCTGTATTGAATTTGGTGCATCCGACGACGGTGGCTGAGATCCGTAGTTTTTTGGATCTGATAGTTTATCGCAAATTTCTCGCAGCTAGCTCGACCTATGACGCAACTTACTCGCAAGGGCGTAACTTTTGAATGGTCCTCAGAATGTGAAGAGAATTTTTGTGAACTTCGTCGACAGTTGGCTTCTGCGCCTGTCTTGGAATTACTGTCTGGATTTGGAGGGTATGTGGTATATACTGATGCCTCTCTGCAAGGGTTAGGTTGTGTTCTGACTCAAAATAGGAATGTTATTCTATACAGTTGAAAGTTCACGAGAACAATTATCCAGTGCATGATTTGGAGTTAAAAGCTATTATCTTTGCACTGAAGATCTGGCACCATCATTTGTATAGAGAAAAATTTGAAATCTTCACAGATCATAAGAGTCTCAAGTATTTGTTCATTCAAGTTGAGTTGAACATGAGACAACGACGTTGGATGGATTTGTTGAAGGATTATAACTATGAAATTAACTATCATCTAGGAGCTGCTAATCTCACCACTGATGCTTTAAGTCATAAAGTGCGAGTATCTGCACTTTATACTTGTCTTGTTTCTGGTATAATTCAGGAATGTTGTTCTTCGGGATATACCTTCAAGAATAAGAAAGGTATGAGGAGCATTCATGTTTGCAATATTATTTGAGTCAGCCTTGTATTCTCAGATTTGAGATGCTCAAATGTCTGACCCAAAGACTCAGCGATTGGCTCGTTTAGCCAGAGATGATAGTACGTCTGGATTTTACTATCAGGCTGATGGTTTCTTGTGTTTGTCTGGTCGTATTGTAGTACCTAAGGATGATACTCTGAGAAATGAAATTATATCTCAAGCACATCGCACTAAGTTGAGTATTCATCCAAGAAGCAACAAGATGTACAAGGATTTTCGAACTCAGTTTTGGTGGAAAGGAATGAAATAGAGTGTGTATCAGTATGTATACAAGTGCCTAGTGTGTCAAAAAGGTAAGGTGGAACATCGACGACCTGGAAGATTGCTTTACATTTTGCCTATTCCTGAATGGAAATGGAAGTTGATCACGATGGACTTTGTGACCCATTTGCCAGTATCCTCGAGGAACTGTGATGCTATCTGGGTTGTGCTGGATTGACTTACCAAGCCAGCACACTTCATCCCATATAACCGATATTATACTTTTGATCGGATGGCTCGCTTGTACATTCAGGAGATTTTGTTGGATTGAGTTGTGTAGACCATGCACTTTTGCGGCCATGGAATCGCGCACCCGTACTTCTCATGAAATTTTGTCGGATTGAGTTGTGTAGTCCATGCGCGCCCGCCTTCTTTCATTGGCATGCCCGCGCTACCTTCTCTTACATACACTTCGTCATGTTTGTGTGTATACGAGATTTTGATATTTTGATATTATTTTTCCTATTTTGAGTCTTCTAAGTCTATCAGAAAACTTTTAAATGATATCTTTGATATATTTTAGATATATTTTGCATTATCTTTTATTTTGAGTTGTAAACTATATATACATTATTCTTATTTATTAATAATAATTGAGCTTCAGTTTTTACACAAATTATTGAAATTCTCTCTAGAATTTTATTCAAAGCTTTGCTTTGGTTTTTCAAATCAAACTTCTCAAATTTTAATTACTTTGAAGCGTTTTTCAGTTGTTCTTCACCTAGATTGTCAAACACAAGTTGTTTGCAGGTCTTTTTGAATCACAATTGTTTCGTGATTAATTATTACTAGTTGTTTATCAATTAGGGGTGATTATCCAATTTATCTATTTTATTGTTTTAATGTGCTTTTACTTGTTTCAAAGATCGAGACATTATTTTGATTATTTGACTATTGAATTGAGGGCACGATCACATCAATTATCGTGTTTGCTATTCGAATTCACCAGAAATCATATCACATGGAGTACCTATGAGTATTGTTAGTGATAGAGACCCCAGGTTTACATCTAGATTCCGGGGGAGTTTCCAGCGTGCATTGGGTACTAAACTCAGCTTGAGTACTGCTTATCACCCAGATACTGACGGCCATTCAGAGCGCACTATCCGTACTCTTGAGGATATGTTGCGAGCTTGTGCAATGCATTTTGCTCCAGCTTGGCAAGACCAGTTGCCACTGATTGAATTCGCATACAACAACAGTTATCATCGCAGTATTGGTATGGAACCATTTGAAGCGTTGTATGGTCGGAGATGTCGTACTCCACTGTTCTGGGAAGAAGTGGGGGAGCGACAAGTAGAAGGACCAGAGTTAATTCAACATGATATTGATATCGTTGGACAGATTAGGAAATTGATTAAGACTGCACATGATCGACAGGCTAGCTATGCTAATATTAAGCGAAGACCTTTGCATTTTGAGGTTGGTGAAAAAGTATTCCTGAAAGTTTCACCATTCCGCAGGATTTTGAGATTTGGTCTCAAAGGTAAGTAATCTACTAGATTCATTGGTCTGTTTGAGATTTTGGAAAGTGTTGGAGATTTGGCTACAGACTGGCTTTACCACCATATCTGTAAAGTATCCATGATGTGTTCCATGTATCGCTGTTACGATAGTACGTGGCTGATGAGTCCCACATTTTGAAGCCGTCTGAAGTATAGTTGGATCCAGATTTGACATATGTGGAGAGACCATTACGTATCATAGATCATAAGGACAAGGTGTTACGTAATAAGATTATTCCTCTTGTACTAGTCCAGTGGCAGCGTCGAGGCACAGAGGAAGCCACTTGGGAACTAGAGAGTCGCATGCGTTTAGAGCATCCTGAACTATTCTGATCATATGTTCTTAATGTATCTTGTAAAATGCTCTCTGATAATTAAGTATTCTTTGCTCAGTGTTGAGTTTGTATACTTAAGATGTATTTCGAAGATAAAAATATCTTAAATGGGGGAGAATGTAGTAGCACAGTTCCATTTTACGAGATTAAGTGGTTAATCATGTTTTGATTAAGTAAAACATGATTAAGGAACTTTAATATGATCAATCGAACCAAGAAATCGGATCCAAAATGCCCAAAAATGGTTAGTGGGCTTATTTGGGCTCGGAGAGTTCGGATGGTCCGAACTAAGCCCATGACAGATCGGATGATCCGATGGAGATCGGATGCTCCGATCACAAGGTCGGATGGTCCGAACTCATGTGGACAGATTTCCAAATCTAGTCAGATGAGTGACATCATGGATGACATCACTGAGCCGATCGGATGATCCGAAGAGGGATCGGAATGTCCCAACTTTGCATGCAAGTGACGTGGCCCTCATGCAGGATTATACGGTCCGATCTCCGCCCATAAATAGGCCTTTCGAGATTCACATTTGCTCACCAATTCACACTCTCCTCTCTTTATCAATGTATTTGGGACGTTTCCAATATTCCTAGGCTTGGTCAGGGAGTTGGCAAGGTGCTCCGGAGTCGCAACGGAGTGGTGCCCAAGTTCTAGGGCAGTCGTCATCAGCGGACTGAAGATGGACGATGGTATATGTAATGAACTGGGCTGGCCCAGTTCATTCTTGAACTCATGATCTTCTCCCCCCTGGTGGGGAGTTTTTGCCCTCCCCAGGATTCGAACTTTGCACTCCAGGTCATAAATGCAATGTTCCCTTAATCCTGGTACCATTGAGCTAGTAGTACCAGGATTAAGGGAACATTGCATTTATGACCTGGAGTGCAAGGTTCGAATCCTGGGGAGGGCAAAAACTCCCCACCAGGGGGGAGAAGATCATGAGTTCAAGAATGAACTGGGCCAGCCCAGTTCATTACAGTATAGCTCTAGCTCCTTATAGAAAATAAGGAGTATGATATAGCTTAGTTAAGCTTTTTGGAATAATATTATGATGCATGAGTATTTTGCATTGTATTGTGGACTATAGGCTTGGACATAGAGCAGGTGTAGCTTATCTAGTTGAATTAAGGTACGAAAGTACTGTTCGAGATATCCTGACTGAGTATGTATGTATTATGTGTTGCATTGATTATATGGAATGTTATTATGCTGCATTCCATGAGCATCTTGAGCTATATCCGGAATTATGGTTTTGACCCTATCTTGTTAGTGGATGGTTGGACATGTTGATTAGTGTCAGGTCACCGGTATTTCGGTTGGACACATAGACTCATGTCAGGAAACCAGTATTATTTCCACTGTCGGGTACGTGATCCACCTCCTGGGGCGACGGTGCAGAGTGCTACATTACCCAGGGCCCATGTTTGATCTTGATAATTCTTGACCTCGAGTCTTGGTAACCAGTACACTTGCATACATGCACATATAATATTGTATACTCATACTCTCGTACTAAGCGTTTTATGTTCATGTCCTCGTACTTTTTTTGGACACCCTATTCTACGGGGTAGGTCTTAGACTTGATGGAGCGCCAGGGAGACCGTAGTTACAGGGTGGCTGCAGTGGCGGAGATGGGTAATTTAGTTTAGTTTTGTTGAGAGTTGTTGTTATACTTTTCGATATGGTTGTATAATTTAAGTATTTACAGATTTCTTTCCTTGGGATTGTATTTGGTTATGTTTTCCGCTGTTTTATTCTGATTATTGTTTAATTAAGTTTAAATGCAACCTTAAGATCTTGATTAGTATGTGATCACGGCGCGGGTCATTACAGATCTAAACTCCACATTTATTGAAGGGTACTCTATATCAAGAAAGGATGGCAACAACAATGATTTTGCATTAATGAGCATACATTCGAACGTTTATTTTTCTCATGCAAAAGTCACTATAAATAGAGGATGCGTAAGGGAGACAACTACGAAAATTGAACTTAAGAATTTTGAATAATTCTTTCTCTCTCGCTTAAAGCTTGCATTCTCAGATACTTTGAGCATCAAGAAAGCTATATCCTTATCTGCTCAATCCAACCCTCACTAATCATATGTATATATATATATATATAGAGTTTTGATATCATGGGCAACCACCATGGGCACCTACATGTGCAACAGCTGACATGACAATCACTGATAGGATGTACAAGTTGCCACATCAGCTGTTTCCCATGTAGGTGCTCATGGTGGTTGTCCGTGATATCAAAACTCTATATATATATATATATATATATATATCAGATTTTCAAGGATCAACCAAAGGGTTAACTAAGTCACTTGACCGCTCAAGTCAGAAGAGTTCCAATTTAGGAAGTATATAATTCATAAATTTGGAGTGGGTTGCTGCACTGTTTGTGTAAAAACAAATTCTTCTATTGAATTCTTTCCTAAGTGGAAGAGGGAGATATTCAAGGATTCAACATTCGGACTTCCATATTTATTGTATTCTTTGTTTTTTGCACCTTATTTTATCTTGTTGATATCTTATTGATTGATTATAGAGCTTCATTGCAAGCAATCAAGCTGATTCCACACTTTTTGTTCTTTGAGTGTTTTCAAAAGTTGAGAACTTAGGTCTAGTTAGTTAAAACCTAGTCGACTAGTCGAATTATTTCTAAGAAAATTTGTAAATGTGTGTATTCTCCTCCCCCCCCCCTCTCTCTCTGCACACATCTTCGATCCCAACAAAGTAAGTAATTTTATTATTTTCGAAGATGTTTAACATTAAAAAGTGAGTCAAAAAAGTTAATTTTCCACTAAATGTTCCTGACCAAATAAATGAGAAAAAAAAAAGTTAAAAACTTCTAAAATTAAGGCATTCTTTATTGAAAATTAGGGGTCATCATGGTGTGGTTTTGTGGTTTTTCAAAAAAATTCAAACTGAATTGTCATATGCGGTCGGTTAGTATTCCTATAAAATAATCACGGTTTTACATATAAAACTAGTTTAACATTTTTGAGAGGTTTCGGGCAGTTTATGGTCGGTTTGCGGTTTTTTATATGCTAAATATTCGAAAATATATTCAAATTGATTCAAGTTTGATACTTAATAAGCATGTAAACAAGTCATATTAAGCAAAGCAAGATTAAAACAACGAAAACTAAAACTGAGTTACAAACCAAACCGGTGGAATATAACCGGTGACTAAAAACAAAAGTGATAAATTGTTATACAACCAAATCGAAACTCAGTATCATTACCACTGAAACGAAAACTCATTGCGACCTCAACTCCGGCTCTCAACCCTTCCTTGACCCACCGACGTTGTCCAACCTGAGACCTGCCCCCGTCAAATAATGTGTCCAAGAAATAAAACACTGCACATGAGCGACTACTCTCAATACGATAAGCACGAGTATACAAAACTAGTATGATGCATGCAAATGACTAGGTATTGGTTTTCATAAGTCCTGTTCAGTCTAGACATCAATGAGTATGTAGTACACTCTAGGGTCAACTCCACTGGGTACATCCACACACTCGTCCAGATCACCGTAGCATCAATCTCCGTCATCGCGATGTCTCACGGTATCAAACAATATAATCAAAAAATATAGGGCTGATCGACCCAACTATAAAGGCTATTTCGAAGGAGACTCGGCTCAACATGAATATGCACATGAATCATAATATATCAAAGCAGTAAAACATATATCGGCATATATGCAACATATAAGCATGCATACTCGCTAGGTATCTGATCCAGTACATATGTATCTCACTAGGGCAGTCCTAGAAGAACCAATCTAGGGTCCAAGCCTACAAGTACACATATACCATTTTACTATTAATGATCTAAAAGTCTTAAATAATCTAGTAGATACTCCCTAATACTAATAGGGATTTAGGGTTATACATGCGTCCATCGTCAGCCCTTTGCTGCAAGGCCCAAAATCCTAGGCACGGCTCTGCTGACACTCCGAAAGCAACTCTCTATCACCCGAAACTTGCCTAAATGGCTGAAAATGCCTCAAAGAACACCAAGAAAGAGAGGGAAAACTTATGAATGATAATGAAATCTGATTTTTGGATGCCTTACTTATAGGTGATGTTCGGAAGCTCCGATCTCCCATGTCTGCCACGTTTCCAGACTGTCCTCACCGGAAGCTCCAATCCCATCTTCAGACGTTCCAATCTCATGTATGAAATTGTGGGTCTAAACACTGGTGACACCTCACTAAGTGTGCATGGTCTAACTTTTGGAAGCTCCGACCTTACGTTCAGAAGGTCCGAACTCACCCTTTGCTTTCGATCTTCAACTGCTAAGGTTCGGTACTTCCGAGCCCACTTTGGAAGTCCCAATATGTTTGGTGGTGACAAAGCTATGATTCCACATTTTTGATCCAGTTAAGCACTTGGTTAAATTATATTAGAATCCCTTAATCAAGTTTAACCATTAAGCTCATAAAATGGGATAGAGGTTACTACATTCTCCCAGCTTAAGAGATTTCATCCTCGAAATCAATCCTGAGGGTACTAAAACAAAATGGTAAAATGTCTTTATTACAACTGAACATTTTACAAAGTACAAGTGTTGAAATGAGAGAAGATACATCTCTCAAAGCAACTCGAGTTTCCGAACGCATACGACTCTCTAAATCTCAAGTCACTTCTTCGGTGCCTCGACGTTGCCATTGCACCATGATAAAAGGTATGCTTTTGTTCCGAAGTACTTTCTCTTTCCTTCCAATGATCTTGAGGGGTCTCTCCACGTATGACAGATCATGCTCTAACTGAACCTCCATCGGATGCAACACATGAAACTCATCCGTGATGTACTGCTGTAGCAAGGATACGTGGAATGCATTGTCAATGCTGGAAAGATAGGGTGGCAACTCCAAACAGTATTCTACATCCCCAACCTTCTGTAGAATCTCAAACAGGCCTATGAACCTCGGAAATAACTTTCCTTTCAGTCCGAGCTTCATCACTTTCCAAAAATGTCATACTCTAAGGAAAACGTGCTCATCAGGCTGAAACTATAGAGGTCTATGTTGTATGTTGGCATAACTGACCTGCCGATTCTGAGCAGATCTAACTCTCTATTTGATCAACTCTATTTTGTCGGAGATCTGCTGAACTAACTTTGGTCCCTCAACCTGATGCTCGCCAACCTCATCCCAAAACAATAGTATGCGACAACTTTGTCCCTAAAAATCCTCAAAAGATTTCATGCCAATACTGCTATGGTAGTTTTTATTATACACAAAGTCAAATAAGGGAAAATGATCCTATCTGGCTAGCCCAAAATCTATCACAAAAACTCTGAGCATGTCCTTGAAGGTGTGAATCGTCCGCTCTGAATGACCATTGGTCTCTGGATGATAACCTATACTAAAACACAGAAAAGTACCCAAGACACGCTGGAAACTGCCCCAAAACCTAGAGGTAAACCTCGGATCTCTATCACTGAAGATACTCAACGAAATTCCATGAAGACGAACAATGTCATGAATGCACAGTCTCTCCATCCGATCAAAAGTGAAGTCCCGATTATACAGAAGAAAGTTTGCAGACTTAGACAACTGATATACAAGAACCCAAATCGCATCACTGTTCCTGGAAGACAACGACAAGTGGGTGACAAAGTCCATCGTCATGTGCTCGCACTTCCACTCAGGAATCTCCAAGATTTGAAGAAATCCTCGAGTTTGTCTGAACTCTGCCTTGACTTGATGACAAAAAAGGCATCGCGACACAAATTGGTAAATGCTGTTCTTCATAACTTTCCACAATAACCTCATTCGCAGATCCTTGTACATCTTCTTACTGCTTGGGTGTACATAAATCTACTACCATGAGCCTGAGACAAGATCTCATCTCTCAATGTTGAATCATCAAGAACTACCACACGACCTGAAAGACACAAAAAACCATCTGCTTAAATGTGAAAACCAGATATATTGTCTCCCTAAGCTAGACGAGCTAGCTTCTGAGTCTTTGGTTCTATGCACTATGCTTCTTTGATGCAAGTGTACAAGGTTGGCTCCGCAAGAACTAAAGAAACTCGAATCCCCTGTTGTTCTTTATTATGGCAAAAAGTAAAATAAAAATCCAGCGTCGCACGATCGGTAAGATTCTACCGATCGAGCGGGCAAGCTTTTGCAGAAATAGAAACTTTGCCACAAGTCCATCTCTCGATCGGTCAATCTCTACTGATCGAGTGATGACAGCTGAAAAATAGCAGAAATTCACCAAAACTCAAGTCCAAAACATTCAATACATAAAAAGGTACATATTACATGCAACGACAACATTCAACCCATGATATTCGAATATTAGAAACTACAACCATCAACCAAGTTCGAGTTTTAAACATGTGTCAAAATATAAACTAGATTGACATGCTGATTCGACTTCTAAACCGAGTCTCACTTCTATCCCTTGATCTCAAAGCTGACCAAGCCTCCTCTGACTTGATCCTGCCCCACCTGATGCTACAAAACAAAGCAACATCCGAATAACTCCGGTGAGAATGATATTCCCAGTAAAAGCAGCATAACATGCAATAACAAGTAATATATCAATAACATGAAATAAATACAACATAATCAATGTTAAGACGAATGAAATGCATGTCTTTAAAATCGGGATATCAACTCTAATAAACAAGGGATTGCTGCTATGCTTTTGGGATCCCGAGGATGAGATCATGTAATGACTCACCGACTCTTCCAATCGAGGTGGTGCCACGTATCCCAATCCCTTAGACTTTGGTGTGACTATAAGGAGTATGCTGACACTAGGTGAACTTCTACAACTCAGGCCACTCGCAGTATAACCCCCAAAACGTCTAAATAAAAAGGGTCGTTCTGCCCGCTGAAATCAAAGGTTTGGCTCAAGATGAATGCATAAGAAAACATAAATAATTAATCCATATAACACAAGCTCAAACAACAAAATACAAGTCCCACATTCTAGAACAAGTATTGATGCAAGTATGTGATTTAAGGAAAACTCAAGAACCAATAGTCTCGAGTGTGCTATCCCGCTAAACAATGGCTGCTTGTTTCTATTACACTCTATTACAAAACCAACTGAGAATAATCGATAAGAACTATCTCAAGAGCAACATAACCGAAACTCAATTGATTCTAAAAACATCCAAAAATAGAAGTATAACTGATCGGAGAAATACTTACTATAGAACGAAGCTCTCCCTGCCGTGATCGCTAATCTGCCTTCGGATTTAATTTTTAACGGATGGATCGAGCTCGAACTAAAATCTGAAAGCTTCAACTCACGTTCTCACTTCAACAATGAAGGAAAGGCGTTGGGAAGGAGATGATGGGGAGTGAAGAAAATTCAATCAAGCTAGGATACTATATAAAATCCCAAATTTGTGTTTTAGTCACTGAAAATTTCAAAAATTGCAAAATAAACCTTGATCAAAATCAAGTCGGCTTTTGAACTCTGTAATCTCCGATTATCTCAAATAAACTCAATTAATATAAATTTGGGGCATTATAATTCTCCCCCTCTAAGAAGATATTTCGTCCACGAAATCAATAAGAATCAATCACAAGATAGAATAAAGAACAAAAGACAATAAGAAGAACTCATGTCATCCGAATAACTCAAGAAAACACTGTCTCGTATCGGATTCTGTCTCCCAAGTCTCTTCCTCTACTCTGTGACGGCTCCACTGAAATTTCACCAAAGTAATCGACTTGGTTCTGATCTGCTTCTCCTTTCGGTCAAAGATCTGAATCGGTCGCTCAAAGTAGCTCAGAGTCTCATCAAGCTCGGCTTCATCAGGCTGAGGAAGATGAGAAGGATCTGGATGATACTTCCGCAACATAGAGATGGGAAAAACATCGTGAATAACAGATAAAGACGGAGGAAGTGCAAGCCTGTAGGCAAGATCGCCTAACTTCTCGAGAATCTCGTACGGTCTGATGAATCTCGGAGATAACTTCCCTCTCTTTCCAAATCTAACAGTGCCTCTGAAAGGAGAAATCTTCAAGAATACTCGGTCTCCCTGATCGAAATTCAGAGGTCTACGTCTGATATTTGCATACTTCGCCTGTCTATCCCGAGCTGACTTCATTCTCGTCTGAATGATCTTTACTTTCTCTGCCATATCTCAAAGCATATCCGGTCCCAAATCAGGTGACTCGGGCACATCGTCTCAAAACAAAAGAGATCAAAACTTATTACCGTACAAAGCCTTAAAAGGTGCCATACCGATACTCTCTTGATAACTGTTTTTGTAAGAAAACATGACAAGAGGAAAAGAATCCTGCCAACTAGTGCCAAAGTCTAGCACTACCGCTCGAAGCATATCCTCTAACATCTAGATAGTACACTCTGACTGTCCCTCGGTCTGAGGATGATAAGCTGTACTCAGATGCAATTGAGTACCAAGTGCCTCTTGAAGACTGTGCCAAAAGTGCGAAGTGAATCTAGGGTCTCGGTCTGAAATGATCGACTTCGGCACACCATGCAATCTCACAACATTGCTAACATACAACTCAGCCATCTGATCGTGACGATACGTCATCCTGTATGGAATAAAGCAAGCAAAATTCGTCAATCTGTCGATCACTACCCAAATAACATCGCATCCTCGAATAGATCGCGGTAGCTTCGTGATGAAATCCATCGAAATGTGATCCCACTTCCATTCAAGAATATATAGACTGTGCAAAAGACCACACGGTCGCTTCCTCTCTGCTTTCACTTGCTGACAGTTCAAAAATCGGGATAAAAATCTCGCTACATCGCTCTTTATATTATTCCACCAAAGCTGATTCTTCATATCGATATACAACTTACGGCCTCCAGGATGAATACTGAACCAACTGCAATGAGTCTCTCGGAGAATACGGTGCCTCAGCTCTGAAATATCAGGCACAACAATATAATTATTCACAAACAAAACATCATCTCTAACTTGGAATTCAGACTGATTCCCAGATCTGAATTTCTCTACTGAAATCTGAGTGCTCAGATCAGACTTCTGTGCTTCTTTAATCAAAATAAATAACTCTGGCTCGGCTTGAATAGCAAACACTCTGATAGTCTTCCTAAATGTTTCAAACTCAAAACCAGAAGTGCAACAGTCGTCGATTAACTGAGAAACACCAATAGTAGAAAGAGATAAAGAACAAAGATTTCGGCTCAAGGCATCTGCAGCTGCATTCGACTTTCCCGGGTAGTATTTGATTTCACAGTCGAAATCCTTCAACATATCTAACCATCTTCTCTGTCTCATATTCAGCTCTGCATGTGAAAAAAAATACTTAAGGCTTTTATGATTAGAAAAGATCTCGAAAGACTCAACATAAAGATAGTGATGCCAGATCTTTAAAGCAAAAACGATCGCAGCAAGTTCAAGATCATGAACCGGATAACGAGTCTGGTGCGGCTTCAGCTACCTCGATGCATACGCTATCACATTCTTATGATGCATAAGAACACATCCCAAGCCTCGGTTATAAGCATCGCAATAGACGGTAAAACCTCCAGTACCTGATGGAATAGAAAGAATCGGAGAACTGTTCAGTCTCCTCTTTAGGTCAACAAAACTAGACTCACAATCTGCAGTCCAGATAAAAGGCGCATTCTTCTGAGTCATCTGGGTAATCGGCTTGGCAATAGATGAGAATCCCTTGATGAATCAGCGATAATAACCAGCTAAACCCATAAAGCTTTGGATCTCAGGCACTGATGTTGGTCTAGGCCAATTCATAACCGCTTTGATCTTGCTAGGATCGACAGAAATCCCATCTCCTGAAATAATGTGATCAAGAAAGACAATTCGATCCAACCAAAATTCACACTTAGACAGCTTGGCAAACAACTACTCAACCCACAAAATCTGCAAGACGATCCTCAAATGCTCTGCATGGTCAGTACGGTTCTTCAAATAGATAAGAATATCATCGATGAAGATAATAACAAACTCATCTAAATAACGCTGAAAGATACGATTCATCAAACCCATAAAAACAGGTGGAGCATTAGTAAAACCAAACGGCATGACTATAAATTCAAAATGACCATACCTCATTCTGAATGTGGTCTTAAGAACATCTTCTTCTTGCACTCTCAGCTGATAATATCCTGACCTCAGATCAATCTTCGAATAGACAGAAGAACCCTTCAGTTGATCAAAAAGGTCATCTATTCGGGGTAAAGGATACCTGTTCTTTACCGTCGCTTGATTCAGTTGACTGTAATCAATACAGAGCCGCATAGAACCATCCTTCTTACGAACAAACAAAATAGGAGCACCCCAAGGTGACACACTAGGTCTGATGTATCCCTTGGCAATCAAATTCTCAAGATTTTCTTTCAATTCTCTCAATTCGACCGCTGCCATACAATAAGAAGCTTTGGAAATAGGTTGAGTACCTGGAAATAAGTCAATGCTGAATTCGATCTCATGAATAGGCGGCAATCCAGGAATCTCATATGGAAAAATGTCAGCCATTTCAGGTCTGAATCTGACAACATTCTGAAAATAATCGACGGTTGCCCTGTACTTGGTTAAAGCATCTATACCAATAATACAGTCAAAATCCGATAGCCCAAGAACAATACAGTCGAATTCTAACAAATTCTCCTCAAAACGAAGTTCAAAGTTCCTGACAAATCTGACAGAAACAATTCCTCCACCCAAAGGTGAAGTAGCAGCTACTATAGTAGGCAAAAGCTCAGTAGGCAAAACATGCATCAACACAAATTTTTCTAAGATAAAGGAATGAGAAGCACCTTTATCTATCAATAGATGAGTAGAATAACCGAAAATCGAATAGTTACCTGCTATAACATCATCAGGTGCTGCCTGAGCCTGATCCTCAGTCAAAGCAAAGACTCGTGCCTGCTGTCTCGGAGGCTGGTTTTCATTCGGGTTACCTCTTTGTCTATTCTGATGCTGAGGCTGGAAGGAGTGAACCGCAGAAGTCTGCCTCTCAGGCTGAGCTGTAGGTCTAGAAGAACTCCCACTCTGAGCTCGATCTTTACCTCGCTGAGGACACACCTTAGCAAAGTATCCTGGCTACTGACAGATATTGCAGTTCCCGAAGAATCCTACACACTGATCTTGGACATGTCTACCCCCACACTTGTTGCAGAACGAAGATGAAAATCCAGAACTCTGTCCTGAACCGAACTGTTTGGAGCCACTTGAGCTAGAAGAACTGTTCCCTGGCTTCTTGAATTTTTTCCCTTTGGCTTTGAAATGATCCTTTCTGTTACCCCTACTGCTTCCTCCTTCATACCTCTGAGGTTGGTTCTGAAACAGCGATGGTTGATTCTGATACTGAGATGGTTGATTCTGAGACTGACTCTGCTGCTGAGGTACCATCTGATTTCCTTTCTATCTCATCAAACCTGCTTCAGCTCCTTTGCGTGATTCATGGCATTCGCAAAGTTATCGAGCCTAGCAGTGTTTACCAATGTGAAGATGTCGGGGTTCAAGCTGTTGATGAACTGATCAGCTTTTGCTTCTTTGTTGTCATCAATGTGTGGTGCAAATATCAGCAAACTATCAAACTTGGCTACATATTCCTCGATGTACAAGTTTCCTTGCCTCATATTGGAAAACTCGGCTCCCTTATCCTTTCGGTACGAAACAGGGAAAAACCGCTTATAAAACTCAGTTTTGAAAAGATTCCAAGTAATGACTGTACCTCGATTCTCCATGGCTCTTTTCGTCGTGATCCACCAGTTCTTAGCAACACCACGAAGCTGATGAATGACTAACCTAGTTCGGCGGTCATCTGAATAATCAATGGAATCGAACAACTGATCATTGTCGTCCAACCATCTCTCACAGTCAACTGGATTCTCTGTAACCTACAACAAAGGAGGGTTAAATGACTGAAACCTCTTCAGCAAGGTTTCCATAGGCGTCACTGTGGCATCCATCTGATCAGTTTCAGTACTAGCTTGCTCATTCGGAGGATTAACTGGCGGTGCGTTTCTGTTAATAACTCGACGAGGACCCATCTGATAATCAAAGGTTAGGACACAAGATATCTCAATTGCTACAATCGGTTCCCTTTCAACCTCTCAGAAAATCGGATACCAGTCGACAACAAAAACAATTATATCTCAAGTAATTCATGCTTTATAAATTTAAATCACATAATCATGTAATACAAATAATTTTCAAATAATAAAGCATGCTTGCATGGAATTAAATAATAAAAAAAAATAACTCAATAACATGCGAGGAGCCAATACACGTGAACTCGATCTACCCCGCTCACTTCTAGTCCAACAAAGAACTTATCGATCTGATGCAACTTAATGTGAGACCTCGGTTCTAAACATCTAATCTCGGATTAAACAATAATTAAACATAAAAGATCCAAGATTAAAAGAAACAAAAGAAATTTAATTTTTTTTAAAAAAATAAACAGTGCCTCGCTCAATCGGTAGAACTCAACCGATCGAGCGAGCAAGATTTCCAAAACTTACTGCCTGGAAGAAAAATTCAGCGTCGCTCGATCGGTAAGATTCAACTGATTGAGCGGGCAAGCTTTTGTACAAACAGAAACTTTGCCACAATTCCATCGCTCGATCGGTCAATCTCTACCGATCGAGCGATGACAGCTCTGAGCAGAAAAAAAAAGCAAAAATTCACCAAAACTCAAGTCCAAAACATTCAATACATAACAAGGTACATAGTACATGCAACGACAACATTCAACCCAAGATATTCGAATATTAGAAACTACAACCATCAACCAAGTTCGAGTTCTAAACATGCTTCAAAATATAAACTAGATTGACATGCTGATTCGACTTCTAAACCTAGTCTCACTTATATCCCTAGATATCGAAGCTAACCAAGCCTTCTCTGACTTGATCCTGCCCCACCTGATGCCAAGAACACATAAAAAACAAAGCAACAGCCGGATAACTCTGGTGAGAATGATATTCCTAGTAAAAGGAACATAACATGCAATAACAAGTAATATATCAATAACATGATATAAAGACAACATAATCAATGTTAAGACGAATGAAATGCATGTATTTAAAATCGGGATATCAACTCTAATAAACAAGGGATTGCTCATATGCTTTTGGGATCCCGAGGATGAGATCACGTAACGACTCACCGACTATCCCAATCGAGGTGATTCCACGTATCCCAATCCCCTATACTTTGGTGCGACTATAAGGAGTATGCTGACGCTAGGTGAACTTCTACAACTCAGGCCACTCGCAGTATAGCCCCCAAAATGTCTAAATAAAAAGGGTTGTTCTGCCCGCTGAAATCAAAGGTTTGGCTCAAGATGAATGCATAAGAAAACATAAAGCATTAAGCCATATAACACAAGCTCAAACAACAAAATACAAGTCACACATTCTAGAACAAGTATTGATGCAGGTATGTGATTTAAGGAAAACTCAAGAACCAAGTGTCTCGAGTGTGCTATCCTGCTAAACAATGACTGCTTGTACATTTAGATGCAAATAGCTCCAACTCTGGATACGCAACAAAAGAGGTTATATCAAAAACTATACAACCTAAACATCAAATGCTCAAGGTAAACTCTTTATCTCTCTTTGTCCAACTCTTCGACGATCAAATTCTGCTAACTCTGGGCTCAAAAAACTTCAAACGAATCTATACGAAGGCAAAAGATGATCAACAACGACGAAAAACCCAATAGCCAAAGTTCAACAACTCAAAAGATTCAAAAAAAATACCAAAACTCAAACCGGCGGCATAACGGCTATAAACTGATCAAACTGGAAACGCAGACAACAGTATAACATTTAAAACAACTCAAAGAAATGCTAAAACAACAACAAAAAAACAAATCCAACACATCTAAAAATCCTCATTTTCGAATTAGGCTTCCAAAAATCATAACAAATCGAAACGACGCTCTATTTCAAAACTGACTGAGAATAATCGATAAGAACTATCTCAAGAGAAACATAACCGAAACTCAATCGATTCTAAAAACATCCTAAAATATAAGTATAACTGATCGAAGAAATACTTACTATAGAACGAAGCTCTCGCTGTCGTGATCGCTAATCTGCCTTCAGATTTAATTTCTAACGAACGGATCGAGCTCGAACTGAAATTTGAAAGATTCAACTCATGTTCTCTCTTCAACAATGGAGGAAAGACGTTGGGAAGGAGATGATGGGGAGTGAAGAAAAGTCAATCAAGCTAGGATAATATATAAAATCCAAAATTCGCATTTTAGTCCTTGAAAATTCTGAAAATTGCAAAATAGACCATGATGAAAACCAAGTCGGCTCTTGAACTCTGTAATCTCCGATTATCTCAAATAAACTCTATTAATATAAATTTAGGGCGTTGCAATGTATATCAATTCCTCATTTCAGAGAAGGGCCGAGAGAAGGGTGGAAGAAGAGGTCTAAGCCATTTTTGTGCTTTGTTTCTTTGATTGAATTCAATCCGCCCAGTAGAATTAAAAATTGATCATATATTTGCGATCACGGCATCGACGACTACGTTTCGACGTAAGTATTATGAAGTTCTACCATGTTTATATTTTTGAGATGTTGTTAAAATTAAGATTTGATTGTAGAAACGTGTTCTAGTATATACGACGATAACATTTCTAAGTCGGATCGAGAAAAGATTGTCGTTTGGACATGTTTATGAATTTTTGAAGAATTTTTAAAAATCTGAAAAATGTAAGTTGTCATGTACATGTATGTGCTGATGAATTGGTGATGATATTATGTTTAGATTGTATATATATTGATGAATATGCCTTTGGAAATTCCGTTTCGGAACCATTACGCCGCCGGGTTGCATTTTGATAAGATTACAGCTATAGAGTGAACTTGCCAATGAATATCAGATTTGATAATGATATTAAGCATGTTGTACACTTCATTTAAGTTGGGAATTGCAGTTATCAAAGGCGAGTTGACGAGTTCGAGCTGTTTGAAGATTGAATTAGGAATGAGAGCAACAAAGAGCTTGAGCTATCGAGATTGTAAGAGCAGAATTTTATGAGCATATTTGAGTAGCTTGAAATTGATCAAGAGTAGATCGAGTACGAGTTCGCATCGATTCGAATCAATTGAAGATTGATCAAGGTTTGAGTTCCTAGCCTTGAGATTGCTACCATTCTAGCTAGTGACTTGATACAAGCTTTGTGTATTGTATCTTGTCATTGGTGCTATTCTAGAAGCAAGATTAAGGTATGATTCAGCGATGACCAAGTTGGGGGATAAGAATCGAGACAAGTTTGCCTTCTCGATCCCTTAAAATCACACAATGCTTTTATTTTATTTGCTATATGTTTTGTATGCTTTATGTGATTCTTGAGTTCAATAGCATGAATGGTGTGGTTATGTGCATGATGTTATTCGATGCTTTTATTCATGCTGTTTTAGGAATCAAATTATATGGTTAGGCTATATTATGAGGTGATTGTGTATTGTGTCATCTCATTGTTCATTTTGAGCCTAAACTTCCTTCTAGCCTTGCCATGATATCGTTGATGAGTTTAAGCATCGATATCGAGTATTAGTGATGAGATGGTAGAATTGATACTTAGATGCCTGGTTTATAGCATCAGTGACAAGTTCTAGCATTGATGATGAGTGATGCGTTCTAGCATCTAAATCGGTGTCGCCTTTGAGCCTTATTCCTTTCTAGCTAGTTATGTTTATTGCATTTCTTAATGTGTTGATTATGAATTGAAATTCTTTGTCATGACTATATGTGATTATTTATATGTTTCGTTGTTTCATACTAAGTTTTATACTTACCAGTTCGTCCGGCTGTTGCTTTGTTTTTGTGTGTGCATTGCAACAGGTTATTCAGGGCCGAGTCATAGGAGGCCATGAGATTTGGGAGAAGATTAGAAGTGGAGCTAGGGTTTTTGGAGTCATGTAGTTGAACTCTTATTGAACTATGTTGAGTTTTTTACTGTCGATCGTTGTTTTGGTCGAGTATCTCGCATGTTAATGTTATTTCATGTATTTGAATCACTAAATGGAAGAAAGGATTGCATGTGAATATGCTTGGAACTTTATTTATATGTAAATGCATGTTTAGATTTGGAAGAACATGGAGTGAAAATAGGAAAAAAAGAGATCAGAAGATTAGCTGCAAAAACAGAGCAGAAATCTGCTCGAGGCAGCGCCTGAGCTGCAATATTTCACAGCCCGAGCGCAACCCCAAACTCAAGTTTCTGCCGTGGGAATTTTGAGTGAGCGCCCGAGCGGTAGTTTTTGACCGCTCGAGCATACCCCCATTTGAAAAAAATAAAAAAATTATTTATTACTTTTGCTTATTCATTAGTAATGATTGTGGGTTGTAAGCTTAAGTAGGAAAGCACCCGAGGCCCCACAGCGCTGCTCCTCCGTACGATGGAGTATGCTGAAACAACTCTCCAGCCAGTTCTCTGCATCCTCCAGAGTCTTGCCTCCAAATAATGAGTAACGCCCCGATTTTATCTTAAATGAGCTTATTTGAGTTAATCGGAGATTATAGAGTTCAAGAGCCGACTTGATTTTGATCAGGGTCAATTTTGCAAATTTTGGATTTTTCAGGGATTAAAACGCAAATATTGGATTTTATATATTATCTACCAATTGATTGACTTGGGATTAGTCTTCACCCTCCTCCTCCATCGTGCTCTTCACCATTGAAGCTTGGAAACGTTTCTTCAAGCTTTCAAATCCCGATTTCCGGTCGATCCGTCCATTAGAATTTATTTCTGAAGGCAGATTAGCGATCACGGCTGCGAGAGCTTTGTTCTATCGTAAGTATTTCTCCGATCAGATAAATTCTATTTTTCGGATATTGTTAGAATCGCTTGAGTTTCGAGTATGTTGTTCTCGACAGGGTTCTAATCGTTTATTATATGTTGGTTTTGAAATTGAGCGATATTCGGATTTGTTATGATTTTTTGAAGCTTATTTTCAAAAATCTAGTTTTGAGATTGGTTGGGTTTGAGCTTTTGTTGTTATCTTAGCATTGTTATGAGTTGAAACCGATATTGAACTGTTGTCTGCGTATTCGGTTTGATCAGTTTATAGCCGTTATGTCGCCGGTTTGAGTTTTTGGGATTTTGAACCGTGTTTGAGTCGTAGAACTTTGGCTATTGAGTTTTGATCGTCGTTGTTGATCTTCTTTGCCTTCGTAAAGATTCGTTCGGAGTTTGTCGAGCCCTGTGTTAGCAGCATTGGAACGTCGAAGAGTTGGACGAAGAACAGTAAAGAGATTACCTTGAGCAGTTGTTGTTGATAGGTTGTATAGTTTCAGATATAACCTTTTGTTGTAGCTTTCCAGAGTTGGAGCTACTTGCATTGAAAGGTACAAGCAGTCATCGTTAGAGGGATAGCATACTCGGAACTGTTGGCTCTAGAGTTTCCCTTCAAATCACATACTTGCATCGATACTTGTTCTAGCATGTGGAACTTGTATTTTGTGTTGTTTTAGCTTTTTTTATATGGCTTAATGTTTATGTTTCTTATGCATTCATCTTGAGCCAAACCTTTGATTTCAGTAGGCAGAACAACCCTTTTAGTTTAGACGTTTTGGGGGCTATACTGTGAGTGGCATGGGTGTAGAGGTTCACCTAGAGTCAGCATACTCCTTATAGTCGCACCAAATTCTAGGGGAGTGGGATACGTGGCACCACCTCGATTGGGAGAGTCGGTGAGTCGTTACGTGATCTCATCCTCGGGATCCCAAAATCATAGCAGCAACTCCTTGTTATCAGAGTTGATATCCCTATTTTAAAGACATGCATATCATTCGTTTTGATTTGATTATGTTGTCTTGAAAGCATGTTGTTACTATATTACATATATTGCTTGTTATGTTTCTTTTACTGGAATATCATTTTCACCGGAGTTATCCGGTTGTTGCTTTGTTTTGTATGTGTACTTGGTAACAGGAGGGGCAGGATCATCGCTTGATCGGTAAGAATTGACCAATTGAGCAGTGGCCTTTGTGGCTGTTCTCTGTTTTGAATCAAAGAGTTCCCGCTCGATCGGTTGAATTTGACCGATCGAACGGTGCTGGTTTTACCCGGGCAGAAAGTTGGCACTTTTTGGATCGCTCGATCGGTTGAATCTTACCGATCGAGCGAAGCACTATTTCAAAAAAAAATTCTCCTGTGTTTTTAACTTGGGCTTATTGTATGATTATCATTGATTAATCCGAGATTAGTTTTTTAGAACCGTGGTCTCACATTAAGTGGTATCAAATGTAAGAGTGGGTGCCCAGTGAGCCAACTGTGTGGCTATGGGCTTTGTTGACTCTTTGTATAAACAATCTTTTGTTTAATATTATTTACACTTTTATGGCAATGACTTTATATTACTTCATATTGTTATATTGTGATATACTATTGTTGTTTTGATAAAGACCTTGAATATACTATAGTGTATGTAAGATGTGGTAGAACATGGAGATGTCTATCATGAAATACATCTTATAGTCACTGTATATTCTAAAACCGTTCCTAGTCGATTGAGCCGTCCGATAATAAGGATAAGGATCGCTCGAGTTTGAGACTAGCATTTGCGATGCGGAGTACCACGTTTCATTGGTAGGGAACATGGAGATGTTCGAAGCATGCAAATGGATATTCATAGGATGAATAGTCGAACTACCCTATCCGGACTTTCCAAGTGGTTATCACTTATCGAGTGGATAAAGTCCGCGGTTTTGGTTGTACACCATTAGTCCTTACGACTTGAAACATCATGGAGACTCTATATGCTAGTACTGTGCTTTGACTCGTTTACCGACTCTGAGGGGGTCATCAGGTGTCGAGATTGGGTACAGTTACGACACATATAGGAGTCAATGCATTGTTGTCAAGGATTCACCACATACTTGCGAGTGTGGATATCCTATGCGATCTGAGGAGATATTAGTGTGACAAATCTCTGGCCAGAGTACTTGATGTGATTTAAGAAATGGTTTCTTAGTAGCACATGCGATGTCACTAATTTGATCTTCAAGATGCATTGCATAGTTATCGAATCTTGAGCGACTCTCGATATACCAATGGTTGTTGATTCGATCGGGATATATGGATGAAGGGACCGTACTGTACGTTAACCAAAATCTACTGGTTCTTGTAGGCACTATCAGTGATACCTAGGGAATCATGGGGCGATGTTGCTAGGCGCTTTACCATGATTCGTTGGGCAAGTCGGAAAGTGTTGTTCCGAGTCACAAGGAGTTGTGAGCCCACGGCTAGCTGTATCCCTGAACCATTGAGGGTCACACAGTGTAATGGAGTTTTAATCCCCGTTGAGATAGTTAAATTTAAAGAGTTAAATTTAATGAACTAAGGAGTTGGACTTCTTAAATAAGAGTAAGGGAGTAGGATTTCCTAAAATGACATAGGGATGGACATTTTTGGAAACCACTGAATTCGGATTCAGGAAAATTTATTTTGACTTTAAAACGTGCAGAAATAGTTTCTGTGCACATTGGTGAAATCGTTTCATCAATCGGAGTCACGATGAATTTTATATTAATTTCTGAACGAGCGGGCTTTGCTTGTCGGGCCCCAGCTTATGACTAATGGGCCCTAAGGTGTTAGTGGCCTGCATTATAAATAAGTTATTTCAGTACAGAAATTAGACACAACAGGTCATTATTTTTGAGAGCAATTTTCGAAAACCCTACCCTCTCTCTCAAAGAATTTTCGGCCGTCCCCTTCCTGCTCTGCCCGAGAAAATTCCGGTCTGTGATTTTGAATCGCAGTAAGGAATAACGAATCAGATTCGTGTAATCTCTTCGCAGAAAACTTCTGATAGATTTTCTAGTGCAATCTATCAGAGGGATTAAACCTCTGTTCGTGGACCTGATTGAAGGCGTTCATCGGTTCCAGGGAGAGACAACAAGAGCAGAATTGTTCTGTTGGTGTCCATTAATCTCGTTGCGAGATTTGAGGTAAAATTTATTTAATTGTTATTTAAATTTTACACACACAATAATTCAATCGTTGTATGGTTGATACCCACACCATGGAATCGTTCCATGAGAAAATTTTTAACTTTCGCTGCACCGGGTATCAATCGTAATTGGTCTGGGAACTCGCCAGTTTTCCAACAGTGGTATCAGAGCCAGGTTGCTCAGATCAATCGATTGAATTAATCAATTGTACAAAATTTTTGAGTCTCGATTTTTGAAACAAAATAAATATTTTTAATAAAAAAAAAAAATTTTTTTTCCGGGGGCGAAACCCGGGCAGCGATTGGATCGCTGCCCGGAGGGGGCAGCGATGGTCGCTGCCCCCAGGGGCGGCGCACGGCGCCGCCCAAAGGGGGCGCACGGCGCCGCCCAGGGCGGCGACCGTCGCCGCCCAGGGCGGCGCACGGCGCTGCCCAGGGCAGCGCTGTGCGCTGCCCAGCGCAGCGCTGGGCGCTGCGCAGGGCAGCGCTCGGCGCTGCCCAGGGCGACGCACGGCGCCGCCCAGCGGCGGCGCCAGGCGCCGCCAGGGCAGCAAACGTTGCTGCCCTAAGGGGGCAGCCGGGCTGCCCCGGCCCGCGCCCCGGGTGCGGGCCGGCCCGGGAGTGTCCCGGGCGGCCCGCGGGAAAAATTATATTTTTATTAATTTTAATATTTAAAATTTTATTTTTGGTCCGGTCAAAAATTGTTTTTGATTGGTTCACGAGATTTCGGATCGAATTGTTCGAGTCCGTAAATTTTAAAATTGATTTTGGATAAATTTGAATTTTTGGAAAATTTTAATATTTTATCCGTAAATTGAATTTTGAAATCAATTATTTTGGTACAATTGATGATAAGATATGATCTTATGATATATTAGATAAAATATGATTTTATTTGTAAAATTGGATTTTATAGATAAAATATGATTTTATTTGATATGGAGATAAAATATGATTTTATATGTGAAATGTGATTTTATATATAAAATATGATTTTATCTTGTTTAAATTTGAATTGCCACAGCATGTTATCCAATAAATTAATTTTGAATTAAATGTTATTGGATAAGGATGATCGATTGCCATGACCAATTTTGTAGGTGTATGTTAGGAATTTACATTTTGTCTTTATTGTTGTTGGTTTTTATTAATGGGCCTGGTTTATGGCCCGATATGAATGTCATATGTAATAAAAGTGGGCTTGGTTTATAGCCCGTTCCCACCCCCTGAAAATGTATCCCCTACTTGTCATTGTTATTTAATTGTAAATACATTAGATTTAGTGGGAGATCAAGATTTGAAGATGGTGGGCCCAGCAGACAATGAAGACTGAAGAAATGTAAATTGGAAGCATATGTAATAGGATTGCATTTGCATACTGCATATTACCTAGGATTGGACTAAGACCCGTGATTGGCAACCACGGGTCAATTAGAAATGGAATCGATCATCCTATATAATATGTGATATTATGATTGTATGCATGTTTAGACATAAATTGCGTGAATCCGGCAATGCATGCAATAAATTAAATATGATGAGACAAATATTTTTATAAATAAAATCCCTCATTTTAAATATGATTTAAAATTTATATCAAGATAAATAAAGGAAATTTAAATATTGTTTAAATGTTCCTACCTTCCATCAACGGTCAATGTATGTGATGCTACCCGCGGATACGGTCCGGCTCATATTATTGGGGGGGCCCGTCCGTCGGAAAGCTGTACATTGGATCGACAAATGTTGTAAGTTGGGTGGAACTCCCATGGGATCGGCTCATATTATTGGGGGATCCACATGGCGACCGTCCATCACAACTTAATATTGATGGGTCATCTTGACATGTCACTTTAAACGGCGTCATATTATTGGGCCCTTATTGGACATGAGGTAAATACATGGGGGTTGCTTTGGAAGCAATTGGGCTCTACCTTTTGAGAATTATGGTTGGCTGATATTATTCGGGACCATAAGTTTGTCAATTGGACTCCATGTTCTCACTAAGGAAAAAGTTTCCCGTTTTCACTAGAGGGTGGTGAAATCGTTAAAATAGTGGGAGTGAGATTCATAAAATAAAATTCGCCAATTTTATGTCTTAGTAAATTATTTAAACAATTATCGATAATTGTCTGTTTTATCTCAGTAATCCACATGTTTCTGTTCTCCAACAAAACAAACTTATTGACGCAAACAATACAGAATGATTCCATAAGTTAAGATTGTCCTAAGTTCGGAAAAAGATTTTCTAAGTGTTAGAAAAGGCTTCTCCGAAAACAGCCCCGACTGATGTAACTGCCGAAAGGTTGGCCGAACTAGAGAAATGGTTGGACCATGATCTCAAGGCCAAATGTTACATGAAAAATTGGACAAGTCTAAACAAGTTTGCCATCACTGCAAGAAACCCGGTAATTGGAAACGTAACTGCAAGGAATACCCCAAGCAGTTGCGAACTGCAAAGGGTATGTTTTACATTGAAATAAATGTTTTTCTTAATACTACTTCTTGGGTATTGGATACCAGATGTAGATCTCATATTTGCAATGAGTTGCAAATGATAACAAGAAGTAATAGGATAAGGATGGGTGAGACCCAGTCAAGGCTCGGGAATGGTTCCAGAGTTAAATCCATAGCTATGAGAAATATTTATTTTTGCAGAACGGTTTTAAGTTACTTTTGATAGATGTTTTATTTGTTCCAGATTTAATTAAAACATTATTTCTGTTTCTATGCTAGATAGAGATGGTTATTCTTGCAATTTTGTGAATGAGATTTGCAAAATTTACAAGAATGAATGTTTAATTGGAAATGGACAACTTGAAAACGATCTATACAATTTAAAACTAAAAGACGTTCCAGTGAATTGTATTGACAAAACCGGCGACAACAAACAAAAGGAAAATCGATAGTCAAAACCCGGCAAACCTTTGGCACGCTAGACTAGGTCATATTTCCTCAAGGAGGATGAACAAGCTAGTGGGAGAGGGCATGTTTGATATGTCTGATATTAACTCTCTACCTACTTGTGAATCCTGCCTAAAAGGAAAAAATGACTAAATCTCCTTTTAAGGGGAAGCCTGAACGTAGTCAAAATCTGTTGGATTTGATCCATACAGATGTTTGTGGTCCATTTAGAGTAGGGACTCAACATGGCCACACCTACTTCATTACCTTTACTGATGATTATTCTAGGTATGGGTATTTATATTTAATGAAATATAAGTCTGAAGCATTTGAAAAGTTCAAAGAATTCAAGGCTGAAGTAGAAAACAAGCTAGGTAAAAGTATTAAAGCACTTCGATCGGATCGAGGTGGAGAATACTTGAGTACCGAGTTTTTGGACTATCTGAAAGAGAATGGGATTCTCTCTCAGTGGACTCCTCCTATGACACCACAGCTTAATGGTGTATCGGAGCGTCGTAATCGAACTTTGTTGGACATGGTTCGATCTATGATGAGCTTCACTGAGCTTCCACCTTCGTTTTGGGGCTATGCGCTTGAAACGGCGGTATTGTTGTTGAACAACGTCCACACTAAAGCAGTGGACAAAACACCATACGAGTTATGGAATGGCAAAGCTCCTAAGTATTCGTACTTGAGGATTTGGGGATGTCCTGCTTACGTGAAGCGGACAGTGGGAGATAAGTTGGATAGTCGATCCAGCTTATGTTATTTTGTAGGGTATCCGAAGAATTCAATCGGATATTATTTCTATTATCCTGCTGAAACAAAGGTGTTTGTTTCACGGAATGCCACCTTCTTGGAGAAGGAGTTCTTATTGGATAAGAAAGGCGAGATGATGGAACTCGAAGAAGTTCGAGAAGAACCCGAAATACAAAATAACGATCCCACACCTCAGGAACCATTGCTGGACACGCCTGCACCTAGAAGATCCGAGAGGACTTCTAGACCTCCAGTTCGATATGGTCTTCTTCTTGAAGAGGGTCAAGATGAACCCGACATTGGATGTGATCCAAGAAGCTTCAAGGAAGCAATTTCTGATGCGGATTCGAATTTATGGCTTGAAGCTATGCAATCAGAATTGGATTCGATGCATACTAACCAAGTCTGGACTTTAGTGGATCCTCCCGATGGAATTGTTCCAATAGGGTGTAAATGGATCTACAAAAGAAAGCTTGGGCCTGATGGTAAGGTATTGACCTACAAGGCGCGATTGGTGGCTAAAGGTTATACTCAAAGGCAAGGAGTTGACTATGACGAAACCTTTTCACCAGTTGCAATGTTCAAGTCCATAAGAATCCTTATTGCCATAGCTGCATGGTATGACTATGAGATATGGCAAATGGATGTGAAGACTGCTTTTCTTAATGGAGACATTAAGGAAGAAATCTATATGAAGCAGCCTGAGGGGTACACATCCATGGGAAGCGAGCATAAGGTATGCAAGCTTCAGAGATCAATTTATGGTCTAAAACAAGCATCAAGAAGTTGGAACCAGAAATTTGATGAAACAATTAAAGACTTTGGTTTCATCAAGAACCCGGAGGAACCTTGCGTGTACAAGAAAGTAGTTAAGGATGCGGTGACATTCTTAGTACTTTATGTTGATGACATCCTACTCATTGGGAATGATGTAGGGATGTTGCAGTCAACAAAGATATGGTTATCAGGTAGATTTTCGATGAAGGATTTGGGTGAGGCATCCTACATTCTTGGGATACAGATCTATAGGGATAGATCTAAGAGAATGATAGGACTCACTCAATCAACCTACATCGATACCATATTGAAACGGTTTTCAATGGATGGGTCCAAGAGAGGACATCTACCCATGTGTCATGGAGTTTCTCTATCCAAGTCTATGTGTCCCAAGACTGATGCAGAGATAGAGAATATGACACATGTACCATATGCGTCAGCTATAGGTAGTATCATGTATGGGATGATATCTACCAGACCGGATGTAGCATTTGCTCTGAGTGTCACGAGCAGATATCAGTCTAATCCTGGTCAGATGCATTGGAAAGCCGTGAAGGACATTCTTAAGTACTTGCGAAGGACTAAGAATATGTTCATGGTTTATGGAGGACGAGAACTCAAACTGGAAGGCTATACCGACTCTAGCTTCCAAAGTGATGTGGATGACTCGAAGTCAACCTCTGGATTTGTGTTCATGCTCAATGGCGGTGCTGTCTCTTGGAAGAGTTCCAAGCAGGACACCACAGCGGATTCCACCACTGAGGCTGAATACATTGCAGCATCAGCTGCTGCTAAAGAGGCCGTTTGGATGAGGAATTTCGTCCAAGAGTTGGGCGTCATTCCTGAATTTGTTGGTCCAGTCCCGGTGTACTGCGACAACACGGGTGCCGTTGCTCAAGCAAAGGAACCAAGGTCTCATCAAAGATCCAAACACGTACTGAGGAAATACCACATAATCCGGGAGATTGTGGAAAGAGGAGACATCAGTGTCGAACGAGTGACCTCTGCAGACAATATCGCTGATCCACTTACTAAGCCTTTGCCAGGACCATTGTTTGACAAACATCGCGAAGCAATGGGTCTACGTAGTATGACTAGTTGGCTATAGGGCAAGTGGGAGATTGTAAGAGTGGGTGCCCAGTGAGCCAACTGTGTGGCTATGGGCTTTGTTGACTCTTTGTATAAACAATCTTTTGTTTAATATTATTTACACTTTTATGGCAATGACTTTATATTACTTCATATTGTTATATTGTGATATACTATTGTTGTTTTGATAAAGACCTTGAATATACTATAGTGTATGTAAGATGTGGTAGAACATGGAGATGTCTATCATGAAATACATCTTATAGTCACTGTATATTCTAAAACCGTTCCTAGTCGATTGAGCCGTCCGATAATAAGGATAAGGATCGCTCGAGTTTGAGACTAGCATTTGCGATGCGGAGTACCACGTTTCATTGGTAGGGAACATGGAGATGTTCGAAGCATGCAAATGGATATTCATAGGATGAATAGTCGAACTACCCTATCCGGACTTTCCAAGTGGTTATCACTTATCGAGTGGATAAAGTCCGCGGTTTTGGTTGTACACCATTAGTCCTTACGACTTGAAACATCATGGAGACTCTATATGCTAGTACTGTGCTTTGACTCGTTTACCGACTCTGAGGGGGTCATCAGGTGTCGAGATTGGGTACAGTTACGACACATATAGGAGTCAATGCATTGTTGTCAAGGATTCACCACATACTTGCGAGTGTGGATATCCTATGCGATCTGAGGAGATATTAGTGTGACAAATCTCTGGCCAGAGTACTTGATGTGATTTAAGAAATGGTTTCTTAGTAGCACATGCGATGTCACTAATTTGATCTTCAAGATGCATTGCATAGTTATCGAATCTTGAGCGACTCTCGATATACCAATGGTTGTTGATTCGATCGGGATATATGGATGAAGGGACCGTACTGTACGTTAACCAAAATCTACTGGTTCTTGTAGGCACTATCAGTGATACCTAGGGAATCATGGGGCGATGTTGCTAGGCGCTTTACCATGATTCGTTGGGCAAGTCGGAAAGTGTTGTTCCGAGTCACAAGGAGTTGTGAGCCCACGGCTAGCTGTATCCCTGAACCATTGAGGGTCACACAGTGTAATGGAGTTTTAATCCCCGTTGAGATAGTTAAATTTAAAGAGTTAAATTTAATGAACTAAGGAGTTGGACTTCTTAAATAAGAGTAAGGGAGTAGGATTTCCTAAAATGACATAGGGATGGACATTTTTGGAAACCACTGAATTCGGATTCAGGAAAATTTATTTTGACTTTAAAACGTGCAGAAATAGTTTCTGTGCACATTGGTGAAATCGTTTCATCAATCGGAGTCACGATGAATTTTATATTAATTTCTGAACGAGCGGGCTTTGCTTGTCGGGCCCCAGCTTATGACTAATGGGCCCTAAGGTGTTAGTGGCCTGCATTATAAATAAGTTATTTCAGTACAGAAATTAGACACAACAGGTCATTATTTTTGAGAGCAATTTTCGAAAACCCTACCCTCTCTCTCAAAGAATTTTCGGCCGTCCCCTTCCTGCTCTGCCCGAGAAAATTCCGGTCTGTGATTTTGAATCGCAGTAAGGAATAACGAATCAGATTCGTGTAATCTCTTCGCAGAAAACTTCTGATAGATTTTCTAGTGCAATCTATCAGAGGGATTAAACCTCTGTTCGTGGACCTGATTGAAGGCGTTCATCGGTTCCAGGGAGAGACAACAAGAGCAGAATTGTTCTGTTGGTGTCCATTAATCTCGTTGCGAGATTTGAGGTAAAATTTATTTAATTGTTATTTAAATTTTACACACACAATAATTCAATCGTTGTATGGTTGATACCCACACCATGGAATCGTTCCATGAGAAAATTTTTAACTTCCGCTGCACCGGGTATCAATCGTAATTGGTCTGGGAACTCGCCAGTTTTCCAACATCAAAGCGATAAGATTCTTGGTTGAACTAGAGTTAGAGGGGTAGTTTGAGCCCGCATGTATTGGCTCCTCGCATGTGATTGAGTTATTCGTTTATTTATTTAAATTACATGAGAGCATGCTTTATTGTTTGAGAATTAATTGAATTACATGATTTTGTGATTTAGTTTATAAAGCATGAACTACTTGAGATATAACTGTTTATGTTATCGACTGGTATCCGGTATTTTGAGCGGTTGAAAGGTCACCGATTGTAGCGATTGAGATATCTTGTGTCCTAACCTTTGATTATCAGATGGGTTCTCGTCAAGTTATTAACAAAAACCCACCGCCAATTACTCCTTCGAATGAGCAAGCTAGTACTGAAGTCGATCAATTGGATGCCACAACGACGCCTATGGAAACCTTATTGAAGAGGTTTCAGTCGTTTAATCCGCCCTTGTTGTTGGGTATAGAAAATTCGGTTGATTGTGAAAGCTGGTTGGACGACATTGATTAGTTTTTCGATTCCCTTGATTACTCTGACGAACGCCGATCTAGGTTAGTCCTTCATCAGCTTCGTGGTGTTGCTAAGAACTGGTGGATCACGACAAAGAGATCCATGGAGAATCAAGGTACAGTTGTTAATTGGACTCTTTTCAAAACTGTGTTTTATAAGCGGTTTTTCCCTATTTCGTACCGAAAGGACAAGGGAGCCGATTTTGCCAATCTGAGGCAAGGGAACTTGAACATTGAGGAGTATGTAGCCAAGTTTGACAGCTTGTTGTGTTTTGCACCGCACATTGCCGACAGTGAAGAAGCCAAAGCCGATCAGTTCATCAACGGCTTGAATCCCAACATCTTCACGTTGGTAAACACTGCTAGGCCTGATAACTTTGCGGATTCCATGAATCATGCAAAGGGAGCTGAAGTGGGAGTGGCAGAGACAGTCTCAGAATCAACCGTCTCTGTATCAGAATCAGCCACCTCAGTATCAGAACCAATAGCAGAGGTATGAAGAAGGAAGCAGTGGGGGAAACAGAAAGGATATTTACAAAGAAAGAGGGAAACAGTTCAAGAGGCAGGGAAACAGTTCTTCTAGTTCCAGTGGTTCCAAGCAGTTTGGTTCAGGACAGAGTTCTAGATCTTCATCTTTGTTTTTCAACAAGTACGAAGAGTAGACACTCACCAGATTAGTGTGTAGAATTCTTTGGGAACTGAAATACCTTTCAGCAACCGGGACACTTTTCTAAGGTGTGCCCTCAGCGTAGTAGAGATTGAGCTCAGAGTGGGAGTTAATCTAGACCTACAGCACAGCCTGAGAGACAGTCTTTTGCAGTTCACTCCTTCCAGCCTCAGCAGCAGAACAAACAGGGAGGTAACCCTAGTACAAACCAGCCTCCGAGACAGCAGGCACGAGTCTTTGCTCTGACAAATGATCAGGCTCAGGCAGCACCGGACGATGTTATAGCAGGTAACTGTTCAATTTTCGGTTATTCTGCTCAGGTTTTGATAGATACAGGTGCTTCTCATTCCTTTATCTCTGAAAAATTTGTCTTGATGCATGCTTTGCAAACTGAGTTGTTGCCTACTTTAGTAGCTGTTACTTCACCTTTGGGTGGAGGAATTTTTTCTGTCAGATTATTCAGGAACTGTGAACTTTGTTTTGAGGAAAATTTGTTAGATTTCGACTGTATTGTACTTGGGCTATCAGATTTTGACTGTATTGTTGGTATAGATGCTTTAACCAAGTACAGGGCAACCGTCGATTGTTTTTTGAAGGTTGTCAGATTCAGACCTGAAATGGCAGACGAGTGGAAATTCTTTGGTAAGGGTTCTCGATCTAGAATTCCTTTGATTTCAGTGTTATCTATGACTCCTTTGTTACAGAGAGGTGCAGAGGGATTTTTGGTTTATGTAGTTGATGTACTGGAATCTAGCCCAGCATTGGTTGATTTACACGTGGTTAGAGATTTTGCTGATTTGTTTCCGGAAGATATTCCTAGATTGCCGCCTATTCGAGAGATTGAATTCAGCATCGATTTGGTGTCAGGTACTCAACCTATTTCCAAAGATCCTTATCGTATGGTTCCAATTGAACTGAGAGAGTTGAAGGAGCGGCTTAAGGATTTGAGTGCCAAGGGATACATCAGACCTAGTGTATCGCCTTGGGGTGCTCCTGTTCTGTTTGTTCGGAAGAATGATGGTTCTATGCGGCTCTGTATTGACTACAGTCAACTGGATCAGGCTACAGTCAAGAACAGGTATCTTTTACCCCGAATAGATGACCTTTTTGATCAGCTACAGGGTTCTTCTGTCTATTCAAAGATTGATCCAAGGTCAGGTTATCACCAGCTGAGAGTGCGAGAGGAATATGTTCCTAAGACCGCATTCAGAATGAGGTATGGTCATTTTGAGTTTATAGTCATGCCGTTCGGTTTGACTAACGCCCCAGCGATTTTTATGGGTTTGATGAACCGAATATTTTAGTGCTATTTAGATGAGTTTGTCATTATCTTCATCGATGATATTCTTATCTACTCGATGAACCGTACTGACCACACAGAGCATTTGAGGACCGTTTTGCAGATTTTGCGAGTGTAGCAGTTGCTGGCCAAGCTATCCAAATGTAAATTCTGGTTGGATCGAGTTGTCTTTCTCGGTCATATTATTTCTGGAGATGGGATTTTTGTCGATCCCAGCAAGATTGAAGCGGTTATGAATTGGCATAGACCGACATCAGTACCTGAGATCCAAAGCTTTATGGGTTTAGCGGGTTATTATCGCCGATTCATCGAGGGTTTTTCTTCAATTGCCAAGACGATTACCCAACTAACTCAGAAGAATGTGCCTTTTATCTGGACTGCAGATTGTGAGGCTAGCTTTGTTGATTTGAAGAGAAGACTGACCAGTGCTCCGATTCTTTCTATTCCAAAAGGTACTGGAGGTTTCACAGTCTATTGTGATGCTTCTAACCGAGGCTTGGGTTGTGTTCTTATGCAGCATAAGCATGTGATAGCGTATGCATCGAGACAGCTGAAACCGCACGAGACTTGTTATCTGGTTCATGATCTTTAACTAGCTGTGATTGTATTTGCTCTGAAGATCTGGCGTCACTATCTTTATGGTGAGTCTTTCGAAATCTTTTCTGATCATAAGAGTCTTAAGTACTTGTTTTCACAGGAAGAGCTGAATATAAGACAGAGAAGATGGTTAGATCTGTTGAAGGATTTTGACTGCGAAATCAAGTATTATCCGGGAAAGTCAAATGCAGTTGCAGATGCCTTGAGCCGAAATCTTTGTTCTTTATCTCTTTCTACTATCGGTGTTTCTCAGTTGATCGATGATTGTTGCACTTCTGGTTTAGAGTTTGAAACAGATAGGGAGACTATCAGAGTTTGTGTTATTCAAGCCGAGTCAGAGCTATTTGTATTGATCAAAGAAGCACAGAAGTCTGATCCGAGCACTCATATTTCAGTAGAGAAATTCAGATATGCGCATCAGTCTGAATTTCAGGTTAGAGATGATGTTTTGTTTGTGAATAATTGTATTGTTGTGCCTGATATTTTGGAGTTGAGACAGCGTATTCTCCAAGAGGCTCATTGCAGTCAGTTCATTGTTCATCCTGGAGGATGTAAGGTGTACAACGATCTGAAGAACCAGTTTTGGTGAAAGAGAATGAAGAGCGATGTGGCGAGGTTTGTATCTCGATGTTTGAACTGTCAGCAAGTAAAAGCAGAAAGGAAGCGACCGGGTGGTCTGTTGCACAGTCTATCTGTTCCTAAATGGAAATGGGATCACATTTCTATGGATTTTTTCACGAAGATACCGCGATCTGTTTGAGGATGCGATGCTATTTGGGTAGTGATCGACCGATTGAGGAAGTCTGCTTGTTTTATTCCGTACAGGATGACGTATCGTCATGATCAGATGGCTGAGTTGTATGTTAGCAATGTTGTGAGATTGCATTGTGTGCCAAAGTCGATCGTTTCAGACCGAGACCCTAGATTCACTTCGCACTTTTGGCACAGTCTTCAGGAGGCACTTGGTACTCGTTTGCATCTGAGTACAGCTTATCATCCTCAGACCGATGTACAGTCAGAGGACTATCCAGACGTTAGAGGATATGCTGCGAGCGGTAGTGCTAGACTTTGGCACTAGTTGGCAAGATTCTTTGCCTCTTGTTGAGTTTTTTTTACAACAACAGCTTCCAAACGAGTATCGGTATGGTGCCTTTTGAGGCATTGTACGGCAAGAAGTGTCGATCTCCGTTGTTTTGGGATGATTTGTCCGAGTCACCTAATTAGGGACCGGATATGCTTAGAGATATGGCAGAGCAAGTTAAGATCATTTAGTTGAGAATGTAGTCAGCTCAAGATAGACAGGCAAAGTATGCGAATGTCAGACATAGACCTCTGAATTTTGATCAGGGAGACCGAGTCTTCTTGAAGATTTCTCCTTTCAGAGGCACTGTTAGATTTGGGAAGAGAGGAAAGTTATCTCCGAGATTTATCGGACCATATGAGATTCTCGAGAAGATAGCCGATCTTGCCTATAGGCTTGCACTTCCTTCGTTTTTATCTGGTATTCACGACGTTTTTCACATCTCTATGTTGAGGAAGTATCATCCAGATCCTTCTCATATTCTTCAGCCTGATGAAGCCGAGTTAGAAGAGACTCTAAGATACTTTGAGCGACCGATTCAGATTCTTGATCGGAAGGAGAAGCAGCTCAGAACCAAGTTGATTCCGTTGGTGAAAGTGCAGTGGAGCCGTCACGGCATCGAGGAAGCGACTTCAGAAACAGAATCTGACATGAGACAGCGATTTCCATAGTTATTCGAATGACATGAGTTCTTCTTACTGTCTTTAGTTCTTTACTTTTTTATTCTATCTTATGAGTTGTGATTCTTATTGATTTCGAGGACGAAATCTTTTTTTAGAGGGAGAGAATTGTAACGCCCCGATTTGATCTTAAATGAGCTTATTTGAGTTAATCGGAGATTACAGAGTTCAAGATCCGACTTGATTTTGATCAGGGTCTATTTTGCAAATTTCAGATTTTTCAGGGACTAAAATGCAAATATTGGATTTTATATATTATCTACCACTTGATTGACTTGGGATTAGTCTTCACCCTCCTCCTCCATCGTGCTCTTCACCATTGAAGCTTGGGAAACGTTTCTTCAAGCTTTCAGATCCCGGTTTCCGGTCGATCCGTCCGTTAGAATTTATTTCTGAAGGCAGATTAGCGATCACGGCTGCGAGAGCTTCATTCTATCGTAAGTATTTATCCAATCAGATACATTATATTTTTCGGATGTTGTTAGAATCTCTTGAGTTTCGAGAATGTTGTTCTCGACAGGGTTCTAATCGTTTATTATCTGTCGGTTTTAAAATAGAACGACGTTCGGATTTGTTATGATTTTTGGAAACCTATTTTTGAAAATCTAGTTTTGAGATTGGTTGGGTTTGAGATTTTGTTGTTATCTTAGCATTGTTATGATTTGATACCGATATTGAACTGCTGTCTGCATTTCCGGTTTGATCAGTTTATAGCCGTTATGCCGCCGGTTTGAGTTTTTGGGATTTTGAACCGTGTTTGAGTCGTAGAACTTTGGCTATTGAGTTTTGATCGTCGTTGTTGATCTTCTTTGCCTCCGTAAAGAATCGTTTGAAGTTTGTCAAGCCCTGTGTTAGAAGCATTGGATCGTCGAAGAGTTGGACGAAGAACGGTAAAGAGATTATCTTGAGCAGTTGTTGTTGATAGGTTGTATAGTTTTTGATATAACCTTTTGTTGTAGCTTTCCAAAGTTGGAGCTGCTTGCATTGAAAGGTACAAGCAGTCATCGTTAGCGGGATAGCATACTCGAGACTGTTGGTTCTCGAGTTTCCCTTAAAATCACATACTTGCATCGATACTTGTTCTAGCATGTGGAACTTGTATTTTGTGTTGTTTTAGCTTTTGTTATATGGCTTAATGTTTATGTTTCTTATGCATTCATCTTGAGCAAACCTTTGATTTCAGCGGGCAGAACAACCTTTTTTGTTTAGACTTTTTGGGGGCTATACTGTGAGTGGCCTGGGTGTAGAGTTCACCTAGAGTCAGCATACTCCTTATAATCGCACCAAAGTCTAGGGGAGTGGGATACGTGGCACCACCTCGATTGGGAGAGTCGGTGAGTCGTTACGTGATCTCATCCTCGGGATCCCAAAAGAATAGCAGCAACCCCTTGTTTATCAGAGTTGATATCCCTATTTTAAAGACATGCATATCATTCGTTTTGATTTGATTATGTTGTCTTGAAAGAATGTTGTTACTATATTACATGTATTGCTTGTTATGTTGCTTTTACTGGGAATATCATTTTCACAGGAGTTATCCGATTGTTGCTTTGTTTTGTATGTGTACTTGGCAACATGAGGGGCAAGATCAAGTCATCGAAGACCTGGTTAGCAACAAGAGGGAGAGATAGTAGTGGGACTCGGTTTATAAGTCGTGTCAGCATGTCTATCTAGTTTATGTTGGAACATGTTTAGATCTCAAACTTCGTTGTTTAGATCTCAAACTTCGTTGTTTATGGTTGCATGTTCTATCCTTCTGCATAGTTGATCAACTCTAAAACTTCATGTATTATTTGAAGAGATTGTGATTGTAATGCATGATTGTATTTTGAATGTATTGGATTGAGCTTAGCATGGTTTTCTGTTGTTTCCTTGCCATGTGCTGTCATCGCTCGATCGGTAAGAATTGACCGATCGAGATGTGGCCTTTGTGGCTGTTCTCTGTTTTGAATAAAAGAGTGCCCGCTCGATTGGTTGAATTTGACCGATCGAGCGGTGCTGGTTTTACCCGGGCAGAAAGTTGGCACTTTTTGGCTCGCTCGATCGGTTGAATCTTACCGATCGAGCGAAGCACTATTTCAAAAAAAAAAATTCTCCTATGTTTTTAACTTGGGCTTATTGTATGATTATCATTGATTAATCCGAGATTAGTTGTTTAGAACCGAGGTCTCACATAATGGCTTAGGCCCCATATGCAAAAACTTGTGCATGTCAAAGTGGCAGCGTCTATCACGGTGGCGACGATGTCCCCAATAGTGTTCGCGATCATCCTCGTCACCCCAACATCCTACGCTTCCATCGCCGAAGTTTTGCATCTATACAAAAGGCAAAAAATATTAACCTCATGACTATTTTCCCAAATCTAAAAAATCTCATGCATGCTCTCATACCATAAATGTAGTGACCCGCTCCGGGATCACCTACTTATCATTCTTAGGCATTCAATTAAAAAAAAACACAATAATAGTTAAACAACGAAAATAAATCGATACGACCAAACAACCGACGGAATACAACAAGCCCTTAAACCAATAGTGAAACATTGTTTATACAACCTCATTGAATAAAGTACAAGAAAATAGTATCCTCAAATAGAAACCAGATACCGACACAACGCTAACCACGAGACTGTTGTAACTCAATGACCGCTCCCTAGTTGTATGTCCAACCTAAGCCGTACCCCACGAAATGGGGTGTCCAAGACAAAACCGAGGACATGAGCAATAAAACTCTTTGTACGAAAGTATGAGTATACAGATGCTATGAATGATAATGAAAATGAACGGATACCGAAAACTTATCGCGGTAAATCTCTTGCTCAATCAAGTGGTGCCATGATACATAGCACACTAGACCATCGCACCAGGAGGTGAATCAATTCAAGAATAAAACTGTAGATATCGGTGACTTGATCCCGTAACCAACGAATCCAACCATCTACTCAAGAACTCAGTGTTGAGAAACCCCACTATGGGTTATATAAAGGTACAGGATCAACATGATAATGTATGCATCATAATAATCACAACATAATATATGCCCATAAAACATGTCATATAAACATGCAAACATATAACATGCATACTCAATCAGGATGTAACCCCTCAAAATAATCTTAATCGATATTAGATGAGATTATTATTGATAATCAAAGATTATGAAATTCGAGGTTTGAATTGATATTTGATCAGGGGATGATTTGCAAATTTTAAAGAATTCAGGGACCAAAGTGCAAAAATGGGATTTTATATATATTCTTGGCCTTTTAATCAGTTGACTAGTCTTCTTCACTCCTTCTCTCCTTCTCCTCCACGCCTTTTTCCTCCATTGAAGACCCAAATGCCTCTTTCAAGCTTTCTGATTTCATTTCGTGCTCGATCCATCCGATAGATTTTCAATCCGAAGGTATATTCGCGTTCACGGTTGCGAGAGCTCCGTTGTACCATAAGTTTTTCTTCGATCGGTTATACTTAGATTTTTGGATGTTGTTAGAATTTGATTATTTTTGGATATGTCATTCTTGAGCTATGATAGATCGCATATTTGAAGTCGGATCGGAAAAAAAAACGTCGTTCGGAATTGTTTTGATTTTTGGAAGCTTAATTTGAAAATATGGGGTTTGGGATTTGTTGAAATTGGATTGAATTGGATGAATTATTGTTTTTATGAGTTATTGGAATTGATATTTTGATGTTTGTATTTCCGATTAGTTAAATATATAGCTGTTATGTCACCGGTTTGAGATTTTTGGATTTTAGGAGTTGGAATTAAGTCGTTGAATCGTTTCGAATTGGATGGATTGATATTGGATTCTTTTATATCTCCATACAGATTTGACTGAAGACTGTTGAGTTTAGAATTGGCAGAAGTCGAATCGTCGAAGAGTTGGTTGAGGCTTGGTACTGAGTTGATCTTAATCGTTGAGTTACGATTGAATAGAATTTTGATCGAAAATTATTATTCTTGTAGCTTGTACAGATTGAAGCTGCACCGAATCGAAGAAAAGGTATAATTCGACATCGAATTGAAAAAGGACGAATACTCGAGTTCAGATTGATTCTCGAGTCCCTAAATCACATAAATGCATGAATACTTGTTTTGACTGATTATACGCATTGAGTTGAATTGCTTAAATGTATTACGATTTTCATAAGCATTCATATTGAGCTAGATTATTAGTTCACTTATCGAATTAGACGTTCTAGGGTTTATAGTCGAGTGACATTGGTCATCTATTAGTACTCAAATAGCCCGATCAACTCTCTATAGATGCTCCAGAGTCTAGAGTAAGAGAGATATACCGCATTCACCTCGATCGGGAGAGTAGGTGAGTTATGGTGATATCTTGGCCTCAGGATCCCAATCAAAGAAAGAAATTCTCATTGATTATCCGATTTTAGATAATCTCGAACTCCGATGACATGCATTTCATTTTGAGTTGATGTTATTTCATGTCGTTGATTTACTACGTGAAATTACTTGTCTTGTTGTCATATATCATGTTTTGATATATTAATTGATATTGCCTGTCTTGTTGCTTTTACTGGGAATATTATTCTCACCGGAGTTATCCGGCTGTTGTCTTGTCTTTGTATGTGTGCTTGGCAATAGGTGGGACAGGATCGAGTCAGAGGCACCATGAATAGATCGAGTTGGGAATGATATAGTGGGGACTTGGTGTTTAGAAGTTGAATCTGTAATTCAAACTTGTTGGTATTTTGTATTATAACCTAGAATCGATGCATGTTCTACATTTTGGAGCTTTTGAACAACTTTAGATATATCATGTTGGTATTTTGCAAGTTTTGATTGATTTTATCGTATTAGTATTATTTCGGAATTTTAGAACGAGGAAAGCGAGTTTAAAATCAAAAGGCTGGGCAGAATTTCGTAGGGCACGCGCAGGCGCGCATCCCTTATGCAAGGCCAGTGCACGGGCGCACTGCTGTTGTGCGAACCCCATGCGCGGGAACGCCTCTCCAAGGCGTGGGCGCGCATCCCCTTTAAAAAAAAATAAAAAATTTGGCTTTTAGCCTTCTTCTTTATTGGATGCTTGTTTGATTTCTTCTTGATTAGATGATTAGAACCGAGGTCCTCACATTAAGTTCTATCAGAGCGATAAGTTCTTGGACTGTATTAGAAGTGAGCGGGGTAGATCAAGTATGCACGAATTGAATTCTCGCATGTGATTGAGTTATTTAAATGATTATTTAAATTTAATGTGAGCATGCTTTATTATTTCTTGAATTATTTGAATTACATAATTTTGTGATTTAAATTACGAGGCATGATTATTTGTTAAATAATAAATCATGTTATATTAGAAATGCGGATTTGAATATTCCTGAGATGGAACGAAATTTTTGAATAGATATTATGGACACGATATTATTGAAATTGAGACAATTTAGTCTTAATGATAAGTGCATTATGTATGCATTATTTTGTGTCATTTTATGGTTATTTTTCATGAATTTATTTTACATCGTGTGTTTTATTTGTATTTTATTTATTGTGTGTGCATTCTACTCTCCTGTTTGATTTTTGTAGGTTAATGGAGCTTTTAGAAGAAAACTGAGATAAAAACTCGCGCTCGAGCGAACCAACATCTCGCGCGAGCGCACAAGGAAATTCCAGCAACATTGTTTATAGGTCGCGCGCGAGCGAGTTCTTATCTCGCGTGCGCGCGAGAGGAAGTCAAGGAGTCTGTTTTGAAGACTTGCGCGCGCGAGGATCCTTTCAGGCGCGGGCGCGAGTTTGGGATTTTGAGTGTCCGTGAAATTCTTGTTACACAAGTAATTTACGGATCTGGAACATATAAATAGAAATATTATTATCTTTTGGGAGGACTTTTGACGCAGAGAACGCAGAGGGCGGCTACTACAACTTGGGAGAGAAGATTTCTTGTTTCTTTTTTTTTTTCCCTTTTAGTTCATGGTTAAAACATTGTTTAAATCATGATTTTGGTTTGTGAGTAGTTTCGTTTCGATCAAGGCCACGTGATTGGGCCAGACAATTTATGTAGAAAAATTGATGATTTATTCAAGAATTTTTAGACTTGATTTTATTTTATTGATTATCGAATTTATATTTGTCTTGTGAATTTTCTGGTCAGTTATTTGCTTGCATGTTAATTGATTCCAATTCGACAGAGGAGGTTTCGATTTCGATCACTTTGATTATCAACATATTGTAAAACTAACTAGAAATAGAATTCAGTTTCATTATGCGGTTTGGGTGTAAACTGAATTTTCACCGTTCGTCATGCATTAAAATTTTATTAGAATTACGAAAGATTAATCCGTCAATATTTGAATAGGTTTGATTGTTCTAGAAAGATTCTTTTGAACAAATTAGGAAAATTCCCGTGAATTAAGATTAAGTCTGAGTCTTAAATCGACTGCTTGTTATATGAATTGTCTGGTACCTACGTGAGTCCTTGATCGAGCTTTTTCCCAATATTGAATTTAATCCAAAACCCTTTGCTGCGTTTTCATTGAGTTGAAGTTGAACTTTAATTGCAATTTAAGTTTTAAGTTTAAAACCTGAATTTTCATCACCCTTTTTAATTAGTCTAGATTAAGTAGAAATAATCATATTCTGGTATTCATAATTACACAGTCCCTGTGGGTACGATATCTGATTTTATTCACTTTACTATTACCTGACCTGTACGCTTGCCAGTAGAATTTATTCACACCGATTTTAGCGGTCACCTAATCTTCTTGAATAGGAGATATATTTCCTCGACGAATATTGAACAGGAATAACCACCAGCGAACCCGATTGAATAGAATTGTTTTGCGACTGAACTGATGGATGTCACTCCGACACCGATGGAATCGTTACTGATGAGGTTGCAGTCATTTAACCCATCGACTCTGAAGAGTACTGAAAATTCCAATGGGTTGGAAGCTGGTTGGAGGAAATCGAGCAGTTGTTTGATTCTCTGGGATACACCGATGACCGTCAAATTTGGTTAGTGATGTACCAACTGTAGGGTATTGCTAAAAGTTGGTGGATTTTGAAGAAGAAAACTTTGTAGAATCAAGGTACGATCGTTTCTTGGAGTCTGTTTAAATCCGAATTTATTCAACAATTCTGTTTCGAGATTCGACCGGATATAAAGGGAGTAACTTAAGAGATCACCTACAACCGAGGGGAAAACAATTCAAGAAGTTTGGGAGTAGTTCTTCTAGGTTCGGCGATTCGAAATAGTTTGTCTTAGCACAGAGCTTGGGAACTTCAGGTGTGACTTGCAGTAGTTGTGGAGGTCATCACCTCAGTGAGATTTGTTATGGAGTCTATGGAAGTTGTCATGTCTGTCAGCAGCCCGGACACTTTGCTAGGAGATGTCCTTAGCGTGGTACCGTTGGATCTCAGACTGTAAGTTCTTTTAGACCGATATTTTAGCATGGGAGGCAAACTTCTTTAGTTCACTCGTTTCAGCCGCAGCATCAGAATTGACTAGGAGATTATCCGAACTTGAATCGGCCTCCGAGGCAACAGGCTTTGGTCTTTGCCCTTACCGAAGAACAGACTCAGGCTGCCCCTGATGATGACACAACAGGTAACCGTCAATTTTGGTTTTCTGCTCTTATTCTGATAGATACTGGTGCGTCCCTTACTTTCTTATTGAGGAATTTATTTTGATGCATCTCTGCCTATTGAGCTTTTGATTACTGTCGTTACTTCTTCGCTTTTGAGAGGAGGAATAGTTGTGGGAAGGGTAATCCGAAAGTTTGAACTTCGTTTTTATGGGAATGTGAATGAACTGGGCAGTTTGGTACTGAGGTATCAGATTTTGATTATATTGTCTGTATAACTGCTTTAACTAAGTACAGGGTTTCTAGAAATTGTCATATTCAGATCCGAGATGATAGATGAGTGAAATCTTTCGGTAAGGATTCTCGATTCAAAGTTTCTTTTGCATTCTATTTTATTAATGACCGTTTGTTACAGAAAGGTGCAGAAGGATTTTTGATATTTTCAGTTGACGTCTTGAAATTTAGCCTGAATTTGATTGATATACCAGAGGTTATAAAGTTAGTTGACGTTGTTCCAGATGAGATTCTTGGAATGCCTCCGATTCGTCAGATTGAATTCATCACTAATTTGAGATCAGATATCATCAACTGATAATTCAAGAGGAAAATGTTCCTAAGATCGGATTCAGAACGAGGTATGGTTGTTTAAAAATCTTATGATATCATTTGGATTGAAATTGCTACTGCAGTGCTTTTGGATCTTATGGACCGAATCTTTCAGAAGTATGTAGATGAATCCGTGATTATTATTATCGATGATTTTATCATCTATCCGAAGGGTCGTACCGATCTTTTCGAGTATTTGAGAGTTGTTGCAGACTTGCTGCCGAACAATTGTGTGTTATTCTATAGAAGTCTGAAATTTGATGAGATGGAGTTGTCTTCTCGATCATATTTATCTCTGAAGATGAAACTTCTATCGATCACCACAAGATCGAAACTGTTATGAATTGATTTAGATCGACATCGGTGATTGAAACTTGAATATTTTGGGTTTAGCGAGTTCTATAACAGAGTCATCGAGAAATTCTTATCGTTTGTGAAGCCGATTACTCAGCTATCTTCAAAGAATGTGCTTTCTATCTGGACTAAATCTTATTAGACCAGCTCTTATTCATCTGAAGAAGTGTTTGACCAGCGCTCTAGTATTCTTTATTTCTTCTGTGTTGATGATCTTACCGTTCATTGCAATTATTCTTATCAAGATTTGGGATGTATCCTTATTCGGAGGAAGCACATGATAGCTTAAGCATCGAGGCAGCTGAAGTCGTACGAGACTCGATATCCGATTCATGATCTTGAATTGGCAGCAATCTTACTGCTTGGAAGATCTAGCATCACTTTCTTTACGAGGAGTGTGACGCCTAGAATTTCTTAATTTAAGTTTCATGCCTAAATTAGCCTTTAATATTTATGATTTTATTTATTTTAATTTTTCTGTGTTAATTGGCTAAATATTATATTTTTCTCGCGCATTAGAAATTTGTACTTTTGACTTTTGCAAAAATTAGCATTTTTATTATTCCAGACTAGTAAAATCAATTTAATATTTTAAATTTGGGGTTTTTCAAGCTGGTATTTTTTTTATTATTAAGTGCAATTTAAATTGTATTCCTAATTGCTAGTTGTGATTTAGCACTTTAAATAGGTGTTTCACTTTTTTCATGAAATTTCCAACACTCTAAATTTTTTTAGGGTTACCTATTCTAGCACTTGGACTCAAGGATTAAATCCTTGCCACACACTCTCATTCACTTAAAGACTCACGCACACACACACTCAAACACACACAAGCCAATTTTCTTTTCCATGCTTTCCAAGGAAGGAATCGACTTCTTCAAATCTTCTTCCTGACTCTTCAATCTTCAACTCTCATTTCCAGCAAATCGATCCTAGGCTAGCTGGTAGAGGTTTGGAGCTCTCTCCCAGCTCGATTTCAGCTCAACCGAGCAACACCATTTCTCAGCTCATTCGGCCGCAAACTTCCCCATTTTTATTTCTTGTTCTTCAAACTCCTTAGCTAGGCAAGGATATGTTTCTTATTTTCCCCTTGTAGATTAGTATATATATTGTGTATTGCATTATATTGAATTTTCGAAATACACGTACATATTATGGCCCTGTTTTCGGTTCTTGCATTGCACAGATTGGTTTTATTTTATTTAGTCTTGCTTGAGAAATTATATTGTTTGATGAGTTTGGAATGATTATGAACTTGAAATATGATTATATTCATGACTGGAGTCCTCGAAAAATTTCAGTTCCTGTTGTCACAAGCGTGAGTTCGAATGCCCAGTTTTCTTCATGCCTTGTTGTTCAAAATTTTAGATCGATTGTTCTTAGCATGACTGGTTCGATCATTTTCCAGATTTTCATGGTGGGTGTTCGAAATTTCAGAGTTTTTATCTTAAGCATAAATTCGAATGTGTCCAGAAATTTTTACAAGCATGTGTTCGATCATTTTCCAAAATTCTTCATGGCATGTTTGGTTCGGTTGTTGAGGGGTTTGATTGTGTTGATTTGGATGGTGGGTTAGGAGCTACCATGGGTGAAATGTAGTTCACAATGTGTCGTTAGGAAGGCTTGGGTTGGAGCTTGGTATTGTTTTTGGAGGATGCATTTGAAATTTGAGGTGTAGGGGTCGGTTTTGGATGGTGGTTAGGTGCTGCCATTGAGCTAGGTTTAAGGTGATTCGAGGTGAGTGGTAGGGGCTGGAAATGAGGTGGTATATTGGTCTTGGTCCTAGGATTAGAGACTTGGAAGATTGGAGGATTTATAGTTAAGTTTTGGTTAAGTTTGAAAACAAGACATGAGCAGATTTTTGTAAAGTGAGTGGGCTGTCCGGAAATCGATTTTTAAACAGGGGTTAAACTCGGGTTTTGGCCAAGGACTCGGGTCGGGAATTATTCTAGGATGTTGGAAATATTTCGGTTCAAGCGAGAATTAAGTCGGTTAAGTTTTGGTTGAGTTTAGATGATTGGATGGATAGGTGCGTGCAGAATTTTGTGGAATAGGGGCTGCTGCCCGGAAATCCGATTCTCATAAAATGGTTGCTTGGGAAATAAAACCTGAGGATGACTTCTTAAGTTAATTCTAAGTGTTAGAAAGTGGTGGTTTTGAGCGGAACTGTTTTTGAGTGAGAATTGAGTAAGTTATGAATTTTACGGGCAAATCGCTCAATTTGTCTTTAAGCGCTACATTATAGTTTAGTATTTTTCATCCTTTGGTTTGGCTCCTAAATCACCATCCCGATCATCCATGTGTGAGTCATATGCAAGATTATCGATTAATATTTACATGTACATCATATTTACATATGCATGCTAAGTCCCATATTCAAGAATGAAAGGAAAATTACTTTTTATGAACAAAGTGAGATGATTGTGACAATAGAAATTTACGTGTATGTGTGGGGTTGGGAGACGTTCTGGCCTACCTTACCACCTGACGTGTATGTGTGGGGCTGAGAGACGTTTTTGAAAGAGTGGGTGCCCGGTTAGCCAACTTGTGGCTAAGGGCTTTTATGACTCTATGTATAAACAATATTTGTTTAATATAATTTACATTCATTAATGGCATTTTCTTTGTCTTTCTTCATATTGTTATATTGTGATATACTATTGTTGTTTTAATAAAGACCTTGAATATACTATAGTGTAAGTAAGATGAGATAGTGAATAAAGAGAGATCACTATTATGAAACACATCTTATAGTCACTGTATATTCTAAACAGTTCCTAGTCAATTGAGCCGTCCGCTTATAAGGATAAGAATCGCTCGAGATTGAGACTAGCATTTGTGATGCCAAGTACCACGTTTCATTGGTAATGGACATGGAGATGTTCAAAGCATGCAAATGGATATTCATATGATGAATGATCGAACTACCATATTCGAACTTTCCAAGTGGTTATTATTATTTGAGTGGATAAGTCCGCGGTTTTGGTTGTACACCATTAGTCCTTACTACTTGAAACATCATTGAGACTCTATATGCTAGTAATGTACTTTGACTCATTTACCGACTCTATTGGGGTCATCAGGTGTCGGGATTGGGTACATTTATGACACATATAGGAGTCGATGCTTTGTTGTCAAGGATCCACCACATACTTGCGATTGTGGATATCCTATGCGATCTGAGGAGATATTAGTGTGACAAATCTCTGGCCAGAGTACATGATGTGCTTTAAGAAATGGTTTCCTAGTAGCACATGCGATGTCACTATTTGATCTTCAAGATGCATTGCATAGTTATCGAATCTCGAATGACTCTCGATGTACCAATGGTTGTTGATTCGATCGGGATATTTGGATGAAGGGACCGTACTATACGCTAACCAAAATCTACTGGTTCTTGCAGGCACTATCAGTGATACCTAGGTAATCATGGGGCGATGTTGCTAGGCGCTCTTACCATGATTCGATGGGTAAGTCGGAAATTGTTGTTCCGAGTAACAAGGAGTTGTGAGCCCACGGCTAGCTGTATCCCTGAACCATTGAGGGTCACACAAGTAATGGATTACTAAATCCCGTTGAGATAGTTAAATTTAAAGAGTTAAATTTAATGAAAGAGAAGTTGGACTTCTTAACTAAAGAGAGTGGAATTTCCTAAAATGACATATGGATGGGCATTTTTGGAAATCACTGAATTTGGATTCAGAAAAATTATCTTGACTTTAAAAGATGCAGAAATGGTTTCTGTGCACATTGGTGATATCAGTTTATCAATCGGAGTCATGATGAATTTTATATTAATTTTTATAATAACAGGCTTGGCTTGTTGGGTTTAAGTTATGGATTATGGGCCCTAAGGAGTTAGAGTCCTAATATAATTATAACTTAATCTAGTCTAGAAATTATCTATAAATACATGTGTAGTGTTCGAAAATTACACACAATTCATCTTGCAATTTTTGAATTACACACATATATTTTCAAGGGGATTTTTCGAAAATCCTCTACTCCTTTTTGAGATAATTCAGGCTGTGATTTTTGTGAAAAATTACATTTTGAATTGATAGATCAAATCTGTTTATTCTTTACGATAAACATCTGATTGATTTCTAGTGCAATCAATCAGAGGGTTTCTGTTTTCTATTCGTGGACCTAATTCCGAAGATTGATCGAGCAAGTCATCGGTTCCCGGGATTTACAAGAAGAGCAGATTAATTTTGTTGGAGTCCATAATCAAGCCTTTGCTTGAAGAGGTAAAAATATTTAATTGTGAATTTATATTTTTATTTGCAAGATTTTAATCGTTAGGATTTGATACCCACGATATGGAATCCTTCCATATCGAAAAATAAAATTTTTAAACTTCTGCTGCTCCGGGTATCACATCCATGTGATTAGAGAACGCGTGTTCCAACAGTTTTGGCCTACCTTACCAAATATTTACGTGTATGTGTGGGGTTGAGAGAAATCTTGGCCTCCCTTACCAAGTATGGGCAAGATGGGTTGGGTATTACCTGACCTCCTTGCGGCATAGTGCACTGCAGCCATGATCATGATCGAAATCACAGAGTCACAATCCATGGATCTAAGTTCAAATATTTATGTCTATGTTTTCGTATAGTTTACTCAGTTGTATTGCTTATGTTTGACTTAGCCATGCATATGTTTCATTCATGTTCACTCCTTTCGTTCAGAGATCATTTATTTAAGTCAAGGGCACAAAATTATTTAATTACAAGTTATTTTTAACCTGCCTATGCTTGTATTTATATAGTACTTATTATCCCCCCCCCCCCCCCATATTCTTGCTGAGTTTGTTAGACTCACTACACTTATTGTTTTCAGGTGAGAAGTTTTTCACAGAGATCGAGGGGCAGGATCCCCAGGGTGAGGCCACCGGTGGTGCAGGCCCTTGACCAGCGTGCTTTTAGTTGTTCCGAAAACTCTGATGTTTTTTTTTATTTATGAGTTGTAGTATTACATACACTATCAGTCATTCGCAAGATGTGTTGTTCCTGCTTTAGAATATTTGGCATGTAAACTTAACAGTTTATTTTTTCGCAACTGTGTGGGATTAATTTCCCTTTTCTGGATTCTATGGCTATCGTATTTGGATCTTTATCTTGTGTTTATTTTAATTTGATTTGAATTGCTGACAGTGTCAGTTAGGCTTACAATATTTTAAAGTAAGTCATGGAAAAAAATTTAAGAATTCCGCAATTTATTTATTTATTATTTATATTTTAGAGGGTTAGGGTCGTCTCAAGGAGATTTCTGAAATCTTTTCTGATCTTGGAAGTTGAAGTATTTGTTTTCACAGTCTGAAATGAATTTGAGACATAGAGGATTATTAGATATGCTGAAGACTCTGACTGTGGAATCTGGTTCTATTTCGAGGAAAGCGAATGCAGCAGCTGATGTTTTGAGCCGAAAGATCTGTTTTCTATATTTTATCTACTACCGATATTTCTTTGATCAATGATTATTGCACTTTTTGATTTTGAGTTTGAATCAGATAGGAGATCTATCATAAGTTTGGTTTTAGGCCGAACAGGAGTTGATGGAGAAGATCGAGAAAGCACAGAAATATGATTTGATCATTCAGAATTCGATGAAGAAAAGTCAGAACTGGACACTGTCCGAGTTTCAGGTCAGTGATGATGCTTTATCTGTGAATAAGCATATTGTTGTGCCAGATGTTTCAGATTTGAGACAGCGTACCTGGTGAGCGGCACATTGCATTCGATTCAAAATTATTTCAGATGGCCGAAAGATATTCAACGATTTGAGGAATCAGTTCTTGTAAAAACAGATGAAGAATGATATTCGAGGTATGTATTCCGATGTTCTGAACTGTCAGCAGTTGAAAGCATAGAGAGAGAGAGCGACCTAATTGTATGTTGTGCAGTTTATCTATTCGTAGTGGAAATGGGATTACATTTCGATCAATTTTGTCATAAACTACCACGATCAGTCTGAGTTTGAGATGCTATCGGAGTATGATTGACCGATTGATGAAATTTGCTACTGTATTCCGTACAGAATGACTTTCAGACTTGATCATATGGTTGATATTTTTTCAGAGTTGTTTTCATATTGTTGGTCAGCCGAAGTTTATTGTTCAGACCGAGATCTTCGATTAAATTCTCATTCTTTTGACTCAGTCTAAAAGAAGTTTTGTTATTCGATAACATCTTTGTACAACTGATTATCCTCAGGACGACGGACAGCCAGAGAGGGAGATTCAGACTTTAGAGGATATGCTGAACTGTAGTGCTTGACTTTAGCACTAGTTGGCAGAATTCTTGATTCTTCTGGATACTTTGTACAACCACAGCTATCAGACGAGTATCTTGATGACATCTTTCGAAGAGTTGAACGAAAAGATATGAAAATCTCTTTTGTTTTGAGATGATTTTTCTGTGTCACCTGAGTTGGGACCATATTTGATTCGATTCATGACTGAGCAGAGGAAGATTATTTTGACGAGAATGAAGACGACACTTGATAGACAGACGTAGTATGCGAATTTCAGACGCAGATTGATAAGTGCATTTTGTGTGCATTAGTTTGAGATATTTTTATGTTAATTTTGTGTGCATTCATATTGTTTTTATGTGTTTTTATGTGTTTTAGTTCATGTGTGTGTATTTCACTCTCCCGGTTAATTTTGTAGGAAAATGGATTTTTGAAAAGTTAATTACGGAGTAGCTTTGGTCAAAAAATCATATTTAATTTTAGATGGATCCAAATCTGATCTTCACTGTTCAGAATAAAGTTAATGATGTTTTGAAGCTGCTGTCCAAATTTCAAGTCAATCCGACGGCTAGAACTCAAGATATGAATTTTTCAAATTTGTCGCTCGAAGCAGGTTGAAAGTTGCGCTGATGGTGACTGTTGTAGCGCGATTGCACTTGAGTTTGGCGCTAGGAAGAGTGCTAACACGCTAAGGAAGGGCGCAAGGAAGTCTGTGCATGAGTTTTTTGGGTAGAAACATGCTCGCTCGAGCGAGAGCTTGTGCTCGCTCGAGCGAGGGAGACGGGAGCAGAAATCCTTGGAACAGAGAGTCTCTCGCTCGAGCGAGAGGTTGTGCTCGCTCGAGCGAGATGTCGGGAATCAGAAAAAATCAGAATTTCGGAAATTAAAAAGTATTATTTTACGGGCTATTTTTCATGGGCTTTTTATACTCATATTTAAGGGACTTATTCAGACGTGAGAAAGGGGTTCCAACACGCATAACGCAGACGCAAGGCGGCGGCTGGGAGTAGAGAAGATTTCTTTGCTATTTCTTTCTTCTGTTCTTTCTTTTTATTTTATTTTTGTTTAATTCTAGTTTCAATTATTGAGTAGTTATTTTTCAACCAAGACGGCGTGATTGGGCCGAACAAATTCATGTAGAAAACTTGGATGTTTGTTTGGGATTTTTCAGAGTTGATTTTATTTTATTGATTGTCAGATTTATATTTGTCTTGTGAATAGTCTGATCAACTGTTTGCTTGCATGTTAATCGATTCCAAGTCGACAGAGGAGGTATTGATTTTGATCACTCTGATAATTAACATATTGTAAAACCGACTAGAAATAAAATTTGGTTTCAGTGTGCGGTTTGGGTGCAAACTGAATTTTCATAAATATTTAATGCATTCAAATTTGATTAGAATTACGAAAGATTAGTTCATCAATATTTGAATAGGTTTGATTGTTCTAGAAATAGTCCTTTGAACAAATTAGGAGAATTCCTGTAATCTAAGATTAAATCTGAATCCTGAATCGACTACATGTTACATGATTTGTTCGGTACCTACGTGTGTCTTGGTTGTCTTTGTTTTAATTATTTTTATCTTCAGTTATTTTTATTCTTATTTCTTAAGCAGTTTTTATTTTATTTTTTTATTTTATTTAAATCAAATTTCTCTTTATTATTTTGTCTAGATTAAGTAAAATAATTAATTTTTGAGAATTGACAACAGTCCCTGTGGGATCGATACTTAGACTCTCAGTCCACTTTACTATTACTTGACCTGGTACGCTTGCCAGTAGATTTATATCACACCGATTTAGCCGGTCAAGTTTTTGGCGCCGTTGCCGGGGACTGTTCAGTGAATATTAGGATAGATTATTTGCTTGAGACTAAACATTATTTTTCTTGCATTATTTTTTTTTTTAATTTTTAATTTTTAATTTTTAATTTTTTACTTGTGAGGTACTTGGAGATGGACCATCGAAAGGTGTTCACAAGATTTGGCCAGCAATACTTGGATCCTTTCTATGCTGCTTGGGGGAGATTCAATGATTTGGCGAACAAATTTCAATGCCATCAGTTTTCGACTTACACCCTCACTAAAATTTTTTATGGTGGTTTGGATGAGATTACAAGAATTTGGGTAGATTTAGGAGCTTTGGCCACTGGCAGTCAATTGTTTAGAAGAGATGAAGACAGTGCGATGCACTTGTTAAATGATATGGCAGATTTCGACTACCATTGGCATTGTGATCCTTCATTGCAAGGTTGGAGTCACAAATATCCTCCAGATATCAACTCTAAAAATTTTGCAAACCAACCACCGGAGAGTCAAGAAGAGTGTGTAGGGTGTTCTGAAGATTATGTGGCTCAGTTGGAGAATCTTTTGCGGCAACAGACAAAGACAAATCAATTCTTAGAAAGCCGTATCAAGTCTTGGAGTCTTTTGGATGAACAGATTGCGCTTCTTAAAGAACCAATTTTTGAGACGTGCCAAGAGAGTGAAGTAACTGAGCCAGCGCATGAAAAAATAATTTTTGAGAAATTTTCTTGTGAAGAAGAGCCAATAGTGGATGACTTGGAGGAGGAAGAAACATGCAAGGCTACAGATTTTACCTCGTCGATGGTCGTTACATGTACACCGTTAGAAGATTCTTTTTTGCCATTGGCGTCACCGCCAAAATATTCCATCCTCCATGAGCTTCAGCCTGCAATTCGAGTCTCCTTCCAAACTAATCAGTTCCGACTGAGTGTTGTTGAACCGGCGAGCTTACAAAGTATATATCACGCCAAGATTGAGGGCGATGGAAATCAAAACCCATACGTAGAGTCGTATGATTCATACTATGGGCGGCAACCTCTCTTTGATGGTTGCTTCTGCATAGTCGGGCATTAGACTATAAATTTAGCGCTGACTGGGAGGCAACCCAGTGTTCTTTCCCTTGTTTTTTATTTTATTTTTGGTTTTTGTTTTGTTTTATTTAATTTTTACTTCTTTCCCATTCCAGTTTGCCGAGCCTGCCGATATACACAGTCTGCTGCTGCTGTCCCAACTGATACTGTCAAGAAGGAAGAGGACGAATCGAAAACCAGGGGAGTGTTATTTCTGTTCTCATTGTGTTTTTGTTCGTCTTTGAATTTGTGTGTTTGTTATGCATTATGTTTATTGTTTTGAAGCATTGAGGGCAATGCTTTGGATAAGTAGGGGGGGTAGATTAGTATATTGCATTGTTTGTTATGTTTGTGTTGCATCTGTCATGTTTTGTGTTCGTTTGCATTTAGTTTGTTTTTGTTGTTGTTTGCATTGTTATGAGTAGGATGAGTCATAATAGCCAATGATGATGAAGTTTATTTGAAAAAAAAATGGTTTTTTGAAAAATTTTGCTCTTGACTGGACATGAGAAACTGTAGGTTGAACCGTGAATATTTTTAAACACTAATGTTAGACCAATGAATTGTAGAGAAATATTTGATGAAGTTTCTGTCTGTTTGACCATTGCACGGCAATAGGTGGTTTGTGGATCTTAATTGTGTTCTATGAATTTTGATGAGGATCTAGTAAGACACTTATGATCTTGGGCGCACCTAGAAAAAAAAAATTATTCAATTCCATCCGGGTTTTGAAAGGATTAAAATCCTATAAAAAAAATTAAATTTAAGGCTAAGTATGCGGATTAAATGGGATTGATGCTCCATCCGGGCTATAGACGAGAGGATTAGAAAGAAAAAATAGAATGATTTTTCGTATCCTAGCCAGTTATAGCTAAGTCAGCGGGTAATTATTGGGGCTAAAGCAATACCGGGTGCAAAATCCGGAGGTGTGTAATTCATTATCTCAAGGGAGGTGGGTATGTCTAGAGGTCGTTGGAAGGAATGGGCACTTGAAAAGTGAAACTTGCACTAATTTGTTATAGGTCGCTAAGTAGATTTGAGACGAATTCGGTCTAAGTTGCATGAAACCTGAATGACATTTCACACACACACCGAAAGTATATTATGAAAAGTTGAGAGCCTATCTGTTATTTTTTTGTTGGTGATTGAACTTCTCAGAGGCTGTGCACATTCATGACTTGTCCTTACTTATGTTTTTGTTTGCATTTTGTTTTTGCATTTCTTGCTCGAGGGCGAGCAAGGTTTAAGTATGGGGGTGTTGATAAGTGCATTTTGTGTGCATTAGTTCGAGAAATTTTTATGTTAATTTTGTGTGCATTCATATTGTTTTTATGTGTTTTTATGTGTTTTAGTTCATGTGTGTGTATTTCACTCTCCCGGTTAATTTAGTAGGAAAATGGATTTTTAAAAAGTTAATTACGGAGCAGCTTTGGTCGAAAAATCATATTTAATTTTAGGAGATCCAAATCCGATCTCCACTGTTCCGAATAAAGTTCAAAATGTTTTGAAGCTGCTGTCCAAATTTCAAGTCAATCCGACGGCTAGAACTCAAGATATGAATTTTTTAAATTTGTCGCTCGGAGCAGGTTGAAAGTTGCGCTGATGGTGAGTGTTGTAGCGTGATTGCACTTGAGTTTGGCGCTAGGAAGAGTGCTAACGCGCTAAGGAAGGGCGCAAGGAAGTCTGTGCGTGAGTTTTTTGGGCAGAAACATGCTCGCTTGAGCGAGCGAGACGGGAGCAGAAATCCTCGGAACAGAGAGTCTCTCGCTCGAGCGAGAGGTTGTGCTCGTTCGAGCGAGATGTCGGGAATCAGAAAAAATCAGAATTTCGGAAATTAAAAAGTCTTATTTTACGGGCTATTTTTCATGGGCTTTTTAAACTCATATTTAAGGGACTTATTCAGACGTGAGAAAGGGGTTCCAACACGCATAACGCAGACGCAAGGCGGCGGCTGGGAGCAGAGAAGATTTCTTCGCTATTTCTTTCTTCTGTTCTTTCTTTTTATTTTATTTTTGTTTAATTCTAGTTTCAATTATTGAGTATTTATTTTTCAACAAAGACGGCGTGATTGGGCCGAACAAATTCATGTAGAAAACTTGGATGTTTGTTTGGGATTTTTCAGAGTTGATTTTATTTTATTGATTGTCAGATTTATATTTGTCTTGTGAATAGTCTGATCAACTGTTTGCTTGCATTTTAATCGATTTCAAGTCGAAAGAGGAGCTATTGATTTTGATCACTCTGATAATTAACATATTGTAAAACCGACTAGAAATAGAATTCGGTTTCAGTGTGCGGTTTGGGTGCAAACTGAATTTTCATAAATATTTAATGCATTCAAATTTGATTAGAATTTAGTTCATCAATATTTGAATAGGTTTGATTGTTCTAGAAATAGTCCTTTGAACAAATTAGGAGAATTCCCGTAATCTAAGATTAAATCTGAGTCCTGAATCGACTACATGTTACATGATTTGTTTGGTACCTACGTGTGTCTTGGTTGTCTTTGTTTTAATTATTTTTATCTTCAGTTATTTTTATTCTTATTTCTTAAGCAGTTTTTATTTTATTTTCTTATTTTATTTAAATCAAATTGCTCTTTATTATTTTGTTTAGATTAAGTAAAATAATTAATTCTTGAGAATTGACAATAGTCCCTGTGGGATCGATACTTGGACTCTCAGTCCACTTTACTATTACTTGACCTGGTACGCTTGCCAGTAGATTTATATCACACCGATTTAGCCGATAACAGATCTCTGTAGGATGTTCAGGGAGACCGAGTAATTCAAAAGAATTCTACTTTAAGAGGCTGTGTCAGAAATGAGAAAAGAGAGAAGCTGTTTCCGAGATTGGTCGATTCTTGATAGAGTCTGGAGATGATAGGCAATCTTTCCTACAGACTTGCTTTTGTTCCGTCTCTTTCTGGTTTTTGATGTGCTTTCCGTATGTTGTTGCAGAATATTACTAGAGCCTTCTTATGTTCTTCGACCGACGAGACTGAATGTAATGAGACGTCGAGTTGCTTTGACCGTTTTCAATTTTTCAACCAAACAAAGAAGCAGCTCCGGAACAACCCGATTAAGTTGTGTCAGTGCACTTGAGCCGATAGGGTTTAAAGAAGAAGTTTGAAGACAGATTCCGACATAAAGCAGCGATTTCCAGAATTAATTCTGCGAAGTGAATTCTTATTGCAGTCTTTTGTTTCTATTTATTTCTTATGTGATTGAACCGTAATCGATTTCGAGGAAGAAATCAGTTCTTAGAAGGGGAGATTTGTAATGCCCAAAATTATCTTAATCGAGATTAGACGAGATTATTATTGATAATCAGATATTATTAAATTCGAGGTTTGAATTGATATTTGATAAGGAGCTGATTTGAAAATTTTGAATAATTCAGGGACCAAAGTGCAAATATGGGATTTTATATATATTCTTGGCCTTTTAATCGGTTGACTAGTCTTCTTCACTCCTTCTCTCCTTCTCCTCCACGCCTTTTTCCTCCATTGACGACCCAAACGCCTCTTCAAGCTTTCTGATTTCATTTCGTGCTCGATACGTCCGATAGATTTTCAATCCGAAGGTATATTTGCGATCACGGCTGCGAGAGCTCTGTTGTACCGTAAGTTTTTCTTCGATCAGTTATACTTCGATTTTCAGATGTTTTCAGAATTTGATTATTTTTGGATATGTCGTTCTTGAGCTAGGATAGATCGTATATTCGAAGTCGGATTGGAAAAAGACGTCGTTTGGAATTGTTTTGATTTTTGGAAGCTTAATTCGAAAATATGGGTTTTGGGATTTGTTGGAATTGGGTTGAATTGGATGAATTATTGTTGTTATGACTTGTTGGAATTGATATTTTGATGTATGTATTTCCGGTTAGTTGAATATATAGCCCGTTATGCCGCCGATTTTAGATTAATTGGATTTTATGAGTTGGAATTAAGTCGTTGAATCATTTTGAATTAGATGGATTGATATTG